>NW_004567104.1:66914892-66921614 GCF_000260355.1 Condylura cristata | reverse complement strand
TGGTCACCTCTGGGGCAGGCGGGAATCGAACTCATGCGGAAGTGGCTTTAGCTTCTCAGTGCTGTGCTTTAACCCGCTGCGCCACCAGGGAGGTGCTGTGCTTTAACCCACTGCGCCACCAGGGAGGGCCCGATTATACAATTGTTTTGACATTTTAAGGGAAAAAAATTGAATGAACATTTCCACTTGAACTGACCACTTCTAGATTATCAGTGAGATAATCACTAACATTTATAATGAATCAATCAAGAAATACCCTAATAGATGAGCAAACATTTCTTTTCAGTAAAGACACAAATTAAAAACCACCCTGTTGAAGATATTTTAACAAAAATTGAATCCATAACTCTCCACATCCGAGTTGTATGTCACACTGTAATCTCTCCATGAAGTAAAATGGAATTTTCCTTTAATGACACATTCCCACATTTCTAAAAAAAGTGACAACAAACCAATCAAAGACCTTTGATGTTGAAACACAGCCACAGGTGGGACCATTAGAAGGAACTCAGATGGATGAGATTAATAGTTAATGCGAAGGTGAGGAAGTGGTAATAAACCTTTTCATTCTGGCACCTACACAGAGAATTCTTCACTCATCTAATGTGGGAGCTCATCCAACAAGATCCCTAACAACAGCAAAATCTCGGAAGAAAGTGACAATGAAGAGCAAATGCATCTTTTTTTCAGGAATTTGGACATTCAACCCTCACCAAGCTCTTTGAAAGGACCAATCACTTAATGTATTCCAATAAAATCAGAACTAAAAGTGCTTTGTGCTAGATTCTTTTACTACAGAATCTGTCTCAATCATGTAAAACCTTTTCTCTTTTTGTGCAGAAGGGTTTCAGTCAACTTCGGTGTGTTTGCAGTCCAGGCTCCGTCAGATTGAAGAATGAGAAACAACATCCCCTCTTAAATATATGCACAACCTTCACGTGCACAACCTTTGTTTAAGATGCTTAACATGCATTAGACTGATAAGTTGAGTTAATATTAATATTGTGATTGGGCCAATCTGCATTTTTTTTTGGGGGGGAGAAAAAAAATCACAAAATGCTTCAAGATGACACTGAAGTAACAACAGTGGCAGACTGCCGATGTCTGGCTCTCAGAATTTTCCACATTAATTTCTCTAATGTGGCTCTCTTTGAGGCTCACAATGAGGTGATTGTTGCTTGCTCCATCTCCTTATTTAGAACTTAGAAAAACATATTCCAAAATACTCTAAGGATATGTGTAAACTTACATTTATGGTGTCCAGGGACCACAGGATGAACAGTGTCAAAGTGTCTGTACATGAAAACGTGTGACAGTTGTCTATGTCAGATGTAAGGCTTTTGTGAGTCCAGACTTTAAGAGATAAGGCACATTTCTGTTTTCTTGCAACCTTGGCAAGCTGGGATGGGCTAGCTGTTGAATGGTAAGAGACATGCATGGCCTAGTTGATCACCATCCAGCTGACTCTCAAAAAAAGCCCCTTTGTTGAACACCTGTGGTCAGTAGCTGATTTTGCTAGTGAGCACAGTGACGGTGAGCACTGTCAAGTCAAAATAGCTGACTCAAAGAACAGCGAGTTGTTTAAAGGCCTACTGTTTTAAGCCACTTAGTTTTGGTGCCTGGCTAAAAGAAGCAAAAATTAACTGCTAGACAGATTGTAAATATGCCACTATTTGACAATAAAACTGTCTGTCTAAAAGCATAAATTTTTTGATAATCTACTGGCCAATTAGAATATGTGAGAGAATTCATATTATGATTGCATAGCAGATCAATAGAAATATTTCCATTGAGTAGTGCTAAAGGTTAAACATATTTTTTAAAGAAAAATATGCTGCTTACTAAATGAACACAAGTTTAAATCATTTTTTTTGTTGTTGCAAAAGTTATTCCACATTCATGAACTTTTGAAAGAATCAACATCATAATGATGTCAGTGTTTCCAACATTAATCTGTGAAATTTGTGTGGAGGTGAAGAAGCTACCCCCTTTCCCCAGTAAAATCAATGTTTAATAAGTGAAAAAAAGTCACCATTATTCAGATAATATAATTTATTACAAAGTTATAAAAGCAAAAGTGTTAATTCAAAAGGATCTGTCTATTCTTATGTTTATCTCAGCACTACTTACAGTAGCAAAAGTTTAGAAATCTAAGTACCTAATGGCAGATGAGAGGTTTAAGAAGATGGCGTATCCATGCGTACACTGTGGGATACTACTCAGCTATAAAAAGATGCTGTCTTGTCATTTGTGACAACATGGATGGAACTAGAAGAGATTTGCTAAGTAAAGTTAGTCAGAAGGAAAAAGGCATACACCAGATGATTTTAACCTTATGTAGACTAAAAAACAAAACAGACCAAACTAAACCAAAACAAATGTTAGAAATCTGATTAGGCTGCTAGACTTGAGACTGCAGTCTGAAGAGAAGATATGTGATAGCAGAGGGGTTTTTAGTGGATGGTGGTGGAGGTCCTTTGGTGGATGTGATGTTGTCACATACCTTTGAAGTGGTGTGAATCTGGACCCTAAATCTTGTACAGTGTTGTAAACTAATGTTGCTTAAGTTAAAAAAAAATAAATATATATAATTTTCAAAGAGAAAAAAATGCTAAGAGGTATATAGGAGTTTTCCTGCTAGAATAGATAACAGGCCCAAGGAAAAAACAAACATCTAGCAAGAGGCCATTTTATGGATGACAGAAGTGCCATGAAGGGCATAGCACGATAATATGCAACTTGTACTAAGAAAAACATTGTACTAAGAAAAAAAAATACATATGAAAATCACTTCCAGGTGGATAAAATATTTATACACAAAGGCAAAACTTAAAAAGAAAACTTTTTGTGGTATTTTGGAGGAAAATATCTTTATGATCTTCAGCTAGAGAAGTATTTTGTTATATGAGGTTGTAACAAAGTTCCAATCATAAGGAATATGTTTAAAGGTAACTACTAAAATTTTAAAACTCTAATAATAAAATGGCCCCATAAAATCAGCGAAAAAATAAAGCCATAGCTTAGGTAGAAATATATGCCATAAATACAGGCATCCATAATTAATGTCCATAACATATAAGACTCTTACAAGGCTATAATGAAAAGATAAACAACATGGTGAAAATATGAGCAAAAGATATGAATTAACATTTTGCACAGGAGAAAACCCAGATGGCCAATAAACATAATAACTGACACCCATTTTACTATCAAAGAGGAAAATGGAACAACAGGACATTTTACTGGATTCGAGAAGCCTTGGTAAGTGAATACTGCAATAGAAACCCTCATATTTACTATTGCTGCCATAAATTGTACATCAACTTTGGACAAGTAAAGAGAACATAAAGTATGTGCATCCAAATATTGTAAAAGTGTGTGCATGCATCAGCATAATGATTAAGAAGTTCTAATTTTCTTGGAAGTGTGTGTGTGTTGGGGGAGTGTGAAAGAGCAAGTGAAATACATGGAAATTTTACTTATGTTTTCTAAATCTGAAGGAAAGTATGAAAGTATGCTGGATATTATTTTCCATCTATTTTGCTTGTCTAAAATAGGTCACAAAAGCTATGAGGACTGAGAGACTCCAGTATTAGATCACTTGGTAAGAAGGTTTTCAAAACATTATCTCTGGAAAAAGCAAGATTAATAATTTAGGATTAGGGGATTTTTCCCTGAGCAGATATGTAGAGCTATAGAGAAACTGGACTATTTAGAGCAGGCTCAAAATTCCTATTTTTATCCAGAATAGCTTTCAGTTATATATATATATATATATTGTGTTTTACTTTGGGGAACCTTAGCATACTCACCACAAGTAAAAGTAATTTATAGACACTACTGTGACAACATAACCTTCCTGCTTTGACAAGATCACCATCTGCCACACCATGAGATTAGAAACCACTTTAATAAGAAGCTACGTCATTAAAATAAGACTCTTTACAATCTCAGCAGTCCTAAATAAGGGTGAGAAACTTTTAGTGATCTGACAGTCTTCTAATTAAAATTTGAATAATTTAGAAATGTGTCAAACTTGGGGAAATTGAAATGGAGTACAAGAACAATGTTTTCTGAATCTGAATAGAAACAGTTTTGTATAGAAGTATGTTAAATGTGCCATTAAAATACCACATATCAAAGAGATCAATTCTGTTTTAGTGTTAATGGGCTACAAATTATATCAATGTACATACAGTGCTATAGCTTTTATAATATTAAAAAGATGCCACTTCTTACAGAATGAAATCTTGTCAGATTTAATTGATACCTACTGTGTCTTAATAGAAAATCCACTGAGAAATCCACTAAATTATTAAACTTCTCTGTGTTTTGTAGAACTGGTTGAGGTTGTTCAAGAATGTTTGGCATTAATTGGGGTCAGAATTGGAAGTTAGTCTTGCTCCTTGGTGTTTAATTATGATTTCTAGTACCAAGAGTTAAAGATATTATATTAGGATTCTTTTAATTCTGAGTTAATGGATCCAACTCAGTATTTCTTTTTTTTTTTTATTTTACAAAAGTTTATTTTTACATCATTTTGTACATTTTTTTTCCATCTCAACTGTAATCCCTGTGGGTTTCCCATCACCATAATCCCGTGCCTTTCCCTCCCCCCCGCCCCGTTTTTGATCCCATTCCCCATTCCACCCCCGTAAAATGTCTCTGGTATATGGTTGTTCATTATTTCTTACCTGAAAACAAAACAGAACAATCTACTGACTTATCCTTATCTGAGACATCTGAGTGCAGGAAACACTTTCAGGACAGTAAGAACCAGGGGTACAGATGGTGTCTCAGGATTCTCTCACCTGTATTCCCTTTCTCTCTATCCCAGAGATTAGCTAGTCCCTCAGATGTCTCTTGCCTCCTGCGGAAGCCCTAGGTGAGGCGTCTGATGAGCTGTGGCTCACGTTCTTTTTGACGGGTCTTTCGCTGTGTGCAGTCATGGCAGGGATGCTTATTGAGAGGGCTTAGCAGCATCATGCCAAAGGAGTGTGGGACACTTCTCCCCAAAAAAAGAGACTGACAAACAAAAATAGTAGACAACAACTCTTCTAATCTGTATTGTGTGTTTTTTTTTTATTTTGATGACTTAATGACAGGGGCTCTGGCTGATCCTAGAAGGGACAACTCCTCCCAGGATTAGTTAACATTTTCTGAGCTAAAAGTTCAGGAAATGGTTATTTTCTTTCATTTTTAAAAAAGATTTATTTTAAATTATGTATTCATAGAAGAACTGGGGTGCAGGCCAGAGGTGCAGGGGTTGAGATTCACCAGCAGCAGAGTGGGGCGCAGGACAGGCTGATGGACTGAAATCCACTGCTGAGGTGAGCAGTGGGCGAGACAGGAGAGGCCTGCTGCACCATGTGGGTCAATTCCCTGACCGGGCATCCAACTTGTGCTGTAGTGGCTGCTGATAGCTTGATAGCAGTGAAACTTTTTCTAACTCCTGCCCCACCAGACAGTCCAAATCCTGTATTTCTGACTCATATACAGCATTACAAAGCAGTGTTATCTTGTAAAAATTACATAAAAGAGAATTTCAGTAAGCAACCATCATGATTCTCTAAACTTAATTTTGAAGCTGTTTAAGTTCACTTTTGAAATAACAAAAAAACACTAAGAGAAGAAGAAATGTATTCCTAGTAATAATGCACTTGGAACATGCTTTACAATGATTAGATGATATCCTGGTAAGTCACATTTTGAGAGAGAATATGTAACAGGGAGATTTGCAGAAATCTCACAGTTACATGAGGACCGGGAGCAGAAAGCAACATAAAACAATGATCAGACCCCTATGAAGATGAAGGCCCTTTCTGATGCTGCCAAAGCAGAGGCCTTGAACATGTGGTGGAAGTTAGAATCACATTAAACAGTTTCCTTTGAATCAAAGTGTTACATTATGACAAGCTTAAGACCAAAGTATTTGGGGCCCCAGGCATAAATTCTTATTGATAGAATTCTATTGTTTTCTCTAAGTCACCTAATTTTTGCCATCTATCACTAAAATGTTTGGAGACAGAGGTCTAGCGTGATCTAAAGGCACATCTATAGAGAGAGAACACAGCCATAAAGCTAAACTCCAGTGAACTAGCAACCAAAGCGTCAATAGAAACCTATTTATAAATGAATTAGTCCTTTAGTTTGGAACTGGGTTCTGGGGAAACTGTACTTCAAAACTGAGTTGCACACACTGAGCAAGGTAAGACACCTAGGGCTAGGTACGTGGCGGGAGTTTGGCACCTGTACTGCTCGGCATGTGTGTGCACTTGGCTGTTGCCAGGAGAGCTGTCAGTGAGCCAAGACACAGGGGAAGAACAGAAGCAGTCTCGGCAGCAGCAGCCAAATGCAGAAGCAGAAGCAAAGGCTGCAACAGTAATTAAGTAGGAGCACAGCTTTGCCATCCTTCCCGAACAAAGGGAACTTGGAGGGAAACCACCCTTCCCAGAGTCCTCATTAAGGGAAGGTTGTCTCCGCCCACCCCCTCTATTCATGAATTCATGCCCGTGTCTTTCACAACTAGTTTGTAACTGCTATCAGACCTAACCCATTGTCTTTCTCACGTTGGGGGGCAAAAACACCCATAGAGAGACCGGCTAGCAATTACAGACTCATTGATCTGTAGCAGAGGTGGAAAATGAACCTAAATAGCCATAGAAAATATGTCCTAAAATTAGTTTGTCTGCAGTGCTTTCAATACTTCCATTTTAGATAGC
>NW_004567104.1:66883345-66914487 GCF_000260355.1 Condylura cristata | reverse complement strand
CGCCATGTGGTCACCTCCGGGGCAGGGATCCAACTTACCCAAGCAGCTTGGCTAGCTTGCTGTGCTGTGCTTTAACCCAATGCACCACCAGGGAGGGCCGATAAGTGTGTGATTTTAGAAAAGTGCGGATTTGTTGCATTACAAGGTAGGTACACCCTGGGCTGGCTCATCTAGAAATTGTGGTGGGATGTGTGTCAGACGCCTCGCTATCCCATAGAATGTGACTTTCCACTACTGACTGTACTGAGTCACTTTTACTTACACTTCATTATTTTTTTCACCTACTGTTTTGACAAAAAACACAAAGCTGGACTGATTATATAAATGGCCCTCCCTGGTGGCACAGCACGTTAAAGCACAGCACTAAGAAACTAAAGCCACTTAGCATGAGTTAGATCCCCACACCGGAAATGATCTACATGGCATGGCAGACCTCTCCTGACCCACCCACTGCTCCCCTCAGCAGTGTACTGTGTCAGTCGGCCTGTTCTGATCCGGACTCTTGTCTCTGGTGAGTCCTCTCACTGCTTCTGTAACTCTGGCCTGCACCCCAGTTCCGTATGCATAAATAAATACATCTTTTTTTAAAAAAAGTAAACACATTCCTTTACTACAAGGGATCTGGAAACTAAATTTTCAGTGTTGTGGAAATGATACATAATGTTAGAATAATTCATGATTCATCTGTTGCACGACTATTCACTCATTCAGTAAGTAAACTCTGAGTTCCTATTGTGCGTCATGCATGAGTCTGCTTCCAGAAAAACTTGAGTGAGCCCAGTCAGTTTTCCACATTTGTGGGGTTTGCATTCTATACTTGCTTTGGGGAAAGAAGAGGCATAGTCAGACTAAGTCAGGCTATATGCTCATGATATGTGAGGGGTGATGTGATCAAGTTAAAAAATATAACAGAATAAGAAGATAGACTGACATGAAGGGATATGATGTATTGCTACGTAGAAAGCAATGCTGAGTTTGGCCCAGAGAAGAAAAGTTCCCCCAAATTATTTAGCAGTAAGCCTCTGCTGATGACTGTATTTTTCACCTTACTCTCTGAGATAGGTGGCTTATGTATTGACTTGATTTGGTGATGGGATGCTCAAATAGTTGCTTAAACTTTGTTTTTAGTAGAACTGAGGAATAGGCTAAAGGTGCATAGGGTGAGAGGATTCACCAGAGACAGTGTGGGGAGCAGAACAGGTGGATCCTCTGAAATACACTGCTGAGGGGAACAGCAGGCAAGACAGGATAGGTCTGCTGTGCCATGTGCGTTAGCTCCTTGATCCGGGATTGAACTTAGACCGTAGGTGTGATAATGCTGAGACTTGACCCCTAGACCACCAGAGAGGCCCCTACACATTATTTCTGGATTTATCTGTAAAAGAATTTCCTTAACAAATGAGCATTTGGATCAGCAAACTGTGGAAAGTAGATTGACTCCTTAATGGTAGCACCTTTCAACACACAGGAGACCTGAATAGCATGAAAGGCAGAGAAAGGGGCCTCCCTGGTGGCACAACAGGTTAGAACACAGCACTGCAAAGCTAGCCACAGCTGTTTCGGTGAGAGTTCGATCCCCAGCCCAAGAGGTGACCCACATGGCACTGCAGACCTCTCCCATCTCTTCCGCTGCTCCCCTTCGGCATTGCTTTTCGTTCATTTTGCCTTTTTTGTTCCCCCTTTTTTTTTTGTTGACCCTTTTCTGGGCCCTTGACCTTTTGGCTTTTCCCCCATTTTTTTTTTTTTGGTTCATTTTAAAAAAAGAAAAGAAAAGAAAAGCTGAATTTGCTCTTTTTTGGCTGCTGGGCAGAAACATCAATCTCAGCACTTCCTTGGGTCCTAGGGTTCCAGACTCAGACTGAAATTTTCACAATCAGCTCTCTGACAAAGCCATGGAACCAAACTAATGACTTTCTTAGCTTTCCAAGGGCAGGTCTTGAAATTTATCAACTTTCTAATTTTTTGAAAGAAGAACTAATAACCTTTTAATCTCTATTTCTGTTTTTGTCTATCTGTATCATTTTTATCTTTATTTAACTAATGGTTCTGTTTCTCTGGGTAATGTACTAATCACTCCCAAATTCTATATTGTATGTGGTAAAATGTCACACTTAGTAATGAAGATTGAGAATCATTAAGAAAGGAGGCAGCAGGAGGAATTTCTTCTATTTTCCCATTGTTTTGCTTTATTCTGATACTTTGATTTTTTCCTGTGTTATCGAAGGAGTATTGAATATACTTAAGTGTATAATGTGGCCATTCTGTACACATAGACATTGTGAAAGGACTTCTACCATTAAGTTAGTTTACAAATCCACCACCTCACAAAATGGTCTAGTTCTCAATTCAGTATGAAGTAGCCTGTTTTTACCTCCTCCTCACCTATGATCCCCATAATCCTTTAAAGACATGTTTCTTACCATTGTTAATAGCAATTATCTGAAGATGTAGGATCCTATATTTCTGAATCCTATATAGTATTGTGAATTGATATTACCCTAATAAAATGATAATAAATAATTCTAATGTATCAACATCCATTTAGACACCAGTATTTTGGAGGTGATCTATTCCCATGAACTATTTCTAAAAAATGATTCACTACTTTGGGATATGCAACTATATCAACAACTATAAGCAAAAAATAATTTTAGCAAGTCTCACTCTGAAAAGACAGGAATATTTTGTTAGAAAAATCAGATAAATCTGATGGGCCATAATTAGTATTATGGACTATAATTGTAATCTATTTCAGGTTAAAATTTTGTAAAATTTTCTTAATGGTTAATAAAAATTGAACAGGTTCTCTGTGCTTCAGTTTTTCACAGAAGAAGGTACATTAGTCATACGCAGAAATTCTATGTCTTCTTTTTCTCATTTATATTAGAAATACATTGCTAATTCAGTTGACTTAATGATTTAATAATTTTGGTAGATCTATCACTAAGATAAAATTCCTTGACCTTTTCATTTGAAATAGTAACAAAATCAATGAACAAATGAAAATATACTCACTTGAGCTTTTCTATTCTGAGTTGATTCATCTATAACATTCACATGGAAACTTCATCAGGACTTTTACTTTATTATTCTAACTTCTGTATTTGGGGGATACTATGAGGATTTTGTATTATAATTTTTTAAAGAAAAAAATGCCCTCTAGAGTAACATAAATATAGCATTTTTTCTCTCTCTTCAGTTTGTCTAGTTTTTTTTTCCTTTCACTTAACAGAAAGGAAAAGATTTGTGAGTTCCAGCACCAGTTGTAACAGAAAATCTCATGGAAAAAAAAAAAGTTCAGAAGC
This sequence comes from Condylura cristata, assembly GCF_000260355.1. Classification (NCBI taxonomy): domain Eukaryota; kingdom Metazoa; phylum Chordata; class Mammalia; order Eulipotyphla; family Talpidae; genus Condylura; species Condylura cristata. The sequence continues at coordinate 66,911,182 of NW_004567104.1, read as the reverse complement.
AAACTACATAGGCTGATGTTTCTTCTCTGGAAGCTACTGCCTGTGGCAAGATGGTCACATTATGGCTCTCCTGCTGGCAGTTGGACAGTCATATCAAAGGAGTTTAGTCTATTAACTTTGACTTTCAGTCCAGATGTCCTGACAGGGCCTACATATTGCAGAGTCTAACATTTGAAAGGCAGAGATGATCTGTATTATCTTTCTGTTGTTTAGCGATTAGCAAATTGATCTTCAGTTAACACAATAACAAGGAAGTTTGACTCTCATTAAGGTATAATAACTTTAGAGATGATAGTAAGTGAAGGGTCAAGAAAAATTTCCTTCCACTATAAGTCATTCATCAATACCTGTGCTACTGGAGAAGTTATTGAGTTAGAGATATTAATCTCCTAGATACTAAGTTGATTTAGTCAACACATTTTATGACAAATTTTAATGGAATGATAACAGATTGTATTTTTTTTTTTAAGATTTATTTATTCATACAGAACTGGGGTATAGGCCAGAGATGCGGAGGGTGAGAGGATTCACCAGGGACAGAGTGGGGAGCAGAACAGGCAGATTGATGAAATACACTGCTGAGGGGAGCAGCAGGCGGGTCAGGAGAGGTCTGCTACGCCATGTGGATCTCCTCCGGGGCAGGCGGGGATCGAACTCACGCGGAAGTGGCTTTAGCTTCTCAGTGCTGTGCTTTAACCCGCTGCACCACCAGGGAGGGCCCCAGATAACAGATTGTATTTTAAGAAAAAGTCTGTTGCTATAGATTTTTATAATAAGACACACAAATGTAAGTAATATATACTGCTTTCAGATGAATAGAAGTACATCTAGGAAAATGGGAAATCTTGAAGGTAGATTTTTAGATAACATCTACAGATCATTATTTTAGTGAGACAGAAGAACAGGTGACCTCCTACTACCGATTGTCCTGGCTGTCCTTAGTAGTTCCTCATGGAGTGACATCTAGTGGGAGTCCCTTATAGTTATGGTTATATAATCAATCTGTTGTAAATTATGCTTTTGTATATTATCCATTGTAAAACACAGAGAGAATTATATTTACTGTTTGTTGAACTCAAATTTAAGCCAGCATGCAAAATAGATAGGCCTTTGCAAGGTAACTCATACAGATGCTCATTAGAATGAGATCAAGTCCAAACTGTAGTCACAGTAATATGTGACTCACAGGAGTATAACCTTACCTCAACTCTCACTATTTTTAAAAAATGATTTATTTTTATTTACGCATATAAGAACTGGGGAGTAGGCCAGAGGTGTGGGGGCAGGGGAGTGCTGGTTGGTGAGAGGACTCACTGGAGACACAGTGGGGAGCAGAACAGGCAGATCTAATGAAATACACTGCTGAGAGGAGCTGCAGGGGAGAAGGAGAGGTCTGCTGCACCATGTGGGTAATCTCCCTGCCCGGGGATCGAACTTATGCTGCATCGAACTTATGCTGCAGTGGTTGGTGATGTTCTGATAGTGCTGAGACTTTTTACCTCTGTGCCTCTGGGGAGGAGCCTCTCATTACTTTTGAAACACTGCTTTCTTTATATAGTTATTTCCTCATTGTCACTCTACACAAAAGGTATTTTCTCATCTGTAGAATTTCGTAGGTTTTCTATTTGTTGTTCTTCTTCATGTACTTTGCACTTTTCCTCTGCTAGCCATTCTTCAAAGTAAATCTTAAGTCCATATTGAGACTCTACCAGATTGTTGTAGTGAAGATTGCTCTACTTCCACCCAAAGACCTATCCAGAGTATATAATTCTTGAACCAAAGACTGTGAAACATCTCTCTAACCCTTTGGTTTCAAATCCATATATGTTCTTTTGTTTACTGCAAATTATTAATTCAATGCTGCAATACTGAATTGCTATTATGAATAATTAACAGAGGTTGAGGATTTTCCATCATCTTCTTATAACCTCCTGATAACACTGTGCAAAGTGAGAAGTGCATTATATACTAAATAAGTGACTGTTCAGTTAGACTGAGCATTAAAAATACAGCATCATGTTTTCATTATTTCTTATATTTTTACCTAATGATGTTAGGCTAATAATAATTTTATGGCATTATTTTATTCACTTAATAGCTCCTAGATCTTTTATTTCTTTTTAGTGAAGAGACTTGACGTCAGTTTTTACCCTCAGTATGGAAATCTGTTGATCTTGTGGATTAATTTAATTATAAGTTCAGTAGTTACCATTTTGGTAGCATATTATTTGTTGAAGCTTTTTCCTATTTATATTCCAAATGTCCTTAATACAATGACAACATTATTAATAGAGATTAAAAAATATGTTTACAGCTATAAGTAATGATAGAATTAAAAATTGAATCCAGATAAGGCTCAGAAACTTACCTTGTTTCCTTATTGTTTAAAAAAAAATTTTTTAATATCTGGAGTCCTCCCTGATGGTGCAGCGGGTTACAGCACAGCACTAAGAAGCTAAAGCTGCTTCAGCATGATTTGATCTCTGCCTGCCCCAGAGCTGACCCACATGGCACAGCAGACCTCTCCTGACCTACTCACTGCTCCCCTCAGCAGGGTATTTCAGTAGGCCCACCCGTTCTGCTCCCCACTCTCTCTCTGGTCAATCCCCTCACTGTCCATGTACCTCTGGCCTGTACCCCAGTTCTGTATACAGAACTGGGGTACAGGCCAGAGACTCAGGGGCAGTGAGAGTCTTCACCAGAGACAGAGCGGGGAGCAGAACAGGCAGATCAACGAAGTACACTGCTGAGGGGAGCAGCGGGCGGGTCAGGAGAGGTCTGCCTCGCCATGTGGTCACCTCCGGGGCAGGCGGGAATCGAACTCATGCGGAAGTGGCTTTAGCTTCTCAGTGCTGTGCTTTAACCCGCTGCGCCACCAGGGAGGGCCCCAAAAAATAATTTTTATAAAAATCAATTTTATATCCTTTGCCTGCCAATATAGCTGTAATGATGCTGGTTGGGCAGGGGAGGGAGGTGTGGAGGTGCATATGTCTTTGACACTTGCCTTTCAAGGTGACCACAAGGTGATTTCAATAATTGCATGTCCTAGCATAAGAGCAAGAGACTGTTTAGTTGTTGCAAAAGACAAGGGGAGGGTGGAGAAAAGGTAGGAAATACTGAGGCAGAGTGAAAGGAAATACAAAATTATCTCCATATTTAGAGACATGAAATGAGTGAATCAAATAATTATGTGCGGGCCCTCCATGGTGGTATAAGGGGTTAAAGCTCATCACTATGAGGTTGTCCACAGCCACTGCAGCACAAGTTTGATGCCCGGCCAGGGAGCTGACCCACATGGCGCAGCAGACCTCTCCTGTTGCGTCGGTTGCTCCCCTCAGCAGTGTATTTCTGTAGATCCACCTGTTCTGCTCCCCAGTTTGTCTATGATGAATCCTCTCACCACCCCCACATCTCTGGCCTAATCCCGTTTTTCTATGCTTTAATATAGAAATAAATTTTAAAGAAATGTATTTATTATATCTTTCCATAGGTCTTATTTTGTTTAATGAAACCTTATAATTCATAGCAATGTTTAAGTCAAAACCATATGTTGCTATTTAATCATATAAAACATTTTGGTATATAGTTAATGGAAAGTAAAATAAAATAATATCTTTTCATATTTCTCTAAAATCCTGACCTATTCAAATAGTAGTGATTTTATGATATCATTCAACTACTTTCAATTATTTTTCAACATTATTTTATAAATTTTGTTTTAAACAAGATGTTATAAATATTAGAAATAGCATTTTCCTCTATAATATTTAAGTGATTTCAAATTTAAGGAAATGAAAAACATAAGAAAAATGTTAAAATATAGCATTTAAACTCTCCTACTTTATATCATTGCTTTAGTCCCCTAAGTTCCCTGTGGGTTATTAGCTTGCCTTTCCAACAGTAATAACTCAACGAGAGAGAAATTCATTTTGCCCAGGAACAAATGATAAAATTAAAAAAGACCTTTAACATTCATGCCAAAGAACCTTGGCATATATGCCAAGCACTTCGCATGTATAAAACCTAACTCCTGCAAAAATCTCAGTAAGAGAACATCCCTCTTTATAGACAGGAAAGTAGCTCTCTAAGCTAAAACACACCTTAACAGTCAGTAGCAGGAAAATTGACGGATGCCTTTTTCACTGCCTCAAACTGCCTACTGCTGAGCTGAGGTTTTTCTTTCCTCTTCATTTTCTTCTGCAGCATTTAATTTTTATAACTTGACAACTGAAACTAAATTTGGACAAATGAGAAATCAAGAATTGTCACTGTGTTTTCCTAAGAAACAAGGGAGCTGAGTGGAAAGAAGTGATGCGAACTACCAACATAGAAAGGAGAGAAACTTACAGGAGCATGAGATGAGGCAGTAACTGGAACTACATGTGTGATGTTTAGTATAGCAAATATGTTCTGTTTGGAAATGAGTTCCTCAAAGCAAACCTCTCCCTTTCAAACAGACACATTTACTTCTGCCTAAGAAGTACATGCAATTGAAGCTGAATGTCTTACTGGTTTCATTCACTGATAGAGGAGGCTGGCTTTGCAGAGAGACGTCACTTTCAAATGAAAATTTTGTGTGTATATATTTCTAATATTATCAAACGCAAAGCCTGCCCTAAGAAGAGAGGAGCTATTTTACCGGAAAATCTACTGTGCCAGTTACATTCTCAAATGCTAACATGGATGCATTCTCTGCTATGGACAAAATGAATTTATTGAACCGAATTTGTTTCTGAGTGAAGTTACCATGATTATTTTACCTTTTAATTTTTTCAGAGATAAAACATAAACTAACCTGGTACTGTGAGTTAATTTATAATGCCTTAGGAGTAGATTATCTCAATATTTATAGGAGAAACTATCATCATTTAGTTTTCTATTTTTCAAAGTCAGATCACATTTTTAATTTATGGTAATGTGAGAGAATGTGTACTGATCCTTACATCTGAAACCAACTCTTATTCCACAGCTTATAAAACTGACTCTAAGCATGGCAACAACACTTCCGATCAAATCTGTCATCTTTATAAAAGCAGTATTCTGGATTATTGTTAAGTATAATTGGTTAATGGTGGTAGGCATTATAATAGTGTGAAATTCTCTAACCTTATATAATGATCAGTATTGTGCACTGAATTTTACTGATTTGTGGATTTAGTAAATATTTATTGAATTGGTGATTATTTATTATCTGCTATATCCAAAATACAGTTCTAGGTCCTTTGCATACAAAAGAAGAAAAACTAAAATAAAAGTGAAAAATGTGTGGATTTAATCTTTATGTCACTCACAGTGTAATAACAGCAGGAAAAAGTTAGTAAAAATACCTACAAATAGGTGTAGGAACCAAAGTTACAAGCATTTTATAAAATAAAAAACACTAACTTATTTTATGAGAGTAATTGATAGGAGAATGAACATTACCTGGGAAGTCTGAGAAGACTTATTCAGAACAGAAAGCACTAATGGACTGAGGTAATAGAGTAGGGAAATGGTCATTGAAGCATAGCATGAGTAAAACCATGCATTGGTGAGAAAGAGGGAGAGACACAGAGCGAAAGAGGGAGTGAGAGACAGGGGTAGGCAGAGACAAAGAGACATACAGACTGAGTGAGAGTTATGAAACGCCAATTCCCATGGCCCAGTTGATAAGGCAAAATTGAAAAGAAAAAGAAAAGTACTGAAAAGTGTTACCAGGATAGTTAGAAATCAAGAACATACACTTTTCTCATGGAAGAAAAAGGAAAAGAATGTTGTAGAAGAACAGTTTGAATTCTACTGAAAGGTCGAGTCATAAAGACAGGCATAAATCCCACTATCCCAGTGACAGACCTCAGTGTGTAGTAGAAAATTGTGGGGAGAATGCTGGGACAGAAACCTTATCTGGGTACTGAGTGCTTGGCACAGATTTTCTCAGAAGGTGGCTGTAGATCTGAAGAAAAAGAGGTAGATGTCATTGATATTTAGGATGTGAAATTGCTTGGAGTTTATGGTAGACTGCATGCAGAAGGAAAAGGGAAAGAGCATGAATCATGACCACTGAGTTTTTCACTTGCTGGCAGTGATATTCACTGAGACAGAAGATACTGGAAAGGCATGAGGATTGGAGGCTTTGTTTGTTTGCTGTGGCTTAGTGAGCTGGAAGTCAAGACCTTACACATTTTATTTTGGACATGTTGAGCCTAATGAGTTGGAATGGCAATGGCTTGTGTTGGAAATCTGGGTCTAAAATTCAGAAGGATGGATATAGAGAGAACTGGGTAGCAGAAATGTAAGTTTTCTTCTAAGGATTCACTTAAGGAAAAGGTAAATATCAAAAAGGGAAAAAGAACAAATGATACCTAAGATAAAGTTGAGAATTTTGTCACTGATGGCTTTAGTTTTGAGGCAGAACAGATTATTTTATTTTAATATAAAAGGAGGAGGAAAACAGATCTTGGATCTTTTACCTGTAGGAAAGTGTGAAAAACTTTTCTTCATATGCTTCCATTTTTCCTGAAGTAGGATGCAAGTGAGAGTGAAATGGAATTTGAAAATGTTTGGGAGCCACCATGGTCTGTGAATCATGATGATAGTTATTATATTTACCAGAAACTTTAAGGAAGGAACTTGATAAATAACGATGAAAAACATAAGAGAAAAAGTAAATGTCTCTTTGGAAAAGGGGTGGATTTACTGTTTTGTATTTGGTCAATAAGTACCACAGAACATGGCACCAGAGGAGATCAGATTGAATAAAGGGGGCAGCATTTTTGGGGTGAATACCTACAGAATGAACAAATTTTTTTTTTTAAGATTTACTTATTTAAGCTTACAGAACTGGGGTACGGTTCAGAGGTGTGGTGGGTGAGAGGATTCACCAGAGTTAGAGTGGGGAGCAGAACAGGTAGATTGACAAAGTACACTGCTGAGGGGAGCAGCGGGTGGGTCAGGAGAGGTCTGCTGCACCATGTGGGTCAGCTCCTTGGCCAGGGATCAAACTCATGCTGCAGTGGCTTCGGAAAGCTTCATAATGCAGTGCTTTAACACATTGTGCCACCAGCGAGAGCTCAGAGTGGACAAATATTTTACTGGGTAATGGCTAAAGTCTGGCCTGAGTGGACTTGTGTTTCATCTTGGAAAAGAACAGAGAGTCAATTTGGATGGAACCTGCATGCAGCTGAGGTCACTGAATTTTGATTAGTTGAGGTCACTAAATCAAACCATCTTGGTTATTGAGCATAGGACTTGGTGTGTGAAAGTTGAGCCCTGTGAAAATTAGTCTAGCAGAAGTTTGAAAAATAATTTGGAAGTGTGAATGTTAGGAATTCTGGGGAAAAGCCTAGAAGGCTCTTACAGAATTTTCTATGAAAAGTAATGGAGCTCTGAAATAGGATGGGAGCAGGCAGGCAGGAGGTGACTGTCTCATTTTCAAGTATTTGTTGATGTTTTTTCATTCTTTATTGAAGATTTTCTATTTTAATTCTGGAACCAGATATCCTGCTGTAATTGTTTTGTTTTCCTGTTCTGTGTGCATAGAAGAATTCAGAATGGTAGGGAACCTTCATTGGGAAGATTGTTGATCATTTCTCTCTCTAGAAGGGTATTTCCTGTGGTGCTAACTAATGAGGATGACTTAATTTCACCTCTACTGAAAAAAGGAGTGAAAAAAAATTGGATTATATTTTCAGTGGTAGGATAACTTTAAATTCCTTTGTTTTGAGGCTCAAGAATTAAATAATTGACCAAATTTTAAAGAAGTTGAAGAAATTCATCTTAGAAAAAATGTTTGTGAAAGTTTTCTCCTACTAGCTAAGGGCTCTGTCTTATTTGTAATCTATCCAGGTTTCTCTCACTCATTAAGTATTATAAAAAAATTAGAATAGAAAATGTTACTTCAGAGCACCTGTATTCCAGAAAATTAAAGTCAAATACAAAACAAAAACAATACGTTTACCTTGTGCTATGGTGAAGAGAGAAAACAAAATTACATAAAATCATGAATTAAGCCAGAAGAGAACAAAATAGAATTTTAATTTTAATTTCTGCCTTTGAAAGAGTTTATTGATAGGATGGCAAGATCAGGTACAGATAGAGAGAAATATTTCCAGTATATAAAGTGTTTGATTCAGAATATATAAAAGGCTGCTAATGACAACTCATAATAATCATTAAAAAATAAAATAATAATAATAACAATTGGACAAAAGTTTTGAAGAGATACTTCATCAAAGAAAATATACGGATGGCAATAGCACATGAAAAGATGTTTCGCATCACTAGTTAGATTGGCAAGTATTTAACATGCGGCCATTCCCCTTAATGGTGGGAATAGCGCTCTTAGGTAATTTCTACTAAGTGAAATGGTACAAGCACTTTGACAGTTTTTTGACATGCTCAATGAACTCCACTTGATCAAGCCATTCTATTCCTAGAATTCACCCAAGGGATATTTGATCAACCAATTAGATAGCATAGACAGGCAGAAGTCTGCTTTCCCATTCCACTTATATTTTCTTACTTTTTTCTTTTACTGGAAATCTGTTGATATATTCTTAGTGGTGTTTAGAAATTTCAAGTATGCTTTGGGACTTATTTCCTTATTAAATTTAGTCTGAAATTTTTGATATAGGTGAAAGAAGATGATTTTTTTTGTATTTGTCTCTTGATTCTGAATTGTCCTAAGTGATTCACAGTTTTAACTATTTTTTTAATGAATTGTATTTCCCATTCCTAATATCTAAGCTAAACAGTATTTTTTTACATTTTATATATATATATAAATGTATATATATATACATACATATATATGTTTACATTTATATATATATATATTATATTGTTCCTTTTTATATAATGTATGCTTTCTCCTTTCAGGTGTAGTCTCCACGAAACTCCCATTACAGATTCACCCCTGCACAATCACCATAGACCTTTTTATAAGAATGCATTTCCTCCTGTTTTGATCCTGCTCCCTCCTCCTCCTCCCCCAAGACATCAGTGGTTTTTAAATTACTAGTATTTAATCTGAAAGAACTCTCTCCCTCTGGTGCATGTTAGGACACCTAAAATCATATAAAAGTTCTGTTAACAAGTGCATATGTGTGGATATTCTCTCCACAACACCACCGGGAACTATAATCTACTTGCTTGTAAAATACTTTCAGTGGGACAATTTATCTTAGTGAGGTAAACTCCAGCCTTTGTTTCCTAGAGTATCCACCACACACTTTGAATTACAGCTATTTGCAGATCCTTCTTTTAAGAAAGCATCCCTTTCTTACAGTAAATTGATGAACCTACAGTAAATGCAGAGTAAAGTTAAAATAGCTAACGAAGAAAATGCTTCACAGAACTTCATTCTACATGTGTAAATTCAGCAAAAGGCTTTCATTAGGGCAAAAGACTGCCTCTCCAACTCTCATCCTTAAGCACAGGAGGTGATGAACTTCTTTTTCTCCAGCGTAGCTTCACTCCCGCCATATTTCTGTCCATATCTCAGTATCTCCACCTACCTCCCCTGTGACTGTATTCCAAGAATTACAGTGAATAGTTTATGTGGGATTCAAGAAGATTTGAAAGTTAATATAGGGTGAACATTGACTGAAAAAAAAAATCTAAGTGTGAGTCATACGTTGACTCTGGAGTATGCAATGATACATGGAAATAAAAAGGGTGGCATTATTTCATGCTGAGTGTCATGATATTGAAAGGTCTTCCATTTGTCATGACAATCTCCTAGAATAAATTTAACATTCTAGGCTCATATTGTTATGTTTCGGAGTCAAAGACAGGTTTCTGTGTCATTTATTTAAATTCCATCTATTCTGAAGAGGTTTTCTTGGCAGAGAATTGTATAGTATTCATATTAGTGCCTAAAAAACCTAAAATTTAGGTTTTTTGGGGGTCTTATATTTTACTAAAACATACATTTGATTAGCAATGAAGAAATATTAACAGCATTCCTGCTTATCTTCTATAAATGTAGTTTTTCATGAAAAAAGATTGATGCAAGTGTTATAGAAAATATTTTTTCTTCAATACATTTGATTTTCTCTTGCTAATTGTCTTTTTAACTTAAAACATACTCTGACATTTATTGACAATATTTTGATTCCTTTTTTTAATCCATGACTTAACCATAAGAAATAACATCTGAATTAAGGTTACTATAATCATGTGAAATATTACAAATTAAAAAACTAAAGGGAAATAATGTAAAACTTCACAATAAATAAATGCCAGTATATGTAGATTTAGGAAGTCTTTGAAGAACATTTTGAAATGTCGTAACTTAAGATGACTTCAGTGTCACAAATGTGCATGGGATGTGCAAAATATTTCCTTAGCTTTTCTACCCCCAAAATTCTAAGTTAGAATTTTTTAGATAAATGATAAATGATAAATTTAGCCCTTTTTTTCCCTTACATCCGTTTAAAAAAAAAGATTAATGTATACAGAACTGGGATACAGGCCAGAGGTGCAGAGGTGGTGAAGGATTCACCAGAGACAGTGGGGAGCAGAACAGGCAGATCTACCAAGTACACTGCTGAGGGGAGCAGCGGGCGGGTCAGGAGAGGTCTGCAGTGCCATGTGGGTCAGTTACGTGGCGGCGATTGAACTCACATGAAGCGGCTGTGGCTCGCTTGAAGTGCTGCGTCCTAACCTGTTTCTCCATCAGGGAGGGCCCCCTTACATCTTTTTTTTTTAAAGATTTATGTATTTATTCATATAGAACTGGGGTACAGGCCAGAGATGCGGAGGGTGAGAGGATTCACCAGAGACAGAGTGGGGAGCAGAACAGGCAGATCTACGAAGTACACTGCTTAGGGGAGCAGTGGGGGGGGGGGTCAGGAGAGGTCTGCCATGCCATGTGGATCTCTTCCCGGGCAGGCGGGGATCGAACTCATGCGGAAATGGCTTAAGCTTCTTAGTGCAGTGCTTTAACCCGCTGCGCCACCAGGGAGGGCCCACATCTTTTAAGCAAAGGAGACAATGAAGTGGACTATTGAGGACTGATGAATCAATATATGGTATAAAGCAATAATTAGAAATCAGTGAGCTCATGAGGTAGGATACCAGGGGGTAAGATACCAGGTGGGAGTAGCGCAACCAGGTCCTCAATGCGAAGTGGAGTTGAAGGTCTCCTGCACCTGTGGTGTTGACGATTTTGAGTAAATATTGCTCAGTTACTTCAGCAGGTGGGGAAGATCTCAGTTAATTCTGGTTGAAGGGAAAGTAAGGTTTTAAACATTTTATAGTTTGGTGTGATAGCTTGTAATATCTATAAAATAGCATACATTTTGTTTATGTTTTCAGAAATTGATGAGGGTTGATATACAAATAAAGTCTAATTGTTTTCCTTTTAAAATGAGAAATAACCTCACTTTCTACAATCTCATGCATATATGTACTTTCAGAAATGAAATACTAGTGTTAAATGAACTATATGCTATACAATAATGAATCAATATATTATTAAGTTACATTACCACTAAATAAAAATAAAAATAATATGATTATTTTGCATTAACATAGTATGAAGCCAAAAATTTAACTAAATATTAAAATAAATATTTCAATTAATATTTATTTATGCATACAGAACTGAAGTATACAGGTCAGAGGTATGTGTGTGGGGGGGTGAGATGATCCACTAGAGACAGAGTGGGGAGTAGAACAGGCAGACTGATGAAGTACACTGCTGAGGGAAGCAGTGGGGGAGACAGGAGAGGTCTGCCACGCCATGTGGGTCACCTCCTTAGCCAGGGATCGAACTCATGCTGTAGTGGCTTTGGCTAGCTTCATAGTGCTGGGACTTAACCTGTTGTGGCACCAGTGAGGGCCCAAAATAATTATCTCAATTTTATATTTATACAAATATACACTTAAACCTCTATTTGGGCAGATACACCAAGGTATTTGTGACTACATGAGGTAAAGGATTGATATTTGCTATGTATTAGTCTTCTAAGGAAATTAAAGTTCAATGGGAAGAAAATAAAAGGACATGTTTAATAATGAATTTATATTTTCTTACAGTTATTCATTACTGAAAATCATAACCTCAGTGGTTATATTCTGGACTTTGCCTATCATTGGTACCATTATATTTTAGAGCAACAAATATTATTTAAATGTGTTTCTGTATGGTTGTTCATAGATATAAGTCAATGTATTGAAATAAAACATATACGGTAGGGAAAAGAAGCAAACGGCTGGTAGATCAGAGAGTATATAATATTGGTCTCTGGCTGGCAGTCTTGTTCTCTGGGTCATGAAATGACCTCTTTGCCTTGTGCTTTCTGTCCCAATGGCAGAGCTGGCTGGCAGCACTCCTGCAAAATGGGCACTCACTTATTAAAGAGCATACATCTTACCCCTTTCATAATGCCCAACGGTACTTCTTACTTGTGAAAAATTGTGGAAGCAGTGAGTGTTTCTGACTTGTGGAGAAGCTAAATTGTTAATGCTACTTATCTCATTTTCTGTCTGAGCTATTCAAGACTGATGTTTCCTGCCTAATAGCAGAGCCACAGCTGTGCTCACTGGTTCTTATCCCTCTCTCTCCTTCATCAGCAGAGCACTCTCCTGAGGTAGCTCTTTCAGATATTGCCCTTCTCTAATTAAATTAAAAACAAAAAGATGGGGAAAAGAAAATCCAAGAAACCATGGAGACAGTATCTGTTTTTCATTTTTTTTTCACACATATCATCTCTGGGGCTCCCCAGATAGTTTGTTCGAAATACCAAAGTATTCATTCCTCATTTCCATAGGGTAACCCTTACCCAGCACATGCTACAAAGAGATGATGTTAGGAGGAATTAAACATGACTGATAAGTCCCAAAGTTCTCCAGAAGAGCTCTATGGTAATGGAGGAAGTGTTTTATCATCAGTTATACATACTGTGTGTTGACTGGGGGGCACAGACTGAAGAGAAGGAAAGTGGCTTGTCTCTGCCCATCTCTTAGCTCTTTGGAGCTAATTTATAATAAATCCAGGGTCTGCTTTTGCACCCGACTTACCTTGAGAAGTGGAGAACAAGGAACACTGCTTCACTGTTGGTAGGAATGGGATCTGGGTAATCCATTATGGAAAGCCATCTAGATTTATTTAAAAGAAATTCAAAATGGAAGCTCCACATAGGACATGGCAATCCTGCTTTTGAGCATATATCCACAGAATATGAAACCATCAACCAAATCTCACATTCAGCGACATTCACAGCAGCATTATTTACAATAGCTCAGGCATTGGAACAGCAAGGTGTCCTTCGATGGATGAATGGATTGAGAAGATGTGGTGCTTTCACTACATGAGTACTATGTTGCCATATAAAAGGATGAAATGCAACCATTTTCAACTAAATGGAGAGAATTCTGAGTGAATTTTGTGCAACAAAGTCAGAACAATAGAAGGAGTTTGGACATTCATCTAGCAGATCATTTGACAGCATAAAATACTTTGCAAGACTAGTGCAAGTCCATAAACATCCTGAGAACTCTGAGGTTAAGAGAGGGTGGGAGAAGGAAAGGGATGGAGGGAGACAGGCTTGGTGGTAGGGAATTCAAAGAATTTACCATATTATATTTTTGAAAGGTTGGACCTTGCTCATAGCTTGCAATACCAAGCCCTCCTCCCCCTCCAAAACATCTGCCAAAGATCCCCAAATCATACCAAGCTAATGCTGGACTCCATTTGCATGCTCTGGTGACCCTTAAAGAAATTAAGATAAAAAGAGATGTTCAAAGTACATAAATGACACTGGGAATTGTAGCAGGTGTTCAGTGGATGCTTGGAAAATATTGCCTAATTTATAGAGATAGAGAGGTACATCACAAATATTCTTACCAAGATACCAAATAAGTAGTACCCATACGCTGAAGAAGAGAGGTGAATCATTTATTTATTTATTTATTAAAAGGTTACTAAGACATTTAAGAGTATCTTAAGAGTATCTGCTTGCAACAAAGAACACTGCATTTTCCATATTTGTTAAAATAATTCTGCTTTTTTCTTTTTCAAAGTTAAAGTTCAAGTTTCACAGGCCTGTTGCTTTACATACCCTCCCCCGCCTTTTTTTTTTAAATTTATTTATTTGTACAGACCTGGGGTACAGGCCAGAGATGCAGAGGGTAAGAGGATTCACCAGAGACAGGGTGGGATGCAGAGCATGCAGATTGGTGAGGTGCACTGCTGAGGGGAGCAGCGGGCGGGTGAGCACGGGGGCAGGTGGGGACCGAACTCATGCGGGGGCAGGTCGGGGGCAGGTCCGGGGCAGGTGGGGACCGAACTCATGCGGAAGTGGATTAAGCTTGTTAGTGCAGGGCTTTAACCTGCTGCGCCACCAGGGAGGGCCCCTCCCCCCTGCCTTTTCTGGTCCCAAGTACTGAAAATCTGGTATTTAGACATTTGAGATGTTTACATCTGGAAAGGTTCTCAAAGAAAGTGAGAAATATGAAAGTTTCCTTATGTTATCCTTAAGAACACTTGCTATTCTTGAACTTTGCTGATTTATTTGTGATTTGACATACAGTTAGCTGATTGTAGTGAGGTTCCATAACTTCTCTTCACCTGAGCTAGCGACCATTAATATACTGACATTACAAATATGTAGAACATAGAAATTATTGTTATTTAGAAATTATTCAGAAAATATATTACAGAGCTAAAAAATATATTGGGCATCATAAAAATACCTTGGATTTATCTAATTTTGATGCAAAATGTAGCTATTAGAGGAATTTATTTGGTTTGATTGTTGGAGGTTTAGTGCATGTATTCCTAAAGAAAAACTTTTAAAACATCATAGTGACATTAAATGCTTCCTATACAGAGCTGCATTAATATAATAACTACTGTATCTCATTGAAGGCATCAGTTTCTTATTTAAATTAGTTTTAGAGAGCTCACACATAAGTCACTTATAGACACGGTGAGTTTATGAACCTGCAAATTTATAGAACCACTTCTAGAAAATTATCATTGATATAGATTAGCATAATTTTCTCATCAACTGAATTTTGAGGAAATGACTGAAATTCCTTCTATCGAACAGCTGCATAGTAAGTTGCTGTCATTTTAGGAGAGTATGATTAAGACAATATAGCATATATTTTAAAAAACACACTAATAGTAATTTAATTGGGGTCAGCATCCACTACCATATTTTGCAGTGACCCAGGGATATAAAAATATATAACAGTAAAAAATGCAGGAAACTTGATTTAAAAAAGAAGATTAAATTCACAATATATTTATCCAGCAAATTAAATTTCTTTTGTCAACTTAATTTAACTGATTTTTGAAAGTTGCAAGCTAAAATCTAATGTAATGATTTTCTTCCATATGCTATTTAGGAAATAGATCTTTCAACTTGCATTTGCATGCATGTCTTTTAATGGAATAAAAAGTAAAATAGCATTGCTTGACAATGTGTATATCTCTAAGCAAAACTCAATTTAAATATCTATCTCATAATCTGAATCCAACTTCAGTGAATACATATATAAAATATAGTTTCTTGAGGTTTATCACATGTAAACCATCGACTAATGCATGAAACATTTTAAATATCTCATCTCTATAAGTCTGATAATATTTTACAAATGAAGAATCAGAAAGGTACCAATCGAATTTGTCAAAATTACATACCTTATATGTGAAAATGTCAGAATCAAATTCTAATTTTATCTCATTCAGAATTTGAGCTTTTAGCTACCATGGTATTTTCTTGTCTACACTATCAAATTAATTCCATATTATTTTATGTTTATGATTTATCCACTAAATACAAAAGAAGACTAGCAGTTCTTCACTTAATTATGTGTTTGAAGCCCTCCTAAAGCATTAAGACTGACAGATGCACATGCGTGAGACAGTTCTCCTTTATAATTGTGGATTGAAGCAACTATGCTGAGCTGAAGCAACTATGTTGCTACAGTTACGCAATACTGTAGTCAACACTACTTTGAAAAAAAGTTATATTTTCACAGTGTATTTTCTTCTCTTTGATAAAATTCTGACTTGTGACCCTCCCTGGTGGCACAGCGGGTTAAAGCACAGCACTAAGAAGCTAAAGCCACTTCCGCATGCGTTCGATTCCCGCCTGCCCCAGAGGTGGCCACATGGCTTGGCAGACCTCTCCTGACCGGCCCGCTGCTCCCCTTAGCAGTGGACTTCGTGGATCTGCCTGTTCTGCTCCCCACTCTCTCAGGTGAAGCCTCTTGTCACCCCTGAGCCTCTGGCCTGTACCCTAGTTCTGTATGCACAAATACATCTTAAAAAAAAAAAATTCTGACTTGTGTCTTCCCTGTAATCCAGAAAATGAAGAGTGGGGTACATCATCTTTTGTTACATAGAAACTCATCCACCAACACAGGGAAAGGGAAACTTGATTTCCAAGCTAAAGAATGTCATGATGTAAGAAATGACTTTATTAATCTGATGGAATATGAATCTGTGGGAATAACACTGGATTTTCAAAATCACATTCCCAGAAATGTGTTTCTGAGTAGGGTTTCATTGAAATCTAAGAAAAAATTGTCTTTCAGTCCAGGATTCCAAGAAATGGATAATAAGCAATGAACCCATGATTTCAATTACGTGTTTTGTTGTACAATGATAAGCACCAATATTTAGAAGTGAATCCAATGATGAATAATATTGTAAGCTACAACAAGCTTTTGCCACCCATTTACTTTAGAATTTGTACCCTCAGATTTCCTTATCCTTTTATGTATTTATTTACTTTGGTCCATTAAACAATGGAGGTCTTGCGCCGGACTAATCAAATCCCAAGACAAAGAAATAGAGTACAAATGCTAGAGAATTTGGGAATCAGCTACTATTGGAACAGAACAGAAATGTCCTTGACTTGCAAGTGTTGCTAACACATCACAGCAACTTATCATTTTACTTTCTGTGCTCCTGTTTTATGGATTTTTCTATGATAAAATTCAATCATTCCTTATATATCACACCACTGACATCTATTCTTGTGGATCAGCTGTTGACAGAAGACAGTCTTTCCAAAGATGTATGCCTTCTATATCAGTATTTATGTTTCAAGAAACACATTCAGCAATCTGTGCATGTTTTAATGACATGGCTTGGCAAGATATCCAAATTGAAGAATAATTTCCTTTGTAAACTATTTCCATTGCTTTGTTTAAGAAAGCAGTGATTTTTTGTCATTTATTTAGATAAGTCACTATGAACAATTCTGATATTATGTTGAATGCTCTCTATTAAAGTGGAATTGTGTAGTATAGTCCAATTTCTCATAAAAAATAAAACCAGAACAAAATGCATTCCAGGTAGAGTTTTGGTAATCAAGCTTGTTAGAATAATGGTAATAGTTTGTAAATTTTCACAATTTTCTTTCCAAGGCTTTGCAAAGGTTTTATCATGTTAAAGTTGAAACAATTATGCTCCATTTGCATAATCTCAAATCAGATATAATTATCTCCACATTAGGGATGTGGAGATTGCTTTATTTTACAGTTCTTCAATGAGCAGTTGTAGTTTTGTTTACAACCTCAATTTATAGATTGCTTTCAAAGCTGAATGATTCAATTTAAAAGTCCAATAAGCCTATACTTTTAACTTCATAGTAATGCAACTTAATTCACTGAAGACCTCTCTCCCAAAACTTATATTAACCACTATGAATTCAATGCCATAGGGTTTAACTACCTATTACTTGGTCTCCCAGTATAGCTCAGCTTTAGTTATTATTCCTTCCCCTCCAACTCAACTGTCCACTATCAAGCCCACTCTCTGGATTTGTCAACTCCAGATTTTTGGGTCACACTTGAAATTTTATTTCAAGATGTTTTCTTCTGAATCACAATCTTCTGGGCACCACATCACTCACTCAATAGCACAATCATTCAACTACACTGAGACTGTCAGGCCACTATTCTCACAATATGTTCATGGTGGTTCTTTTAAATGCACTAATCTACTATATAATATGATCACTACTGTTGTTGCACTAATCTACTATATAATATGATCATTACTGTTGTGACCATAATGGGTATTACTGTTTATTTTTCAAAAACTTCTGTACTAGCCTACCCAACCCACTATCAATTCTGCCATTCTTCTCCAACAACACTGCAAAGGGTTTCTCCCTTTCTAACCCTGCAGTATCAATACAAATCACGTAACCTCTTAAAAATATAAATTCTAGGGCCCATGGCTCAAGTCTCAGCACTATCAATGATAAGACCTGAGTTTGATTCTTGGCAAGGAAGGTGACCCACATGGCACAGCAGAACTCTCCTGTCTCTTCTGCTGCTCCCCTCAGCGGTGTGTTTCAGTGGATCTGTCTGTTCTGTTCTCCACTCTGTCTCTGGTGAAAACCTCTCATCCTCTGCTTCTCGGACCTATACCCCGGTTATATGCAAAACTTCAAAAATATTAAAAATAAACATATAATTATAACATTAATCGCCCATGCTTACAAAGCTGCCAATGTCCCCTTATTCTATTTGATATGAAGTATTGTCAGTTAAAATTATATTGAGATAAACAAAATTGAGCTGATTTAAGAATTGAGAATGAGGGTTAGAGCACAGGACCGACATCCGGAAAGTCCTAGCAGAACTGTGTGGGTTCAGAGCTTTCCAGTGAGGTAATTACAGTGATTTCAATGATTTCTGTAGAGACCAAATATAAAAGTTGGGTAGGGGTCTGGTTAATGTATCTAGTTGATGTCACTAGGGTACTGAGGAAAATACAGAGGGCGGGTAAATTTCTTTTACTTCATGGGAACTGGAAGTTTTAGCAGGAACAAAAAAAATTGAAGTATCTTTCTTTGAAATTACTGATTTGCTGGGAGAAAGCTGTCTGTGAAGGTGCCACATCCTCTTCATAAGTCTACACTTGATTCTTGCCTTCTACCACTTAGTTGCGATGGGGAAAGTTACCCTCTGATTTTTTGGGTTTTGGTTAACCATACAAACTCATGTGTGCATCTCACAACTATTTGTTCTCCATCTAAAACTGGATTTCTACTAAATTCTTTAATCAACTGAGGGCTTCCCTCATTTTTGATGGGTCTTCCCTCCACAGTCTCTATGGCTCTCCATTGCCAATTTTTTTTTTTTCTCCCATTCAACACTTCCAGCATCAAGACTTCTCTGGTCATCTTGCTAAAGTAAGCATACTCATTGTTCTCTAGCTCAGGTTCTTGTTTCTTCCATAAATATATAATGAATGCTAACAGAACCCTTGAGGATTTGGGACTGTGTATCTGTACCTGTATCATTATAATACCCCTATACCTAAATATATTTACTTGGAGAAAAATAAAAAAAAAAAAAAAACTAGAGTAATTTTGTGGATACTTCAGAAATTCTAAAGCTGTTTAGACACAAATTATGCTCATTTAATATTCAATATAAAAGTTTTCCTTTTCTGTCGGGTCAGAGTGTCTGAGTGTTTATTCTATGACATTGGGAAACATTCATTTAAATAATAAATGTATAGTTTTCTTTTCTATTCAGCAAGCTTGGAATGTAAACAATGTTTCTTATGAAATGAGCCAGTATTTAGGAAACAGAAATGAGGTGTGAGATGTCTATGATCTTGTCTTCAAGGTCACCTGGTCAAGAGAAGGTGATAAAAAGCTACTACCCGATTTCTTAAGATTTATTTATTTATGCATATAGAACTGGAATATAGGCCAGAGGTGCAAGCATGGTGAAAGGATTCACCAAAGACAGAGTGGGGAGCCAAACAGGCAGATTGATGAAGTTCATTACTGAGGGGACAGCGGGTCAGGAGAGGTCTGCCACCTAATTTGTGTCACTTCCAGGGCAGGGATCAAACTCATGCCAAAGTGGCTTTAGCTTCTTAATGCTGTGCTTTAACATGCTGCGTCACCAGGGAGGGCCTAAAATGTTGATTTTTTTTTTTTTTACACAATAGTATAGACTGTTTCCTCATGAAGTAAAAAAAAATGGGAACATGTATGATTTAATTAATTTATTTACCAAATATAACACTGTAACATTTACCTTCTGACACATTCAATATAAAATATTAAATCAGCAGAATCCTACTTTAATTTGATCTGCTTATATCTTATGAAATGAATTATTGAAATTTGTATGTTATCCCAAATACATTTCTCTGCATGGTTACAGGTTATAAAACAGCATTTATTAGAATAGCTATTCAGTACCTGTACATTTGCAAAGTATCTTTAAAGAACCATTTTTACAGTAAATTTTCAGTTATAGCCAGCTTTGGGCTAAGTGAAAACAAATCCTTAAATTAAAAAAAATTCAAATTCTTAGTCCAAAGTATAAAGCTGCTATATTTTAATGCTGTGTTGAAGTTGAGAGCAGAACATTTTACTTTGTCACCAAAAGCAATTAAAAAAAATCAAAAGCATAAGACTAGAATTGAGCACTGTTATTAAAAGAACTAAATGTAGAATTACATAAATAATTTGTAAGAACTTTATGCTATATGCTCATGAGCCCTGAAATGAGGAATGACTGATGAGGTGAAAATAATTATTGTAATTGCATATCACATCAACAATTTCTGAAGTTAGGTTTTTTCTAATTACATATTGTCAGTTTTCCATGAGAATAACTATATTTTAATGCTTACTATGTAATTATTTATTCACTTATTTGTCTGATGCCAGCAAAAAAAAATGGCAATCGTGATGTCCCATGAACCTTGCTTTTATAAGAGAAGGAATGAAAGGCTTAGTTCTTGTATTTTGGGATTTATTTATTTTTATGGTGTAAAAGTTAACTTGAAAAGGACATAGTTGTTCAGGTAACAGTTGTTTACTTATGTACAGATTAGATATCTACACTATTTGATAAATAAGCACAGATTTCTATTTAGTTTATAAATATTCACAAACATTGAGTCATTAACACCAAGAACTTAACTATTCTTAGGAGAAGGGGCTTTCTGCTCTAACTATCCCCCATCCAAAGCTAGTCTGATACCATAAGATGACAATGCAGGAGCCAATATTCTCCCCTCCCTACGGGCTAGGTGCCAGTCATTTAAATCTTCTATATCAACAGCTCTTGATCATCAGTGATGGTGGAACGCTTGAAAGACTGGCTCATATTTCTGAATACAAATGTAGCCTGTGAAGATTTTACCAGGCTAGGGCAGAATTTCCAGAAAACTTTACATTATGTTTACATTAGTATACACAGTCTATTGATCTATTTCTATCTATATATGTATGTTGCATAAAACTCTATACCTATAGTTATCTACATATTAATTTATTTAACCAAAGAATAATTTTATGATTTCATTAAATAATGAGAGCTTTACATAAGAGTGTATTGATTGTGTCTAGATTGCCCTCATTTAAAAATAACCTGGAAAAATGACCCTTAAAGTAATTCATAGACTTTGCTGAAAAATGACCCTGTTAGGTTCTATTTGAAAAATAACAAAAGACAAATAAAAAATTTCCCCAAGTTCCTGAAATGTGTTTATAGTTGTCTTCCAAAATAATAATAATAATAAAAAATCTCTGTTGAAAAGATAGGCTAAACTCTACATGACATACACTTCAGTGACATCTTTAAAGATACAGCACCCAATGCAACGATAGTGAAGGCAAGGATAAATAGATGAACTATATCAAGTTAAAGAGCGTCTGTGCAGCAAAAGAGACATTACAAAAAACAAACATACATCCCACTGATTGGGAAAAAGTTTTCTCATCCAAAACTAGCGATAAAGGATTGATCACAAAAATATACAGAGAACTGATGAAACTCAACAAAAATAAACAACCCCATCAAAAAAATGGGCAGAAGAGCTAAAAAAGACACTTCTCCAAAGAGGAAATGCAGATGGCCAACAAGCATATGAATAAATGTCCAACATCACTTGTAATAAGGGAGATGCAAATTAAAACCACAATGAGATACCACCTCACCCCAGTGAGAATGGCACATCTTTAAACAACTAGCAACAACAAATATTGGCAAGGATGTGAAGAAAAAGGAACTCTTCTGCACTGCTGTTGGGAATGCAGACTAGTAAAACCACTGTGGAAAACTGCTTGGAGGTTCCTCAAACTGCTAAACATGGAGCTTCCATATGAACCAGCAATCCCACTCCTAGGTATCTACCCAAAAGCCTCCATGAACATTCTTTTCCTTTTGATCTAAATAGTAGATGAATCATTTAAAAAAAAATTCCTCTCCTATGCTGCTACCTGTTTTAGGGCTAGGAAAGTAAAGGTTTTGTTTTGGAAAAGTTACATAAGCCATCGATAGATTTCATGGAACAGTAAGTTTCAAGTTATAGAACCATGAACCTTAGGAATGGAAAAAACCTGTGGGAGATTGCATAAAACACTGATTCAAAAAGATACCTGCACCCCTATGTTTATTGCTGCTTTATTTACAATTGGAAAGACATGGAAACAGCCCAAATGCCCAAAAGTGGATGACTGGATTAAAAAGATGTGGTACATATACATAATGGAATATTACTCAGCAACCAAAAACAATAAACACATGCCTTTTGTAGCAACATGGTTGGAGCTGGAAAAGATCATGCTTAGTGAGATAAACCAGAAAGAGAAGGAAAAATACCAGATGGTTTCACTCATAGCAGGAGTATAATGGACCAGGCGAGAAAATAATAATAATAATGGTCAGCCATATACCAGAGACATTTTATGGGGGTGGAGTGGGGAATGGGATCAAAAACAATGGGGGGAGGGAAATGCACTGGACAATGGTGATGGCACATGGGTGATTTGTGATTACAACTGAGATGGAAAAATGCACAAAATGATATAAAAATAAACTATCATATTATTAAAAAATGAAAAAAATATCCCTGTTGAGATTGGCATAAAGGGAAGACAACTTTATTAATTTTCTGGTTCATGACTTGTATCAAAAATGAATGATTAACAGGAAACAGAAAGTAATGTGATTCTCCCTTGGAATATCTATTTTCTACAAATTATATGTGAATCAAACTGTAGAATAAATGAAATAGATCATTATGTATTTTTTGTTGACATTTATGCTTATGTTACAAGTCATTGTCTAGATGGTGTGTGTGTGTGTGTGTGTATTTAACTAAAGGCAACCTACTTACAACATGATCGATGCAGACACAATGTGACAGTGCTTACACGTATGGCTTACATGATGACACTTGGTGTTAAAACCACAGGGATTAAGGAGTTTATGAGAGAGATGCCCTCTTACCTGTTTCAATCCTATCTTTGCATAAATTCATTTGTATTGTAATCTAGTCACTGTAATTTTAATGCTGATACTCTTCATATCACAATGTATATGCACATCAAGCAACTTAGAGTTATCAAAACGAACACAGTTTTTGTTGTTTTTAGAAAGCAGAACATTCTGCAGGGTTAAATGAGTCATCATCCTTGAAGATTTGAGTGTATGAGGGGAAAGAGAATGAGACATACAATGTGTTTTGTAACTCTTCTATTTGCTATTTTTCTTCAAAATGAAATAAAAGCTTGGGGAGCTACCTGTAGACAGGTAAAGCTTTGTTAGTACATGAATAAGTTTTACACAGACTTCACTTACTCATATAACAGTTTGGGGAAAAGTTCCTGTGTTTTTGGAGATTTGTGTGTTGGGGAGAATGGGCAAGTAGGAGGGTGTTGTGAATCTCACCAACAAGCGTTGGTTGTTCGACAGTTTGCAGTTTCCTATTTACCTGTATTTTTCCCTGCCCCATTATCTTAAGTCAATATCTTGAATTTAATGTAGTATTGTTGCTAAGTAACCAAACTTTCTATCTTTAAAATGAGTTGCTCTTTTCCTAGGTAACAATAACAAAAATGTACATATAAGAGTGTCTTATTAAATGGATAGCTGCTGTTATAATGGTCTATCATTCGATTTGAGGTAATGGACTGGAAATATTCAAAGCAAGTGTATACTATGGAAGGTTATATATCTTTTCTATTGTATTCTGTATTGATTTAAAAACAACAAATTGCTTAATAAATTTTGCATAAAATACTGTTACATCATAGTTGTAAAAATACTGTTAGGTCACTATTAGTATAATTCGTTGTATAAATAAAAGTCGAGACAATAAAATAAGGTGAGTGATTTCATAATCTCTTCAAAATTAGTTTGCTTTCTGATATTTCTGTGATCACATCTTGGTACACATTTTAGAACCAACATTTTATTTCAGAGGGAGGAACATTGACTTATGTAAAATGTCATGGAAGAATACAAATAAAAACAATATTTTATAAACTTGCAAGTTCTTAACTATGTAATGTAATGTAATTCAAGAGATGTTCTACAATATTAAAGCATTAGGTGATTCACGTTTTACAACACTAGTGGCTTAAGTCAGTCCTTCTCTTGAGAAGCTGGCATTTGGGAAAATATGCAAAATTGTTTGGAAGAGGAGAGTTTGCAACTCAAGAAAAATAAGTAATACTGTTTAGCTAATTAAAAGAGGGTGGGCACAGAACAGACACTATTCCCTTTACCGCTCCAGTCCCATGCAGCCACCTTGGGTTACAAGTCACTCTATGCCATGAACTTTTGAGCAGGAGTATTAGTGGCTACCAGGGTTGAGCCTAAGTGGCCAGGTAGACCAATTCAACACAGAATGCAGGAGGGTCTGCTCTCTCACACTTTTGGCTTTAACTTTGTGCTTGTATGTGTCAAAATCCCTTTTAGAGAGTCCACTCCATAAGTCTGATTAGAAAGCATTAAGGTGTGCATTTCAAATGATACGAACCATCAAATTTTAGTCTAATTTTATGATATTTAGAAGTTACTAGATTTTCTAGTTAAATGCTACCCAAGAGAAATTACTGACTTTGGCCTGTAAGTAAAGCTCAGTTTTTTTCTGAAGATGACAATATGTTGAATTGTGCAACATCTCAATTCTGTGTGATAGTGGCTGAGGTTAATGATTCTTAAAGTTGTGTGCTTAGAGTAGCATTATCATCAACACCTGGAGTTTGTTAGCAGCACAAATTCTCAGCCCCCTCCTAGATGTACTGAATTATGAATTCCAGGAGTGGAACCCACATTTCTGTCCTTTATCAATATCTTCCGATGATTCTGATCAACAGTAAAGTTGAAAATCACTGAACTACAACAGTTTTTTTTTTTCTAATCATCTTTGAGGTGTATTATCTTTCTGTGATGGAAGAAAAGTATTACCTGGTGAATGGAGAGAATTATAATTTTAACTGGATCCTTTACCTGTGTACATTCATCAAATGAGTTGGAGAAGAGAGCAACTTGAAGGTGAATTTAATCAATGTAGATAACTAGCTGGGATAATTGCCTCACTCTCTGCATTACTTTGGCTGCATATAAATTGCCTCTAGCCATGTTTATATGCCACTGGTGCATCAGTTGAGGAATAAGAGGTTAATGAATCTTAGAGAATTTTGAAACTTGTGTGATTTTAGTACTAAAGCATTATAGAATCATATCACTAGCAAGTATCTGGGAATCAAAATATGCAATGAAAACTATTCAAAACTACATTTAGGATTAACTACATTTGGGTAGAGCTTGTAGCATGGGCTAAATTGTTATATAGAAATAGCACTAGAACATATTTTTAAAACTTTGAGTTAAATACACCTTTTTAAATGAATTTTATATGTAAGTAGGCCTGCTGTTAAGGATTTACAGTTTCCATGAGGTGCTAATATCTGCCCAATTACTGCTTTGCAAAGTTGCACAAATTTGTAATTTTACCTAACCATATAAACAGGAAGATCTGTTTACATCTGTTTATATCTGTGTTGTGATTCTGTTTATATCTCTAAAGAAATATAATGTGGGATTTAACTGAGAGGATGTGATAATAGTGTTGAAAATTCTTAATGTCTATTGTTGACACTACAAATTTGCCTTCACTTAGGCAGCTTTTTTCCAAATAAAAATTTTGTTGACTGACTGTTGGTTAACAATACTCTGCATTTTAGCAGTATAGTGTCATACTGTGATATGTGTATATATCACACCATGTACACCACCGTAGTGTCATTGTCACTCCCTATACAACTTTCCATAGGGCTTGCACTCATTTATACTCCCACCATGGTATATGAGGGTTCCTTTTTCTCCAAGTACTTGCTACCTCTTGTTTCCAGTCTTTTTGTTATATATTTGATTATCACAGGTGTATGGTAATAGCTCATTGTGGCTTTGATGTGCATTTCCCTGATAATTGATGAGATTGAACATTTTTTTTAAAGATTTATTTATTTATGCATACAAAACTGGGTACATGCCAGAGGTGCAGGAGTGGTGAGAGGATTCAGCAGAGACAGAGTGGGGAGCGGGACAGGCAGATCAATGAAGTACACAGCTGAGGGGAGCAGCAGGCGGGTCAGGAGAGGTCTGCTGTGCCATGTGGGTCACCTCCCTGGTGGTGGATCAAACTTGTGCTGAAGTGGCCGAGGCAAGCTTTTTAGTGCTGTCTTCAACCTATCCCTGCCACCAGGGAGGTCCTGATGTTGAACATTTTTTCATGTGCCTGTTCACCATCTGTGTGTCTTCTTTTGAGAAGGAGTATTCAAATCTCTGCCCAACTTAAAATTATTATTGTTATTTGTTGTTGCTGAGTCATGTGACTTCTTTATGTATTTTGGATGTTAGTCCCTTGCTGGATATTTAATGTGCAAATATCTTCAAAGTCAGTATGCTGACTTAGGCAATGTTTAGCCTAACCATGGAGACATAATATATTATAATATTATTATTAGATATGACAGTTCTTCTATTCTTGTTGATTATTTAAAACTGACATTTCTAACTGATTATAAGCATACAACTTTCTGATCACAGTTTTTTTCATTGATTTCTGTAAGAATTTATTTCAAATATTTTATATATGGTAGTAACTACAATAAAAACATGAATGTGTATCATCCCAAACTTATTTTTAAATAAAGTTACTGAGGTATATTTGGATATTTAAGATATATTCAATAAAACATTTTTATTTTATTACCAAACATTTTTATTTTATTATCAAAAAACATTTTTATTTTATTATCAAATTGTTTCCACATAAGTAAATTTTATTCTCAGTACTGATGGGGGTAAATTATGTTGGTTTATGTTGATTTGTCTTGACATATTACCGCTGACTCTAAATTATGAATTTTTTCATACCAAGTTCTGTCTTTTGTAAAGTGGTGCATGATTTTTATAATAATTTCACTGAATAGTCAGTGAAAGTTGTTTCTAGCAATTTGAGGTGTTTTCTACTCTCCATATGCATTTGAATCATTGAGGTAACATGTAACATTGGTTTACAACAATGGTTAGTGCTTAGAGGCATAGATTTATACCTCTTAGATGCTTGTTACCACATCATCCACCAAAGATCCACAGTCCTTCATCTGGGAAATGGGACTTTTTCCCCTCTTCAATTCCCCCCGCACCCTCTAGTAACCTCATTTCTGCAGTCATAATTGGAGGGTTTATTTAGTTTAGTTTTGTTTTATCAGCTTTTTTTGTTTGTTTGTTTTGCGTTGTTTCTATAGGTTCCTTTGTTTATAAAGCAAAATGATGGCTAAACTTGCTTTTAAATATCCTAAATGTTATTATTCCCTTTTGTACTCTTATGTATTCCGAAAGTGTTGCATTCACTGAGAGTTACTTGGGCAATAGTAGATACAAAGAATACCGTTTGTTCCTACTTACTCTCTAATTTTAAGCTTGACTTGATGGAGAGTAAAATTAATATGAGGAGAAGGCAAGAAACCCACCTACCACGTGGAGACTAAAACCCACACTACTGGAAGACCATTGGATCAATGAGGAGATCAAGGATGAAATTAGAAAATA
>NW_004567104.1:66796960-66881013 GCF_000260355.1 Condylura cristata | reverse complement strand
GATTTGGTGATGGGAAACCCGTGGGGATTACAATTGAGATGAAAAAAAAAATGTGAAAAATGATGTAAAAATAAACTTTTTAATAAAAAAAAATTAATATGAACATTTAGTTGTCAGACTCGTGTTAGCAATAGTATTAATGAGGATGTTATGTTATATGATTTTTAATTTGAATTTAATTTCAAATTTACACAAAAGTTGCCAGAAATATATAAACCATGTTCATTTACTCCTCCCTCAGATTACCTCGTGAGAAATGTGCCACTTCCAGCTATCTATACATAATAACCGTTTTTTAAACTTTCTACTCTATCAATAATATCTCTTTTCATTCTAGTCAGGGGGCTTTCTCAGCCAACGTGGATGCACAGAGCAGGAGACGCTTGTGGGATGCTATGGGCTATGATACATACACTGACCAGCATTGCTTCTTTGCTGGGATTTCATTGGTTTCTCCAGTGATTTGCAACTTATGCTGAGTAAATTTGGAAAAGTCTAAGCTAATAAATTTGCCTGGAGTGAATGTTGCAAAGGCCCTATAAACATGCTGCCGACAGGGGTAAACAGAATCTTACTGTTTCTTTACTGTCTGACTACTGTTCCTCAAATTCTGATTAGTATTCTGTAGTAACCTAGGATCTACCTGACTCCATGTGGCATTAGATCAGGCTCTATGTCACCTAGCCAGGACAGGTCTTCTGGACCAACTATTGTGCAACATTGTCAGCCAGCAAATCACCAGCCAGGCATCGAGGCTTTACCCCATACAGAGATTTCATAGATTGGATTTTTCCAGCAGGATATGAAAAAAAAAAACAGAAAGAGTAACATAATGACATCCAAATTAAAATTCATTAACCTTGCAAAATCACTCAGTATCATCAGTAGATAAAAATGCTAGTAATTACTAAGACTTAATTATTCATCAAGATACTAAGATTTATTCTTCATAAACTGTGAGGCTCACAACTTTGGAGTTAGTGTACTGGAAGTTGATCAGGAAAATATAGTTAGCATATCTTTGAGGAGTAAATAAAGCATTGGACTTAAAGGTATTTTTATTAATGTTAGTCATCTAGGAAATTATACAAATTGCTAAAATACCCTTATTTTTCTGCAAGGAATCGATCAGGGACTTTTACATATTTAGATGTTTGTGGACAAATAATTTATAAAAGAACAACTGAGAATGCTTTACTGATTTTTCTGGAGAAGCAGTATTGCAATGGATAATCTTGAAACAGACTATAAGTACTATAAAAGACTATTATTATAGTTAAAGTGTGGTTTTTCTCTGTAGCAAAAGCCCTATAAATATGTTTTCTCTCTCTTCCTTCAGTCAGAGACAGAGCCTTGATTTTCCAGAAGCTCATTTAATTGTCCCTGCGTATTTATTTAAAACATTTTTATTAAGGTAATACTGGTTAATATTATTGTTTACATTATAGAAATATGGGAGCTCCCTCCCCACACTTTTCAGATGCTGTTGCCTAGCAACAAAGAATCCATAGTGCATCCACCACCAAAGAACCTGTAGTCCACGCCATAGACCCTGTGCTCCATCCCCTCTTTGTTCTCTTCCTCTCCCTTCTCCCTCTTTCCCCCCACTGTGGTGGTCTCTATTCCACAGTCAACTTTTTTTTTTTTAAGACTTATTAATTTATACATACAGAACTTGGGTACAGGTCAGAGGTGCAGGGGCGACGAGAGGCCTCACCAGAGGCAGAGTGGGGAGCAGAACAGGCCGATCAAAAAAGTACTGTGCTGAGGGGAACAGCGGCCGGGCCAGGAGAGGTCTGCCATGCCATGTGGATTACATCCGGGGATGGGATCGAACTCATGCTGAAATGGCTTTAGCTTCTTAGTGCTGTGCTTTAACCCACTGCGCCACCAGGGAGGGCCCTCCACAGTAAACTATTAAGAGCTAATTTTTTAGTTTGATTTTATCTGATCTTTTCTATTGCTTTATACTCAGCCTCACTCTCTAGCTATTGTTTTGTTTCTTGAGCTAGAACCTTTGAAGAAACACACTCTCCGATGCAGTAGTTTTCCCCTTGTGTAGATCTAGCCAATATGTGGCCAAAATACTTAGGCTTCTTCCCCTAGAAGCTACCTAATATTTACATAAGAAATAACTTCTTTTTGCCTGATGTGTGGTCAATGTGGAATAAAGCTTTAAATGTCCTGCTAAGTACCTAGAGTAATAAAGGAAATGCCAGAAGATTAAAGATTCACTTTCTCTCTCATAAAGTATCAAATGTCACAAATTACCAAGATGTTGGTGGGGAGAAGAGAAAGAAAAGTGAGAGGCACAGTTGTATTCAAAGATCCAACTTATGCTACTGCTTACACACTAAATTGTTGACTGTGACCCTTGGTTACTGTCTCTTTGCAGCTGTGGGTCCAACAGTGAAGGAAGTAAAATAGAGAAATGGGAGATTAATCAATCATAGGTACTATTCTTATCTACTCAAACATTTTAATAAGAAATGGAAGAGCAAGAAATCATAGTAGTAAGGGAAGTAGTAGAAAGTCCATTATGGAACTCCTGCTAAGTGCCAACCATCATCTTCAGTTATTTCTCAACATTATCTCTTGTAAGTGTTTGGGAAAGTTGTCATTAGCTCTGTTTTCTACGAAGCAGCAAAGGTTTCCAGAGAAGAATTTATTAGTTTAATTTTAAATACATGAGAGAGCTAAAATTTAATATAACTTCTAAATCTCAAGACCTTGTTTGATCAATGGCATAAATTGAATGTCTCTTACTCTCCATGGACTTTCCAGGGTCTCAGTAGTAAAGATTTTAGGCTCATATTCTCTCTATACTCAGAGTAGATATCCTAAAGAGAGAAAACTATCATCTAGATCTTGAAAAATGACTAGAAATTTTTACTAATAAACACGTTTACTCACAGTGGAGATGGAAACAGGGAGAACCTATTTAAAATAAATCAATAATTTTTTACAAGGTCCATATTTATTAAAGGGAATAGTGAAACACTTTGTGTGACTAGAACAGGAATGCCACCATGAATTTTCAGAGGCTGAATTTTGAGATTGTAGCTAATAACTTGCATCAGTCAAACAGATAATCATTCAGCATATGTGGTGTAAAGTTTCTTCAGTACTGCAAAAGACATGGGATGGAAGAGAAATTGAGGATGTTATTATTAAGTTGAGGATGTGATTTTTTTGTGGTAGGAGAGAGAATACATGTGGACAAAGTGACTCATAATTCACAGGAGAGGGCAGCCAACATAAGTCACTAAAATATTAGTGGATTTATTTATTTATTATTTTATAAATATAGTTTTTATATTACTCATCAGTTAGTACATTTTTCATCTTGGTTGTAATCCCCATGGACTTCCCACCACCACTTCACCCCTGTGCCATCACCATAGTCCCGTGCGCTCTTCCCACCCACTTTGATCCTCTCTTGTAGAATGTGTCTGGCTTACAGTTGTTAGTGGATGTTCTTTTCTACTTTATTACAACTACTATATATAGTGGATTTTTAACAAATGCTTTTTATCAGTGATTTCTCAGTGTTTTTTTCTTTGACCTTTATAGGATTTCAAAGAATTTTCAGAAGGCCAGATTTGTTATACAAATTTCCTAATGTAGGAATATCACATTTGACCTTTTAATATTTCACAAAAACTCCACTAGCTTTGGATTGAATGTGTTCTTTGAACTCTGACATGCTTGACACATATAGCACTTTGAGCTAAAATGCAAAATTGTGAAATTCTTATTTCCTCCCAACAAATGGGGTCCCAACATATGTGGAAAAAGTGGAAATGTTGAAACAGAGAATAAGAATGTAACAGAAGGGAATTAGGACTCAGAAATCATTGTGGTCAAACTATGGACCAGATCATTAGTCATCAAATCGAGGTGTGAGAGATCATAAATCAATATTTCAACTTCCTGTACTTCTGCTCTCCAGTGACTAACTTCTACTCCAACCTTGTGGGGCACCTTGGTTTGAGATTTAAGGAAGTAAATGTGAGATGTACATTTGCTCATAGCTCAATGGAGAGTCTGTGTCAATTAGAGGGTGTGTGTGCTAAGTAGAAGCTGTGGAATTTGTCACAGGTTAGTAGCTGTGAGAGATAATTTTTTTTTTAAGATTTATTTATTTTTTTATTTGTGCATACAGACTGGGGTACGAATCAGAGGTGCAGGGGTGGTAAGAGGATTCACCAGAGACAGAGTGGGGAGCAGAACAAACAGATCTACAAAGTACACTGCTGAGGGGAGCAGCGGACTGGTGAGGAGAGGTCTGCCCGCCATGTGGGTCAGCTCCCAGGCGGGGATCAGACTCACGCCGCAGTGGTTTTAGCTTCTTAGTGCTGTGCTCTAACCTGCTGCGCTACCAGGGAGGGCCCAGAGATGCTTCTTATAGAAGGTTCTCAATAGCAGTCTAAAGCTTTAACAAGTCCTTAATGGGAGAAGAGAGTTACAGGTGCAAAAACACTCTGCCACTTTCTTCAGGTTCTGAGTATTTATTTACACATGGCGATTCTCCCGACTAGTGAAGAAATTAACTAGTAAAGTATTAGTCTTCGATCACGAAGGCTAAACGGACAATAAACATAAAAGCAAAGAATAAATATACTGCTTTGCACAGTGGCTTTTATTTCGTAAGTATACACTTCTAAACGTTTGTTATTTATATACTTTTTCCCCCTGTATTGCTATACATAATGATTTCAGTAAGTGAGTAAAGCAGTTCAGCGCAGAATACAGGAATAGTATGGATTCACTCATTGGATCCAGTTTGGTTATTCAAATCTAAAGACAAAGTTAAAGTTAAAGTCAACACTTGCCAGTCAGAGATCAATTTCTCCTACACTGATATTTTGTGCATTTATCCAGTGGGTTCTACTGTGCTCATTTAAAACAATGCTGATGCTTTCTCTAAATGGTAATCCACTTAAGAGAAGCTAGTGATCACTGAGTCAGTTTGTTATTAATCTAAAATTAATCTACTCATTTTTCAGTCTATATAGTACTGTTAACAATTTAATAGCTAATTTAGTTGCCTAGTTCTTAGTATAATTACACACACACACACACACACACACACACACACATATATATACACATATACGTTAGTGTATCTTTAACTATTGAATTCTTGGCTTTTTTCTTACATTTCTAAAGAAAGATTCCACACTTATCAATGTGTGAATGACTCAAAATCTCATCGCCATGGTAAGGGAATCATCTCAAGTAAGTATGCCAAAATTTTCAGACATTAATTACTATCTTCTGTCAGGACATAAAAATTGCCTATAGAATCAATTCTAATTTTATAGAATTTCAAGTTTCATTTATGATTTTTCTTTGAAAGCCAGAGATTCCACTTAGAATATGGGCAGACAATAGACAATTTGAATAAAATTTTCATTTTCTTTACCTTGATTAATAGTGCACAGTTCTGATATTTTTTTTAGCTCCTATATAACAGGAAATACAACCCATGTACTTCCTGTTGTCTCTTTCACCTCTATACAAATTATGTATGACTTCTTGATGATACATATATTTTCTAGCTCCAATAACAATATTGGAGCTCTCTTTTGAGCAACATTATTTCTTTACACATTAAATAATTCAACCTCCCTCCCTGCAATAATTTAGCAATGTGCTAAGAAGTTGAATGTGTTATTGGATACTATGGAAGATTTTTTTCCATATTGATGTATTGATGTGTATTGATGAATGCTCCAATATGCTGCCCATTCCATTCTGCATGTGTTACGTATATGGATTC
The DNA here is from genome assembly GCF_000260355.1 of Condylura cristata. NCBI lineage: Eukaryota > Metazoa > Chordata > Mammalia > Eulipotyphla > Talpidae > Condylura > Condylura cristata. Next base: position 66,875,228 of record NW_004567104.1, on the reverse strand, counting down.
TCTTCCTTTGGAAAATTGGGTCTGTATTCCCTTCCTTTGAATAGGAACAAAATTTTGTAAGTGCTTCTGTCAAAAGAATAAAATAGAAGTGAAGCTGTATAGTTTCTGAGGATGCATCATATAAGGCAACACTTCTCTCACTTTCTCTCTGAAGATGTAAGCCTTTAAGACTTCGCATAAGGAATTCAACTACTTTATAGCCACACTGTACAGCTCATAAGAGGAGAGCTGTATACATATAAAGAGATAGCTCAAGGAACTCTGGTTACTCCAGTTTCCAGCTGTTTAAGTTCTTTTTGGATCAGACCACCAGACTAGTGAGTGAAAAGTCTTTGAGATGAACATAATACCAGACAAAGTCTTGATTTTCGGATACACAGTCTCATGAAACTCCTATCCTCAAACTTCCAATGAATGGATACTGGTTTCCTGACTCATAAAGTTATGACAGAATAAATAAATAGTATTTGATTCTACTGAATGTTGGAAAAATTTGTTGGACAGTGATAAATAAAACAGCCATCAGCCAATGCATTCACTTTTGAAATATCAAAAGTATTACTTTTATTAAACATTTAAAATTTTTAAATAAATTAAAATTTTATCTTGTACTTATTACAATATAAGCTTTGATAGCAAATATAATATTGAATTTCTACTATCTTTGAACTTTAAATTTAGTCATTTAATTTTTTGCCTTTTTGATTGTGTGGATTCAAGTTACCAAAACACACACTCAACTAAGATTAATGTAGACCGTTTCATTTAATTCATTATGATCTTTGTTTTGCCAGTAGTTTGTATGGCTTAGCACAGACCACATTAATTTTTAAAAGATTTATTTATTTATGCATACAGAACTGGGGTTCAGGTCAAGGGTATAGAGGTGGTGAGATTCACCTGAGATAGAGTGGGGAGCAGAACAAGCAGAATGACAAAATACACTGCTGAGGGGAGCAGCAGGTGAGACAGGAGAGGCCACGGCTAGCTTCATAGTGCTGTACTTTAACCTGTTGTGCCACAGGGAGCACCCATCCACATTATTTTTTTTAAAGATTTATTTATGTATGCATACAAGAGCTGGGATATTGGCCCAAGGTGTGGGGGGTGAGGGGATTCACCAGAGGCAAAGTGGGGAACAGAACAGGCAGATCTACTGAAACACGCTGCTGAGGGGAGCAGTGGGCTGGTCAGGAGAGGTCTACACTTCCTAGGTGGAGATTGAACTCATGCTGTGAAGGCTGCAAATAGGTCATAGTGCTGAGACTTAACCCCTTGCAACACCAGGGAGGCCCACACTGTATTCATTTTTATTGAATAATAAAATATATAGATCCTTAGATTTTTCATATGTACTTCTATGATAAAAATAATATTTTGATAAAAGCTAAATTGTTTTGTGGTGATCAGTGTTTAATTGATGGGTCAAACAGACATACTTAGTTTTTAGAAAAAAAAAAAACTTGGGCATTTTTTGCTGTCCAGTGTAATACCCAGCAAATGTCCTGTGTGGATTAAAAAAAGAAAGAAAGAAACAAAAAAGAAACAGGGTGAACTCTGCTGCCTGATTGCTATAAAATTTTCTCTAATCACACTTGTTTGTAGCTGACCAAATAATGTGAAGAGAGTCTGAATATTTCATCGTCTCTGTGTGGTGGGTTAAGCCATGCAAGCTAACAAGCGTATTTACAGACTGTTTGGATTGAATCACTATAGTTTCTGTAAAAAATGGAATGCAAAATAGTGAAGGCTTGGTTATCACTGCAACTGGTACTCAAAATTGGACAGCGTGTTTGTCAGTCTCCAGGAAGATAGAAGGACAAAGGTCACGGGCAGTCCATTTACAGAAGGGGAAAATAACAATGCATTCACAGATAGGGCTACAGAGCAAAATGCATCACTAAGGAAAATACAGATGCTGGGGGCAAATGTGGTCACCGAAATAGAAGAGCAAATAGAACACGGACCCAAAGATTTTTCACTGCCAACAGTCGACATAAAATCTGTTGTACTGGCCTAGATACCAGTGTCAGTTTTGAGTTTTCAATTCAATTAAATGTATGGCCCTCTCAGAGAACCCTTAGAAGTGCGCCAAGTAATGAATTAGCAGGATTACCAACGGCCCATAGTTTGGTCGTGGATTTTTGTGTTTAATCTGTGCAGACATGGTCCTTCTTGCTCACCGCAGGATGACAAGGCAACAAACCAGGAATGTGTGTGCGTGTCAGGCTGAGTCCCCCATCCCCACCCCGTCTATTTAATGCATATAAATGAATGACTGCCAGGTGTGAATAATAGCAAGAACAGTGTGGCGGGAAGGATCAAATTTATGGAACAGTTTTACAATGGATTTTATAGCAGGCCCTGTTGTGTTTATTTTTTCTTTCCCTATTAGTTGTATAAAACCCTGGTTTTGATATCTTATTTTTGCAAGAAAAAAATCTATTTAGAATTGCTTGACTTTAAAATTAGCATTCAGTTTATTAAAGTTTTAAAGTACCTTGATTATGTTATTGTTAAAGAAGTTTATATATACACACACACACACACACATATTATTCCATTATTAATCTAATTGATTAAGCTATTTAATCTTTCTCTGATATTAAGTTAATGTAGTTGTACATAATTAAATTTCATTAAGCAAGCTGTACACTTTGTAAATTGATTACATATATTTAGGTCTTACAATCTGCATTTATAAAGTAGGAATATTTTCATTGTATGTCAAGCACTTCCAATACCTAGCAGAGCAAACATGAGCTTAACAAGCAACAATTTAAAAAGAAACACTTTTTGTATGTCTGTAGATATATGCCTTATTTTTTCCCCCTTGAAATGAAAAGTGCTGTCTTAGTATTTTTTGATTCTCTTTATTGTAAACCAGCTGAAATGACTTAATCCCTCTGTGTCTTGTGTTGTTTAACTTTGTCTGTTTGCAACATTTTCTGTTTATTTTTGGTTTTTAACTGTTAGTGTGATGGGTCCAGGTGTAGTTTTCTTTGAGTTTCACTGGGTTTCTTTATAAGCTTGTGTTTTCAAATTTAGGGAATTGCTGGCCACTTTTATTTTAAATGTATCATTTTCCTTCCTCCTCTATCTCTTCTCTTTAGGGAACTTTAATGATGCCTACATTGATGTTCCTAAACTTCCTTACAGATTATACCCTTCATTTATTTTATATATTTTTCTATTTGCTCTTCTCATTAAATGATTTCTGTTTGTCTGTCTTCACATTGCCAGAGATATTTTTTGAAATATACAATCTGCAGATAAGCCAGTCCAGCAAATTTTTATCTTGAGGTATTTTATGTTACAATTAGAATTTACATTTGTTATCTCATTGAGTTTGCATTTATGTGCTTGGTATGCTATATGGATTCCCACATTATGAGCATTTTTCTCTTCCAGTCTTTGGACTTATTTATTATGGATACTGCAAAGTTCTTGTATGCAAATTCCTGAGTATATAGCAACTGAAACTCTCATGCATTACTGGGTAGGAATGAAAATTGCTACAAGTCTGAAAATCTCTTTGACAGTGCCTATTTATGTCAGCATCTACCTAATCTATGACCCAAATATTTGACTTTCAAGTCATACTGGACAGAAATGAAAGCATTCTCACCAACATATATCACAAGAATATTCATAGTGGTATTATTTGTAATTACGGAAATATAAAGATCTCAGCTATCTAAGTCGTCAACCTTAAAGTGAATTTAACATGAGAATACCTAAGTCAGATATTTTAACAATATTTCACATACTTTATCAATAAAGTAAACATACAGCTATTACATATTGAATTTTGGTGAAGCTCATCTATATTATGTTGAATAAAATAATACAGACACTGAAACATACTTACTGTTATAATTCTACTTCCATAAAATTATTTAAAAAACAGCCATGCTAATGTATGCTGCTAGGATAAAAATAGAGCTTTACTGCAAGGGCTGTCAATGTGGAGCTAGGAGCAAACCTCAAATCCATCTAACCAGGCTCTGGGTTTTGAAGGGAAATGGAAAGTGGGCAGAAGTTAAGGTTCAGGAATATACTGATATACTGAAATAAGCAGGTCACAGTGCGCTTGCTTGAGGGATAGTTCTGCCCCCAAATTCTTCCTCCCCAAAAGTTGTATGTTTCTCTTGGTGGGAGGAGCTAAGAAATAGTCAGAGATGGGATTCTGTTTCCTCTGATATGTCTCTGCTGCTCTTCTAAATAGCTGATGGGATTTCTGGGAAAGCTGGAAGAGGGAGTAGGAAATCTAGGAGCAATGAAGCACGTGCTGGGGGGAAAAAAAACATATTTTGACCAATTTTTGCAAAACAAACCCTGATTTTTTCCCTAAGGATGCCTGGCCATGGTTTTAAAACAATTCGTTTCTTATAAATTAATCTTTTATTTGGTCATCTTGCTAAACTCTGCTAGTTCTTATATTTTTCATCATTGGGGATTTTTCTTGCTTGTAAATCACATTGTTGAATGTAAGGAAGCCTTGTTTTTCTTTTCCAAATAGCACACTTAAAACTTACTGTCTTTAATACTGTTGATTACAATCCAGTAAAAGACAATAAATATTTGATGAGATAATGGACCTTCATGTTTGTTTTTATCTTTAGTGAGAACACAAAGCATATTTCAGATTATTTTCATAAGTAATTTTATCATGAATATGCATCCTATTTTATTTATTTTGTTAATTTATTGGCCATGTAGGCCCTCTCCTTGAATCTATTAATGTATTAAATAAGATAATAGATTTTCTAATATGTTTCATTGCTTTAATAAACCCTATTGGCATACTGCACTCTACTAAAATGGTAAATTCTGTTTGCAAATATTCCCTTAAAGAAATGATATTTTTCATAGTGGCATTTTTGAGCTGGCCGTTTTGATTTTCATATCAGTTTTATTAGTCTCATTAATACATTGTGAGTTCTACATACTTTATATGACCCTGTTTTCAAAACAATAAGATGCATAGAAAGCTATTTTCAGTTTTACCTGAGAACCCAAGATAATGCAGTCCAAAGACAGCCTCATAAGAGTAGTTGTTAAAAAATCATAGCCTACAAATAGGAAAAATAACCCTTAGATGTGCAAAGTTTCTTAGATCACATAATGTACAATTACATTCAATGCAATTTGCATGCTGTGAAACAAAATATTTGCAAAAACAGTAAAATACTCAGTTTAAACTTGCTGTTTTAAAACTGAACATATATAAAATCATAAATCATCACAAACACAACACTTATTTTTAAAATGCCCTATATTATCTGACATTATAAAAAAGAGAAAATACAAGTATTTGGTTGCAGGTAACAAAGCCTGTATCTTTTACCTGCTGGATTCCAGCAGGCCCATTGAATAAACACATCTCCCATCCCATGCAGTGTTGCTGCCCTTATGATACAGTGCTATACTTTTGCCTAAAGAACAGAGAAACACAAAGCTGACCACAATTAATATCTCCTTCATCCTTCCCTTTAAAGTAACTGTCATCTGAAACCACAATGCACTAATTGAAAATTCTAATGGAAATGCTGAGAACTTTGGTCTGCTGTTAAAAAGCTCTTGGCGTTGCAATACCTGCTGTGCAGGTGGGAATCAGAGACAGGCTGACAGAATTGCCTCTCTGCTTCTACTCAGCACCGGTGTTTCCATTTCTTATGTTTCTTTCTGTAAAACTGAGTCTTTACTTCTTTTTGAGAGACCAGTTAGAGAAGAAATAGAGAAAGATAGATGGACATAGTATGTTCTCTCCGGGTCTAGAAACGTTAATATATATGCAATCGTGTTTAATCGTGTTTAAAATCTTCACATCTACTGACTTTTTTGTTAATACTAAATCCACCTGCTCTCACACTTATGTATAGGCTCCTATTAGTGCCTTTACCTGTGAGCACTCACATTTACTTGTGATCTGTTGTTAATCTAGCCCATGTGAATGAAGTTGTGATATTATAGTGATGCTTTTGCACTGAAAAACTGAATGTTACATATTCAATATTTTTAATTGCAATATAATCGACATAACCATATAAGATTTACGTTCAATTTGATGTAATATGCTTCTATTTTGGAATATGATTGCTAACTTAGTTAACATTGCCTTCATGCTACATAATTACCATTTCTTTCAAAAATGACAATGCTTAACACCTGGTTTTTTAGCAACTTTGCCTAAACCATCACATGTGTCCTAAACAACATTTGTTGTTGCAAAGGTAGTTAAATATATGCCTCTGTCATAGAAAAGTAGGTCCCTACTTAGAAAAAAGGAAACACACTGCAAATTTTAGTAAAATTAAATTAGAGGTATCTGAATCTCTTGCATCCATCCTTTCAGGCTTCATCTCAATTTCTCAGTTTATTAGTTTTAACTTCTTTTCAAGTAAGTTAGAAACAAGAAGAAATAATCCACAATTTCTTTAATAAAGCACTTAGAATTAGGACAATGTCACAGAACCATTTACAACAATTTAATATTTTAGAAAATATGCTTTGCTGTATTATCTAATTAACAGGGAAATTCAAGGGATTAAATTGCAAGAGAAATGAGGATGATGCTTTTTGATCTTCAAAATCTTTTTTTTTTCTATTTGAAGTTTTCATTTCTGGGGGAGATTTTTTACTGAATTCTTAAGTAATAAATGACTGATTTTTCTGCTTATATTTTCCTATTATTTTTAATGCCTTGTAAGAAAAATAGTCACTTAACACAACCTTTTCAAGGATATTTAAAGATATATGTGTGTGTGTGTGTACATATATATATAATATATATATACACTTAAATATTAAAATATACAATATTTTCAATATTTTTTCTAAGTATATATAGGACCTAATATACAGAATAACCCTTCTAGTTCCTGGATGGACTGGATAAATTGTATCCCAGTGATGTACTCTATATCACACTGCAGAGCCAGCTTGGAGAGTCTGACCTATGTTTGTTTCTGAATTCCTTACAGACATGTCCAAACACACTGACAAGAGTTTGCTCCTTATTACTGCTTGTAATTAATTGTTATATTAAACTAAGCAGATTTTCTACAAAAATTAAGTGAAGGCCAGAGGTGCAGGAGTGCTGAGAGGATTCACTAGAGACAGAGTGGGGAGCAGAACAGGCAGATTGACAGAGTACACTGCTGAGGGCAGCCGTGGGCGGGTCAGAGGAGGTCTGCCGCACCATGACGGTCAGCTCCCTGCCGGGGATCGAACTCGTGGTGCAGCAGCTCGGGAGAGCGTCAAGATGTGGTGCTTTAAGCCGTTGCGCCACCAGGGAGAGCCATATGTTATGTTTTTTTCTCATTGTACAGAAGTGTAACTTTCAAGGGTATGCAAACTTTTGCAATTTCTTTAAGCCATCATATGGATGGCATCAGCATATATGTTGTAGTGACAGCATATAGTTGACTAATTAAATAACAACTTGATAGAATTTTTCTTCTTGACACTGATATTTAAGAAAATGCGATTTAATCCCTGAGTGTAATGATTTATAAATTGTATGAACTGCATTCAGAATGTATGGGTCCATTTCTATGCTAAACAACACATGTCGGGTATGACAAATTCTCAATTACATGCTTCCGAATGCATTTATTTATTGGAAGAGGACATGGTTCTATTAAAGTATTAATGTGAAATTCACTTTTACGATGTATGATTAATACTATTTGTTCTCTCTTTTTTATAGAACATGTGATATTTCCCAATTAATAACTGCTTAAAAATTCTATCTTCTAGATAATATAATGTATCACTTATTCAGATTTCCCTACTTTCCCCTATATACATGGACAATTGTTGTCAGAAAATGTTTAATAACTATTTATAAACTCCTTTACTGAACAACTGATAAAAAAGGATCCACTTTACTTAATGAGCTATTTGTTCCTGTGCCGATGGAAGCAGAACGCTTTCATCAGAGACCTTAATAAGACACGATACCCCTGATACCTGAAGGTGAAAATATAATAGGTCTGTCTTCAGAGAAAACATTTCAGAAATCATCTGGTGAGTGAACCAATTACTCACTTGAAGACATCTTATCTAATTAAACCCTACATAAGAATTTTCCAGGGTATTACTTTTGGGAAATAAAATGCTTCTTTAGTGCATTGGTCTTTATTTCTTAAATGAAGAAAGTTAGACTCAAAGGATACTTTGGTAATGAATTTCTAGGATAAATGCAGTGCACTAAGTTGAGTTTATACTGTGTTACTTACTTTCTTACCACAGCTAGTTTTGTTGCAATGAACATTTTGTATCTTCCAAAATAAAGCATATTAAGTCTTTGGATATCTGAAATGTGCATATAGAAGATGAATAAGCAACTGTTAGCTTACATCACATCATAATTTATACCATACTACATGTTTAGGTTGTATTATTAACATAGATTTTTTTTTCTATTTTGCCTTGTGTAAATGCAGGGAATCCTCTATCAATTAATGTTTAGCATTATGACTAAGACATATTGACTCCCGGAATATCTGATTCCATTTCAAAGCTCTTTGGCAACTCTTGCCTGGTGTTCCACACCTGGCAGCTGAAAGTGATAGGTGATCATTGTAAATGGGGGTCTAGCTAAAGAGACAACCCAGACATTAGTAAGAAGCCATAATAATTTATTCATGAAATAAATACCTGATTGCTAATGAATATTTAACAGATTTTTAGGTCAGTAGCTGAGAACCATCTATTGTGGAAAATATATTTGAAATAGTATTTTATGAGATTTTTGAGGAGCTATAGCTACTGATTGATCATATTAATTATTTTTCAAATCATATTATAATCACATAGCAATCTTTCTTAAGAAACTTAGTACACTTTTGATTGTATTTTGTATATGCACATGTTCTTGAGAGGAGTATTGCTCTTTTAAAATTACGGTAAATATTGTCTTCTCTCTTTTGGACATTGCACATCAAGGTTTGGTCTTCTAAGGCAAGGGATTCTGAAGCCCATCAAGGGTAAACATATCCATGAATTCCCTCTACAGGTTGCTGTGTACCAAGTGGGCACTGAGCTGATGTTCTTTAGAAATTTTTGGAAAGGAAGAAAGACTTTTTCCTGATGGCTCGCTACCTTGTAGGGGAATGTAAGGAAAGATACTAAACTTGCAGGAAGATGGAAGTCAATGTCTGGGCTCCCTCACTGCTTCTCCATCTCCAATTGTAAAACTGGAAAGTGCAAATGTTTTCTCTTCTAAAGTTGCTTTCTCAGAGTTTCTGTGATTTTTGGTCACAAAAAAACAAACAATAACCAAACAAACACAGAAATATGGAGCCTCCCTGATGGCACGAGGGGTTAAGTTTCAGCACTATGAAGCTAGCTGCAGCCACTGAAGCATGAGTTTGATGCATGAGTTCAATCTCTGGCGGGGGCGCTGACCCACATGGCCACAGCAGGCCTCTCCTGATCTGCCCTCTGCTCCCCTCAGCAGTGTGATTCAGCACACCTGCCCTGCCTGTTCTGCTCCCTACTCTGTCTCTGTGAATCTTCTCACCTTCCCTGCACCCTAGCCTGCACCCAGTTCTTGTTATGCACATATCAATAAATCTTAAAAAAAAAAGTTTCAGAAATATTCCTGATGCTAAACTCGTTTAAATTAAATAACAGGCCCCAAATTCAGATAGTTGAAACTTTCTCTTTCTTCCTAATTCCAAGTCTTACTTGCTCTTCACACCCTCTACTAACTATAATAAGAAAAGGATCAGAAATAAAAAAAAAAAAAAATAGAAAGACTCAGAGTCAGGCTAATATAGGCAGAGTTGCATGCTTATTTGGTACCAAAGTAGGGGCAAAATTTGGTCACATTAGCCTAAATTAGTATAGAGATGACTTTGGTCGGTAAGTGGATAAATACACCGTGGCATATCTACATATGGAAAATAATGGAATATAATTCAGCACTAAAATGAAATGACCTATCAAGCAGTGAAAGGATATAAATACTATTAAGTGAAAAAAATTAAAAAATGACTTCATATTATATTTTTGAACACTATGACATTCTTAAAAAGGCAAAATTATAGGAACAATAACAATAAAAATGAGGTTGGCAACCTTCAGAGTTGGAAAGATGAATAGACCAGATCTTGAAGACTTTTAGGGCAGAGAAAATACTCTGTAGTATATGTGTATTCTGGATTATATGATATTATAATATAACATATATGTAGTCAAATATGGCTCAAAACCCATGAGTATATGACACGGACATGGACTTTGGCTGATTATGGTATTTTCAATTTTTCAATGTAGGTTCATAGTTGGTAATGCATCTTTTGTTCTGGTGAGTGGTGTTGATAAAGTGGAGTCTATGCATGTATGGAGTCAAGGAAATACAAGGGTGTATCAGTACTTTTCAATATTTTTGCATACTTAAAACTACTCTAAGGTTGGTCCATGTTTTTGTTATTTGTTTTTAGTTATGGTGCCTAAAATTTCAGGATTCTCTGTTTCTTACATAACTAATGAAACATAAGCTACCCTATTCTTTTTTTTCTTTAAATTTATTTATTTATGCATACAGTACTGGGGTACAGGCCAGAGGTGCAGAGGTGGTGAGAAGATTTACCAGAGACAGAGTGGGGAGCAGAACAGGCAGATGGACTAAGTACACTGCTGAGGGAGCAGTGGGTGAAACAGGAAAGGTCTGCTGTGCCATGTGGATCACCTCCCTGGCCAGGATTGTATTTGTGCTGAGATGGCCTCAGTTAGCTTCATTCTTTAACCGGTTGTGCTACCAGGGAGGGCCTGCTGCTCTATTCTTTCAACAGGCTGCAAAATTTTAAGTCTAGAAATAAACATCATTTGTCAGTAGTACTGGAAGATTTCTCCCATGCATGCCTACAAAATTTTTTATAAGTAGTGAGGGACTTCTGTGGCCTAGGTTATCAAATACAAGATGTGAGAAAAGTTTTGCAATCAAATATTAATAAAAATGCTTATTTATTGCAAAACTGAGACATGTATTAGACTAACCATGTTGACATATGGCCTTCCCTACTTCCTACAACACTGCTGTGAGATGACTATATTTCATCCCCATTTTACAGATGATGCCACTAAGGAAGTTTTTCTAAGTAACTGAGCCAAGTTTATTTGCCAAGTGGCTGGAAGAGTGCTGTGTAACTGGAACAAAGGGAATTATTTTACTATCTGAAATCCAATGTGCTTTTAATTCAAACATGTGGTTGTCAAAATCTCAAAAACAAGACAGTGCCTATAAGATAGACTAGAATGTTACCGTATCTATTGTCTATTAATCTCTTAATTCAAGGTTATTTCAAACATAATGTAATAAAGAATTTTTATAGAAAAAGTTCCCACTTCTACAAATATTCATTTTTATCTTTGTTTCAAAGGTGGACCAAATTATCCACCCACATGCCATACAGTCTTAATTCCAGGCAGCACTTGATTGGATTAAGGACATTTTCCTGTATTTTCACTGAGCTGCTTCCAATTTTTATGCACTTGCTTTGTGATTAAATCAATTTCCCTGAGGGAGGGCAATTTATGAATATACCATTTTCTTTTCTCACACCTTGATATTTAAGCCATTTGTATCATTTTCCGCTATTTTCTTTCCCCATTTAAGACCTGGATTATTGCTTTCATTTATCCTGTCTCAAAACTTTAAAAAATTAATTTCTTCTTATTGCCTTCCATATGATACAGTGCATCTTCCCTTTATGCTCAGAAACCTGGATTTTTAAAAAAGATTCTTATCTGCAGATGTTTGGCCAGGTAAATGCTGTTATATTTTTTGCCAAACCACCACTGTCTACACCTTCAGCTTCCAATCTTGATAAAATAGAAGGAACTAATTGTATTCAAGAATATGATACACATCACTAGGGATCTGAAATAGAACATGCACATAATTGTACTTGAATGTGGAACAGCAGGCCTGCTGGACCCTACGTCAGAGACTGGGAGACACAAGCAGAACTTCTAATCATTTGCAGTGAGTGGGTTTGAAGTTCCAGGAAACTCTCTCAGCTGGACCTAAGGTATTATGAGAATGCCAGGACTTCAGAAAGTTGAGCTATAGTCTCATGACGGCAGGGAGCCTGGGACTTCCACTGAGCTGCTTACTGGAATATGAGGTGAAGCAGAGTCAAGAGCAACCGGTCTTGGCCAGGCCATCTGCACGTGGGCATTAGGTCGCGGAATTCCTAGTAATATGAGTCCCAGACAACAGGTTAAGATTGGTGCTTCCATGGGGATTTTAGGCATTGACTAGTGTGAAAAAATTAGAGAAGAATGAGTGTAGATAAAATACACATAACTTGGATCTCTGTCACTAACATTCATCATTCTTTCTATGTATTAATGACTTTATTCATGCTTGAATTCAGCATTGCATTCTGTAAAAAAAAATGAAATGATGAATTTGTCTAGATGATGTTTAGCTAGAACTTAGGGACATAGATTATTAGAGAAAATAATGCAAGCAAAATTAATTTGTATTCATGACATACTTAAATTTTGGTTTTCTTTTCATTTTTGATATCTTACTTGATTATATGTGAACAAAACAATGGTTTTTTGACTATAATGAACTTTCATTTAGGATTTTTAATTAACTTATTACTGCTACATATAAACAGGAAATCATTAATATGATTAAATTTTTATTGATGAAATCAATCTATAGAAAAATAGTTCTCAGTTTCTCTCATACAAAAGTAAAACGTACATTTCTATATCTTGCTTTTATTTATTGTCACTCTATAGCAGTTGTAGATAATATATAAATGTCTTTGACAATAGAAACATGAGTTTTAAATTTAGGATTATCTGGTAGATGTTAGCCTAAAACTGTACATAAAATAGTTTTTTTATTCATTTCATTTAATTTGATGGCATCAAACATTACTTTCTTTTTGTATCTAATGACAAGTATTATTTCAACTGTGTACCCTCTTTTTGATAAACATTATATAACACATATATCTTGAAGTACTGTATTTTTACTGTGATTTTATCATTAATTTTTCACATATACCTACTTTTTCGAAACTAAGCTTAAAACCCATGCCAAAGAGCACAGAAAGCTCAAGTAGTTATTTTAAAGTTTTTTTTAAAGATTTTATTTATTTATTTATACAGAACTGGGGTACAAGCCAGAGGAGCAGGGTTGATGAGAGAATTCACCAGAAACAGAGTGGGGAGCAGAACAGGTAGATCAATGAAGTACACTGCTGAGGGGAGCAGCAGGTGGGTCAGGAGAGGTCTGCTGCACCCTGTGGGTCACCTCCAGGGCTCAGGATCAAACTTGCACGGAAACAGCTGAGGCCAGCTTGTAGTGCTCCGTCTTAACCCGTTGCATGAACAGGGAGGGCCTATTGAAATTTTTTTTATATATAATATAATAGTTTATTGTGTATTTTTCATCACAGTTGCAATCCTCTTGGGCTTCCCATCACCAGATCACCCATGTGCCATCACCATAGTCCAGTGCATTTTCGTCCCCCCACTGTTTTTGATCCCATTCCCCACTCTACACCCATAAAATGTTTCTGGTATATAGCTGTCCATTATTATCATTTTCTCACCTGTTCCGTTATATTCCTGCTATGAGAGAGACTGTCTGGTGTTTTTCCTTTTCTTTGTGGCTTATTTCACTAAGCATGATCTCTTCCAGTTCCATTCATGTACTTTAAATTTTTAATGGATGATGTTAAGTAATGAGCTACCTAAATATTTTAAGAGAAATCCATCTATTAAGTCTATTAAATCTGCTATCTATTAAAAACTGCAAAACCTACTAGCTCAAAGTAGTCCATAGTTTGAACAGTAGACCACTGGGTCCCATTCTTTGGTGCATTACCATTGTGAAACTTGGATTTTGCTAATGATTAAGATAAAATGCAAAAAATGTGACATAAACAATGTATAAAAGAAAGGAAGATACAGTATCCTCTCTGATTTGTAAGTCTCAGAATTTGTTCTACTTTGATAGATGTTATGAAAGCCATACTTACTGCGTTGTTAAGCATTACTAATATAAATTATGTTTGACACTTCCTTGATGTATAATTTCTTTGTGAAAAAAATTAAGATTCTAAAGGATGCCATGAAAGAGAAAATTTGGGAAACCTTGAAATACTTAGCATTCTATTTGGAAGGGAACTAGTGGTTTAAGAGATGCTTGTTTCTGTGGCTTTTATTCTTAAGTCTAATGAATATCTCTTTTAAAATAGACAACTCTATAAACAAAACTGTGATAAGATTTCTATAGGTGGGCCTCCCTGATGGCCTAGGGCTTTAACTGTCAGCACCTTTAAGCTTTTACTGCTGTGGCCTGAGTTCCACCCCTGGCCAGGGAGCTGACCCACATGGCGCAGCAGACCCCTTTTGACCCGCCTGCTGCTCCCCTCAGCAGTGCACTTTGTCTATCTGCCTGTTCTGCTCCCCACTCTATGGTGAAGCCTGGCAGCCCCCACACTCCTGGCCTAAAGTCCAGTTCTTCTCTGCAAAGTCAAGTTAAAAAAATAAAAAATAAATGCTTTAAAGAAAAAAAGAAAGGTGTTTCCTCATGAAGATGGCATTTTGGGTATGTTTAGAATGAAATAGAGGTGATAAGCCTATGTGGTATTTAGGAGACGTCTATGTCAGTATCAGGATGATCCTCAGAGGAGCTACTGTCTCCCAGGTGCTTGGGCAGACAGATGAGGTTCAAAGTCCCTAATTGCATCTGGCAGTGTCCTAATCACAAGATACTCAGGCAACATCAAATGTGAAACAGATAGGGATCCTGACAAGGTCAAAGCATGTGTGAATACACATACAAACATCCCATTACCAGATGCAAAGCTTTGTATAGGATAGGAGATTCATTATGTTGCCCTCGTTATACTGTTAGAGACTATCTACAATAAATTTGTCACCAAAGAAATAGAACATCAGGATTGACATACACTAATTGTTGTTATGTTTCAGAGTTTAACTTTGGGACCTGTGAAATTAGGGAAATATAAAAACAAGTCATCACTCACCCACCTGGAAAAACTGTTTGATGGAATCTTAGGTCTGTTCTCTTTGCTGTCAGGTTTCAATACTTTTATGTTTTACATGGCTTAATATTTTGCTATATACATAAGATTACATTTAATTATAAAAATGAATTTAATTACCCATGTTGCCTGATGATAAACATATCTGACTTGCTAGTCTTGTGGAATTCACCTCTGTGCCACTCATTGAATAATTAATAGCATTGATTTTGCCACAGCTTCTGCATAATCCATGTGAAAATTAATTACTTTATAAGAAAGCTGATACGGGGCAGCAAAGCTGTCAGGAAGGTTCCAGGTTCTGGTGTCAGCCAATATGCTTTCTTCAGGGTTCCTGTAATTTCACTTGGGTCACGGCTCGTGTCTGCCACGTAAGGTTAACTGCAATGGGGAAGTTTCAGACTGGGGGCTGGGATGCTTTCCTGCTGATAAGATGAATAATTGCTTCAGGAACAGTTTTAATGAACCACTTACGTGTTCATCTTAATTCTATCGCAAGCAACTATATGTTTTTTGTCTTTCCCATTGGTGATCAGTGCCTCCATGGCTAAATGAGGGTGTGCAGAGTAAACCAGTTTACTTTTGAGTGTGTCAGTTTTATGCTCTACATTTTTCCTAGGGTACTATTTCTCCAAATAAGATACAGTTTATATTTTCATATAATTTCAGTGCTCTGGTTTTTTCCTCTTTTAACTCTTTATATGGAATTCATGTTCTGCGAGGAGTCAGATGATACCTTGAAGTGGAATTCCAGAACAGTTAAGATTGATGCAGCACAACCAGTGGAAAATGCTGTCTCTGCAAACAGTGGCTGCAGCCCTGCCTCTGAGAACCTCCCACGTACACCTGCACTACTGCTGCTTCAATTAACACGCGATCTCAAGATTTAATTTTACAGTAAGTGTAAGTTCATAAGAACACCATTGGGCCCTCCCTGGTGGTACAGCGGGTTAAAGCACAGCACTAAGAAGCTAAAGTCACTTGGGCATGAGTTCGATCCCTGCCCTGGAGGTGACCCAGGCACCCAGGCTCATGGCACAACAGACCTCTCCTGGTCTGTCCACTGCTCCCTTCAGCAGTGTACTTCATCAGTCAGCCTGTTCTGCTCCCCACTCTGTCTCTGGTGAATCCTCTCACTGCCCCTGCACCTCTGGCCTGTACCCCAGTTCTGTAAGCATAAATTCTTAAGTCCACCTAAATTCTTCTATACTTGTTTTTATCAATTGTGGGAGAGTCCTACATTTCAAATTGAAATAGTGTTCATGATAAAGTCACATTAAAATATGATTAGAAATATGAACAATGCAAATATAGATAGCTATCATTATTTGGTACAATATTATTCCAATATAAACCAAAAGTACATGTGTGTTTGTGGGGATTTGCTGAGGAATAACATTCTGCATGCTATCTTTATGTTTGGTCATCAGTAAAGAACCTGATGCCTTTTTAATCAGTGTTATTTATTTCTTTATGTAAACATAATGGAAGAATGATAGTAGTTCTCAAAAACCAACACCAGGCCTGATGGTACCTCTGTCTGTTCATCTACATGTCTGTGTAGCTCTCTGTATGTGTATATCATATATCTGTGCAGCTATAGCTTCATCTTTGTTGTGAATATGAATCTGTTCAATTAGGCTCACTGATTATAATACGAATATAAAACCCTGCCATATGTGCCTAATTTAAAAATAAACGTGTATCATTTAATTAGCATTCATTTAATCTGGTTGGGAGCCAGACTGCTTGAATTATGATACTCGGAAACCCACTTAATTACTTGGGGTGTTTACTTAATTATACTGGGTGATTTACTTAATCATTTTGTCCCTTGATTTCCTCATCTGAAGGTAAAAATAATAATAATTGATTCATATGATTATAGCAAAGAACAAATTAATGTAGGTAAAAAAGATCTAACAAATGATGTAATGTACTTTCTGTTCTCAACACATCATGATTGAGGACTTGAATTCTGAAGCTTTGTGTGTTTTTACATGCATGTGTGTGTGTGTGTGGTGTAAATTAATTTGTATAACTCAAAGCTCACTAAAATAAGATTTCCAAAGATGCTTATAAACAAAAGCTCTATTTTATTTAAATGTAAAAATGACTCAAATAAAACTACTTTGTTTTTGAAACTTTTTGCTTTCAGTAGGAAGTAAATGTCTTTTATATATTAAAGACTAGGATGATAAAGAACCTCTGATGTAAATGGACCAACATAATAATGATGAATTGTCATTTCATCATTTAAAAATTATAGTTTACTTTTAGAAACTTTTGAGAAACTTTTAGAGAATTTCACTAGGTCAGTTCTGAACCCAGCAAGTTGTTGTGCAAAGAAACCACTATTTCTAGAATGAGTAAAATAAAATTTTCTGACTGCTATTATAATATTCGAGTATAGCATAGAATATAATATAGAAAGTAATAGAATATAAGATGAGATGTTCTAATATTAAAAATTCTATGCTAATATTCAAGCTACTCTTTTTTAAAAAAGATTTATTTATTTATGCATATAGAACTGGGGTTCAGGCCACAGGCTCAGGGGTAGTGAGAGGATTCAGCAGAGACAGAGCGGGGAGCAGAACAGGCAGACTGACAAAGTTACACTGCTGAGGGGAGCAGCGGGCGGGTCAGGAGAGGTCTGCTGGGCGATGTGGGGTCAGCCCCCTGGCCGGGCACTGAACTTGTGCTGAAGTAGCTGCGGCCAGCTTGGCACTGCGGTGCTTCAACCCTTTGTGCCACCGTGAGGACCCTCTAGCTATTTTTTACTCCAGAACACTTGGGAGTAACGATGGGGAAACAAGCTGCAAAATGGTTTACATGTTAAGACAAGCAGTGAAGAATAAGAAAGATTTAAGGGGGAACGTTGAGACCTGGGTACTCCTCAGCCATTGCTACCAGATTTAATAATTCTGAAGAAGATGATTTAGTTATGAGAAATTACCATTCGGAATATTACTGTATATTCTAGAAACAGTTTCTTTTTTTCTGTTGCAACAACTAGGATTTACCATCTCTTTTACCTCACACAATAAGCAACATAAGTATATTGATTGACATCTTCAACCCAGAACATTGTTTCAAAAGAGAAGAAATGTATAGATTAACTGCAGAAAGAAATACTGAGTGAGAACTTTCTTGACAATTCTTAAATTTCTATGAATGTTGAACTTCCTAAATTATTTTACCTAAAAAAACTGCTTTTCTCTGAACTGTGCCTCAGAGAACAACAGGTTTAATATAAATTCAAAGGGAAAGTTTACAAAACGAAATTTGATATTTCTGAAGTATTTACTGTTGCTCCCTGGTTTCTATCAACTAGCTCCTCTCTGTCTACTGTAGTTTAATATCATAGATAAGAAACTGAAGCCAATACAAAGTTCTAAAGACTGAACAAGTTAGAGATTCCTTTCGGTGTTATGATTGTGGGGAATGAACTGTGGATATAAACGTGATGGAGCAGTCAAAACCTTAGCTTATGTTTTAACATAAGTTAAAATAGTTCTTAACTTTAGAATAAACCATGAGAGGCAGAATTCCCTTTGGACAAGAATTTTCTCTTCCTCACTCCTGCAACTTTATTTAAAATGTTGACTGCTGGCTCCTGACCAATTATTTCCCCACTACGTATAGGTAAATTGATCTATTTCTAAAGAAAAAAAAATTTTTGCTAACAAATTAAATTGAACTGTAACCAGAAAGTGGTTATTTTTACTTTAGAGAAATGAACAAAAATACTTGTTTTCAGTTTCAGACTGAATATTTTTGCATAACATTCATACTCTTCTTTCAGTTTGTGTGATAAGGTGTTTCTGGAATATTGGACACAGACTCATAATTTCAATGAAGTGTCCACGGAAGGGTGTTTTTGTGCTAAAATAAATTGAGGTCTGCCACAAAAGGGGAGACTGGTGACATCAGGAAAATTTCACAAAAATACTCTAGAATTTGAGGATAGTCATAAACAATAAAAATGAGATTTCTTCATTAATGAAATAGAGCAAACATGAGAAGCCAGCTGGCTCAGGCTATAATGGTATTACTAGCATTTGTAGGACAGAATGTCTGTGTCTTCTGTGAGCCAGATGGATAATAGTATCAGTTGGTCTCAAAAGATTTTGATTCTGTCCTGTCTAAGACAATGGTCAGCTATGATTATTGGCCCCTGCGGTGTTTACATCTTAAAAGGAATATATATTTAAAAGGAACACTATAGGCACCTCCCCACTGGTACAAGGGGTTAACTCTCAGCACTGTGAAGCTATCACCAGCCTAGTACTACAGCTGGGTTCGATCCCAGGCCACCGAGCTGACCCATATGGCTCAGCAGACCTCTGCTGTTTCACCTTCTTCTCCCCTCAGCAGTGTATTTCTGCTCCATTTGCCTGTTCTGTTCCCCACTCTGTCTCTGGTGAATCCTCTTATCCTCCCCCACATACCTCTCGCCTAAATCCAGCTCCTGTATGTATAAATAAAATAAAGTAAATCATCTTGTAAAGGAACACTGTAATCAGAGTGTTCTTAGAGTCCTCTAGTAAAACAACTAACTCTTCTTGCAAAAAAAAAATAAGCTGTTCTAAGAAGATGTGATGAAAAAGCTGTCTTTTGCATTAATATGGCTATTTTTCTTGAAAGAAATACAGTCATCATTCACATCACTACATCATTCTATTCCCAATGAACGGTGGGCAGGTACAATATTATCATGTGGAGAACCAGAAAATATTAATCTATACTCAAAAGGAAAAATGATTAATGGAGACTAACCACAGCTGATTATTGTATTAAAATTAGCAGAAAAGTATTCTACAGCCATTATAATCATGCTTAGGAAGTAAAGGTAGTAATAAGCATAAAAATGAAAAATAAGCAAATAAATATTGTATAACTAATATAATATAATATAATATAATATAATATAATATAATATAATATAATATAATATAATATAATATAATATAATATAATATAAATCTGAATGTTTAAAAAATCATCAAATAGCCTTACAAAGAATGAATATAAAGACATAGTTTTCAGGTAGATTAATGAAATTACAGCACCTGAAGAAAGGTAGAACAATACAGATGTATAAATGTGCCACCAGGGAGGGCCCTAAACTTAGTATTATTAAGCACCAGTGGAAGGCAAACTGCAGCTACCATACCATGTCACTGCGCAGAAGCCAGAACATCTAACATTAAAGACATGAACTCTGCCAATTTTCTTCAAGGATATGAAATACCTAACCCTTAAACTCTATTGTTGGAGTGTAAAATTGTACGACTGCTTTTCGACTGCTTTTTTTCCCTGTCCCTTTGTTTGTTTTCTCTACATTCTACATATAATGAAACTATCCGGTATTTCTCCTCTTCCTTCTGGCTCCTTTTGCAGACCTCACTCCCCAAAATTAACATTAATGTTATTCCTAATATTGTGGAATAATTTTCCTTTTAAAAAGTATCTGTAAAATGAACCTTGCACACTTATTTTATCTAGTTTATTTTGTTCAATGCTATGTTCCTAAGATACCCATTTTCTTTGCAGGTAAAAATAGTTCATTCATCTTTATGGTGGGATTGTTGCATACTCCTTCACAATGTCCATTCAGTTATGACATAACTGGCATGATAAACATTCATATACTCAGCAATTGATGAATGGATAACATGTTTCCTCTTTTAAAAAATATTTAAAAAATATTTATTTATATATGCATACCAGAACTTGGGTACAGGCCAGAGATATGTTGGGAGGGGGGGGGGAAGGGAGAGAATGTGATGATTCACCGGAGGCAGAGTGGGAAGCAGAACAGGCAGATCAGAAGCATGTTTCTGTTGGACATTGTCCTAAAAGTAGAATTACTGGATAAGAAGGTTGAGTTAAAATAGATTCAGATAAACAATTTTTAAAAGTACTTTCATCACTTACAGTTTCAACTTTAATACAAAAACATTCCTCAGTGTGCATTAATGTCTGGTAATATCGGCAGATTTATAGCAATATCACTAGAGTTACTACTACATATATTTTATCCAACTCAATAATTCATATAGCTTTTCTTCACTTCTTTTGTATCAATGAAATACAAATTAATCAGTTTTTTCTCTATTAAGTTATTAAACAATTATTACTTTATCATATACTTACTTAACCTATGTGTATAATAGAGTTGCATAGACTTTTATACCTACCATTTTTCCCCAAAATTTCAGAAATCTGGCATTATCTAATTTCATAGATCTTCTTTCCATCTTTTGCATCATTAATACCTTGCATATCAATAATATACTGGCCTCTTAAATTCAAATATTAACAATCAATACTAATTTATGCATGATTGAGTAACTTTTGCTTTTGTCACTTTCAACAATTTTGTTTTATTATTGATGTTTTGTTCTTTTTTTTTTTTCTTCTCTCCTGTGGAAACTTTGATATTTACATCCACAAGACTGAAACACAATAAAATGTCATCTTCAAATGCTAGTGTGCCTGTAGATTCCAAACAAATAGTTTTACACTGTTTATATAATTATCAAAGCCAGTTTTAGAAAAGTGTTTGATACAGTACAACACTCGAACAAGTGCTGGTCCTACAACAAACGCACCTTCCATTGTCCTTTTTGCCTGAGGACAATGTGCTTGCAGGCCGTTGCCAACTCACTTGTCTTCAATGCCTGATGCTGGCTTATCCCCTGGGCAACTCATTTTCTGTGCGGTCTTCACTCAGGTTAAAATGCTCAGAGTTGTCTGCTCTGCTATTGAGATGCTTGACCCAAACCATTCCACTGCTAGTTATAGCAAATTTGAAGTAAGAAAGAAAGATGAAAGGGTTCAGATTATTTATTTGTACATACAGAACTGGGGTACAGGCCAGAGGTGCAGGAGTGGTGAGAGGATTCACCAGAGACAGAGTGGGGAGCAGAACAGGCAGATCTATGAAGTACACTACTGAGGGGAACAGAGGGAGGGTCAGGAGAGATCTGCCATGCCATGTGGGTCACCTCCTGGTGGGGATCGAACTCATGCTGAAATGACTTTTAACTTCTTAGTGCTTTGCTTTAACCTGCTGTACCACCAGGGAGGCCTTAATATTATTTTTAGCAACACCAAACTGTAAATGACCTAAATACCCATAGTATAGAAGTTTAGATAACCCATTATTACAAGCCATGGATATCTGTCAATGTCATATATTGTTCTTTTCTCCTTGGTCACAAGCTTCCTTTTATTCAGTTGTGTTTTTAAGGCTAATCAACAGTATGTCTTGAACTCATGAACATATTTTTCTATTGTGAACACATAAACATATTTTTCTGTTGTGGACATGCAGATTTTTATTTGAGATTTTTTCATATTATATATTTTACACACAAGTGCATGATATATATATATATACATACACAAAAAAATACACATACACACATATATATCACAAGGAATTATTTAATGTGGTATGCCATTGTGATAGCAATCAACACAATTTAATTTGCTATTGCTAAACTGCCTTTGTCCAAGTTGGCTGTGAATTTATGATGTGCATTTTTGCAAATTTTGATAAGGTTATACTTGATCAGTTCAGTTAATCTAATTCCCATTCCTAAAGAAATATGAATAGTCAATATTTAGTTCAAATAAAACCTCTCCATTTTCCCTTAAGATTTTAATCCAGATTTATTCAACAGAATTTGCTCACTAATATAATTATGTTTCAAATGTCTACAGACAAATAACATTCTTCTTATAAACCATGTTCAAAAAATGTACTGTTTAATATGGAAACCACAAGGCACAGGAGATTGTTAAATAATTGAAATATGGGTACATGTAAAATACCTCACTAAAATTTAATATTTACTGTATATATATATATATTTTAAAGATTTATTTATATTTATGCATACAAGAACTGGGGTACAGGCCAGAAGTGCAGAGGTTGTGAGAGGATTCACCAGAGACAGAGTGGGGAGCAGAACAGGCAGACTGACAAAGTACACTGCTGAGGGGAGCAGTGGGTGAGACAGGAGAGGTCTGCTGTACCATGTGGATCACTTCCCTGACTGGGAAGCAGCTGTAAGTCCTTTTTTACTGAAAAGTAGTCCTTCTTTACTGCCAATTGAAGTGTATGCTTATATTACTGTAATGCAAATTCATTGGCTTCAGTCATAAATGAAACCCTGCCACAAGAGATATCCAAACTGCATGTGACAATGTCTTTAAGTGGATGTGTGTCATATGTGTGTAGCTATAGTATATATTTTTTGGTCTGGGAAATATCTGGTTAAGATGACCCTAGAATTTCATACAGTCACATTTATCCACTCTCTAATCTCTCTCTGATTACCTGGATACATATCTTCTGATAACCATGACCCCAGATAAACACCTTCTGTGTGGGCGCATGCTCACGAATATGATACTAGAAGTATGGACTAGTTACCACATAGAAAGACTGAAGACATAAGCCTCTGAGGCTCTATGTCTGAATCAGGATGAGGTAGTGATTTTGACTCCCGGCAGGTGATTTCACCCAAAGGCTTCAAGCATGACTGGGGCCAGACCATGACTTATTTATTCAAACTGACTATTGTGGAAGGATTAATACAAATGCAACATAAAGCTACTCAAAGTGTACCCACTAATCTAATGTTGACACTTAATTTTAAGGGAGTGACATTTGATTTCAAAATAAATTTCCCAAAGAATAATGTGGATCATATTCTCTCTTTTTTTGTCACTATTATAGTGTAGGGGGTGAGATGGAGCACTGTATAGGAGGTAAAGCACTAACTGAAATTATAAATTATTATAAATTATAAATTACTGTAAAGTTGATTAGACCTCAACCCCCTGGGGATTGGCTGGGTTGCAGAGAATCTATTTGGCCTTACTGCAAATTTCTCCTTTTCTGCAACTTTTCCTGGAAATTATTGATAGTTGGGATTTGCATTGCCTTTCCAAAAGTAACCTTTGTCCAAGCAAGAGCATTTCCTCCAGCCCAATTTGCAACTGAATGAAGAGTTATGTCTAAACCCTGGATTCAATTAATCTGCGCACATGGCCAAAGCCCACTTTGAAGCCAAAACTCTATTAGTAAAGAAACCGTTGGTTTGGCTTCAAAATTCTACTTGTTTGTATTTTTTCTCAAAATCTTTGGAAACTGTCATGAAAGGGAGAATTCCATTTATCCTAAGTCCCAGTCCTTCTGGGTTGGCAACTAAGTTGGCAAAAGAATACTGCCTTTCTGGTTAGGGGAAAAAAGCAAACAAACAAAACTTATAACACCTGACACTTGAATTTTACTCTTTTTTTCATTTTTTATTCATGAAGCACCTATTCCTGGTAAAATTTGAACCTCTTAAACTATTTTTCTGCCTAATCTGTCTGTATTCTTGAATTTTTAAACTAAAAAGTTTTTTCTATGTTGTTTTCTAAGTAGATTTGATAGCAGTCAGGTCTCTAGCATTTACTCACATAAAGAGTTATTTATTTGTTTGTTACAATGACTACTTATTTTATTCCTAGGGTATTTATTTGTTTATATTTTATATTCACTCTTAATGGTCCAATTTATTTGTTACTGTATTATGACTTTCAAAAATAGCTTATCTTTTCTGCTATTTTAACTTTATCAGAAGCGATTCTATCTACCTTCCTTTATTTTCTGTCTTTTTTTTTAATTAATTGCTTCATTTGTGGGTTTTGCTATATTGACATCATTATAAGTAGACTGCATTCATCTTTTTTTTTTTCTTGGTCCTGGGTTAACTGTTCCACAGCTACCTAATGTATGGTACACCTAAAGAGGTCTGAGAGTAATTTTTTTAAGTCTAGGACAGGAAGAGGATTCTGTCTTACATTAAGATGTGATTTAAGAAAGACAGGCAGGATGCATACAAAGGAATATTTTAGAGGTGAGTAAAGAAATTTAAAGAATTGTAAAAAAAAACACCATTTTTTCCCCTTTTACTGGGAAAACACCAACATATCATATATTTTTTATTTCTCTCATCTGCTTTGAATCAGGGAAAGTTTTTCCTCAAAATTCAGTATGACTTTCTTCTTTTCTGGTCATCTTTTCAAATATTGATAACTTCCTACCTAGTAGTATTGCTATTTTTCCTTTTGGGAATCAATTAAAACATTTTTGGTTGAGGAAGGGAATCTGTAGCTTTAATTGCTTAGTTATATCTCTAACTCTTCTCCTCTCCATGTCTACACTATTGCTGAGTTATTTTCTCTGATTGTTTTTCCCTGACTCATGGTTGCTTCCACTTCTGAGTTGACGTGCCTGTACGTGGTAATTATGGCCAGCAACTTGATGAGTGACCTACTATTGACCTAGGTGTGAAAAGAGTTATTTTTACTTTGTAGTTACAGGTCTGAGTCAGGAACTATTTAAATGTATTTATTAATGTATTGAGAAGATAAATTTTCTCAAGCTGTAAAATATCGAAACATAAATTTTAAAAGTCATACATAAGTGTACAAATCATAAAATGATGAGAGCAATCAATGAGAAATAGCTTATGCACTGTAAGGAGTCAAAAATAATATATTTTTATACTATTCTCCAGGATGAATGGAATGATCCAACTTGTATTTAATCTTGCACAAGTTAATAATCACAATAATTTGTTGATTATTCAATGAAATTTCCATTAGGAATAAATTTCAACTCTAATTAACCAAGTTTATATAACTAATATAGGTGACTATTATGGCATAACGGAATATTTTATTGAAACTGTATAAAACCTACACAGGAAAATTTTTGTGTGATTTAAACTAATTAATATTGAGCATAATCATATTATTACTACTAAAACCAGGAAGTTTCAGAATAAGTATAAGAAGAGACTCAAATTCAATTTTATTTATAATTCTGTTTTTGTCCATATTTTAAATCTCTGTAAATAAAATATATTGTTTTGCTTGAAGTGAATTCTTCCTAACATTTTCTTGCTTGCAATGCCACAGAGTTTAAATGGTCTACTCTGGCATTGATTAAAGTGCTCAGACTTGAAAAGATTTCTGTAAAAGCATCCAAGTAAACTTGTTGTTTGAATAAATATGGGGTACTCCAAATAAGTGTATTAAAGGATAGAAAGTAGACCAATTCCACTTGCTAATAAAGAGTTTTTATGTAGAGAACACCTGCATTCAAATTTTAAAATAATTTCTTCCTGCCCAATAATTACTTGGCTCCTTTGTATTTTTCATCTGACACATACAAGACACTTCAACAACAAAAAAAGAGACCCAAATAGGAGTGAAACAAAATATGGTGAATCACCCTTATCTGATCCTTTACTTGCATCTGTAGTCTTTATTCAGGTTAATTTCACACTCATGTATGATCTTGAATCAATGGGATACTCTCCAGTGCACTTGTGGTTGTGAATATAATCAGCTACTATAAATATGTAGCTGTATTTCTTAATCACAAAGTCAGTATCAATTCACAGTCTGACGATGGAAAGGAAATTTAATACAGAAGACACTGGGTACAAAGAAAAAGTAGAGAGACATCAGTTAAAACAATAAAGCTTAGATGAATCAGATTGGAATCATAAACTTAATTCTCCTGGATTATTGTGGATATTCTAGGCATCTTAAGAGAAGTTTGAAATTGGGGGTCTGAAATCTGACTTTAGTGGCTCCACTATGAAAGATAATTCTAGCAGAATCAGTTTTAGTAATTTTAATTAGTTTAATTGCCCTAACACACTATACTTTGAAAAAATTTTGTAATCAGTATAACTTAGGATAAGTTCTCTACTCATGTTAATTTCTATTTTAAAAATTGCTTAAATTCTAGAACCTGCAAGGTCCTGCATTAAAATATTGCATGATATAAAAGAATGTAAGAATGAATCCATCAAAACATTAATTTTATATTATGCAACATTCTAAAACAGATCTTACATGTTCTTAGGTCTAAGCAATTTTTGAAAATATCTAGCTCACTTATTTGTTAATACTTCGGTGTCTTAGTAATTTTTAACTTGATGAATAATGTGTTAGCTAAAAATCCTATGATACCATAAGTCTTATCAAAAAACAACACAGAGGTCCTCTCTGGTGGCTTAAGTGTTAAGTTTCATCTCTATTACCCTGAAGGCCTGAGTTCAGCTCTGGCCAGGGAGCTGACCCACATGGCACAGCAGACCTACCCTGTCTCACCTGCTGCTCCCCTCAGCAGTATATTTCAGTAGATATGCCTGGTCTGTTCCCCACTCTTTGTCTGGTGAGTCCTCTTACCCCCTGTATCTCTGGCCTACACCTAGTTCTTCTATGCAAAAATAAATAAATTTTTTTTAAAGTAACATGGCATTATTATATAATAGAAACTATATCACGGAGCAACTATGTTATTTATACATGTTTTGTATCACCCTTTTGGTCTCTAAAGACCATTATTATTCCATATTGAAAATGAAGCACTATTAACATGCTACAAATCACCAGACTGTGAAGCAGTCTGGTCTCCTTACACTTGGGGTACATTCTCTTATAGGGGTGTTCTTTCCCAATGAGGCAAACCCATATTTTTTAAAGTGGTGAGTCTTATCTGCCTCCTACTTTCTCAGCTCTCTCACCATTCCTATTCCAAGGTTATTTTCTGGGAACATCTGGAAGGAAAGCTGTATTTTAGATATCATTTTGTGCTTATAATCTCATGCTGATTCTATTTTCTCCTCAGTCATTTAGAAAAGTCTAATTCTTCATTGCACATCTATGAGAACCATAGAAAGGGAAAATGGACGTGAGCAATTGCTAAATTATTTGGGTTTGGCTGGGTTAATAGGGGATGTTAAAGTCATCTGAATGTTGCTATTTGGCAGAGACCGATAAAAGGGAAAAATCTAATTTAGCATTTTGTTGTTGGGTCAGGATATTTCTATGGCTTATTGAATTGGGTCAGAATACTTCCATGGTTTATTGGTTTAATTTAGAGAAATATGAACATGGAATGTAAAATAATTTCAGCTACATATACTTTTCTTCACACCTATATAAGTAGATTAATCATTTGTCTCTTTCCAAAAAGAAAACTTTGTCAAATTATAAACTGGGTCCTACATCTATGACATATTATTTGTGCATTCAAATAAGGTTTCAATTCTTTGTTATTTCAATTTTTTTAATTCAAATCCCTCAAACACCTGATAATGGGCAGTCAATAAAAAAATCAGATTTAAGAAAGGATTTTCTATCTCCTGAACATAAATAATTTTAGTTAACTCTGTGTGGGGCAAATTAGAGTAACTGGGAGGATTCAATATTTGCTTTATTTGAAGAGAAAATGAAGAACGATGCATTTTTAGAATCTCTGGAATTTATTTTTTTCATAAATCCTCTTTCAGAGCACAGGAGAAAGTGATATTTTATATAACTCTCCCTGATTCAAGACCACGTGTAAATGACTACTGCTTGTAATGGCTTTTCTCATACCTGTACAAAGGTAAGAATTCTTTTTGGTTCTTTTTTACAAAAGAAACTAATACAGAAACCATGAACACGTTATCAAACTCCATGTGTTATCATATCTATAGAGGTATAAATTGAAGCTTAGGAAGAATTAGAGAAAACAATATTAACATAATTTCAGATTAAACATGTAGTGATTGGAACTACAGTACTTCAGAGAAGCATTCATTTTCTGTAGTTTAAAGATAAATCATTGTTGGACTTAAATTAAAATATTTAAATCATTTCTCTGAGTGGTAAAAACTTACCACAAAAGGTAAAATGTATGAAAACATGACCTATTAACACATATTAAAGACAATGGCCTTAGCAAATGTGACTTAATGGTTTGGGATTCATCTCCCATGTTTTGAAAGTTAGCAGAAATTACATTAATATCTTTATTACTTAGAATCCTATTTTACTGGAGTGTTATAGATCTCTCATGTTATTAAAATTCATAACTCAGAAAATATTGGTGACCAATCCCAGATTAGAAAAAGCGATGCTTTATTATATTTTCATTGGCCACATTACTCTTCCTTCACAAAACAAACCCATAATGAAGCAATAAAATACCTATGTGATCCTTAACCCAATGTTTATTTGCATCCAAGGGTGTTCAAGCTTCATGAAAGCAGGGATGTGCCTGCATAACTTACTCTTTCATCTCCAAAGTTCAAACAAGCCATGCAACTTCTATCGACTGACAAATTCCAGACAGAAAGAGAATGCTCTGAAAAATCGGAGTTTCCATTGCTGACTTATGTTACGACCTCCCTTTTTTGTATAATCATAATATCAAAAATATTCTAGCAACATCAGTTTGGAACTGGATTGCCTAAGCTTTAAATTGGCTACCTGTGGGGGCAAAGTATGAGCTGCCCGAGGGGAGGAAATTCTTTTATCTGAAGACAAAAGGCAAGCTCCTGGAGAGATAAGACTCTGGGGAGCATCAAGACTCCTGGGAAGCTTCCTTAGTCTTTTGAAACAAAAAGCAAATCTTAGATAACTCCCAGGGCATAAGGACCCATGGACAATTTCCTTACATTATTGACACAGGTTTTGCTTAAGGCATAACTATGTGACTTGCTCTTAATTTATTCTTTTTTTAAAACAATCACTAACTACTATCTGCTAGTCTTAATTAACCTTTTCCTAAAACAAACACTAGCTACTGTCTACTAACCTTAAGTTAGCCATTAGCTTTTCTTCAGACTATCACTGACAACTCTACTAACACAATTTATTCCTTCCCCAAGGACTCCTAAATACTTTGCTAATAGCTCATCCTTTCCCAGGCCCCTTACTCTTTGAAGTCATAGTTAAACATCCTATACACAAAAGTTATCACAAAGATGTATAGGCTAGTATACCATAAAGTGGCAGGAAGGGGATGCACTGTTCCCCTCTTCCTTCAGAACTTTTCTGCTGATTTTTTATTAACTTATCTGATGCATTATTGTAACTAAATCTTGCTAAACAGTATAAATAAAGATGTGCAAAAAGGTGAGCAGG
This sequence comes from Condylura cristata, assembly GCF_000260355.1. NCBI lineage: Eukaryota > Metazoa > Chordata > Mammalia > Eulipotyphla > Talpidae > Condylura > Condylura cristata. The sequence continues at coordinate 66,845,169 of NW_004567104.1, read as the reverse complement.
AAGACTTGCACCCAACTCTGACTCCCATGTCTTCCTCACGCCCACTCTCCTTTTTCTCCTTTTTAGGAATCTCCACTCCCTGACGCTGCTCCCACCTTAAGACCCTGCCTGTTCTACTCTCCAACAGCCTGTGGTTGGGGCCAGTCCCCGACACAAAGTGAACTCACTTTTATTAAATGATAAACACTTAAGCTATATTTGTGGGATAGATAACATAGGAAAGAAAAAATGAGCAGTTTCTGTGATTAAACAGTGTGGCTAGACTGAGGACATGGGAAAGTCACCCAGTAGCTGTTAGTGAACTGCAGTAGCCACTTTCTGTCTTTAGGCAACTAGACTGTGTTTTCAATTTCTAGAAATACTTTCCAGAGTGATAATCTAATCACTCTGAAAATATCTTTGTTGTCATCCTACATAAATACCAAGTCATTAAGAAAAAAGGCTTATATCTTTATAGTCATTGTGAACATTTTCTTTAGATCTACCCAAAAGAAGGGGAGAAATTGCCATTATTATTAGCAATAATTTATGGCATCTACATATGTATGTATCTAATATTAATAGTTCAATGTCTTGCATTCTGGAGAATTTAAACTTAATGAAAGCATTAATGATCAATACAGGTTGTTCAATCTCCACTAAAGGGTAGTCTTTCCTGGCTCTTCATTGTCTCTAGTTACAGTGCAAATCTTCACCAAATTCTGGTAAGTTTATTTACTATCCTTAAATGCTTTGTCTGCTTACCTATTATTCCATACCTCTCACCTTAGGCTCCTAAACATGCTACTCTAACTTTAGCTATTCACACATAATTTCCTTCTAGAACACCTTCCACTACCAACTCTTTCTGACCTACACCTTAACTAATTATTATTCTAATGAAGGTAACTGTTTCCCCAGGATTATCCTGATATGTGAAATCATAATTAATTTTGATCAAGTATGTTAGTTTATCTTTTCTGAGCTAGCACTATTCCTATTTATATGACCAGTATTACTGTTATTCTTTCATGTATCCCCAGTTTCCCAAGGAGAGCACTTATTTTTGCTGCATGCTACAGCAAGACTTAACTCTATATATCCTGTCTTTTTCACTAATATTACATCCTTTACACCGATCATGGTGGAGGAAATCCACAAACTATTAGGAAGAAATAAACATTTAACTGAAGATTTTAGACAGAAGATTCAAGAGCTAATATCTCTATTTTGACTCCAAGTAATTCATCAAACGTTTTCAAGTCAACCTCTATCTCAAATTTGTCTTTTGAGCTACATATCACAGATTTTTGTCTTTGAAACTTTCTCCTTTAAGTTAAACTTTAAAGTTTGCTCTGTGAATTATTGCAATGACAACAACAAAGGAAACAGATGAACTTCATTTTTTCTCTACATCACGTAATATAATATGCTAAATTAAATAAAAAAACAATGACTCGATAGATGTCTTTCTCCTTTTTAGTGGTAGATTTAAAGAATATATTCAGAATGATTAGAGGAGCATATCTTCATTTATCTCTATTTATCCTTTAATGCAGCAGCTAAAGAAGAAGGTTTTCAAAATAATATTGAACCTCAAAGTATATAAATCAATGAAGTATTGTTTATGAAGGAATCTAGAGTTAATAATGAGATTACTTAGCTATTTTAATTATAAAAATTTAAGCATAACCATCAGCTTCACTTAAATGAATAATTTATATCTTCAATGCCTTACACTGTTTTTTTTTAGCTTTGCCTGATGTTGTTGAAATTGGTATATATTAAAAAAAAGACAATGTAAATAATTTGCATGAGTTATTATGATAACAAAGTTAGTAAGACTTTTCTCAGATAGCTTATTTACCTTTGCATTGTCAAATAATATATACAGGAACAGGAATAATGTCTTTATTTAACCTTTGTAAAGAATGAAAGACCAAATTGATACACAAATTGAAGATACTGCTATATCAAAATTTTACTTAGAAGCCTGAAAGATATAACAAACAAATAAAATGAATATTTTTGTTTCCCATATGAATCACATCAATAAAGCTCATACTGGCATATGCAAATACTATAAAATCTCCATGACTGGATAAATACTAGCTAAACATAATGGAGTTTATTATTAGGTGTGACTTAACTTCCTTTTAATGAGCTGAAGTAGAAATTCTATAAAGGAGATGTAAGCAGAAAATATGGGGTCAAATGCTAGATCATTTTCTTTATATGAGTTACCTCCTCTTTTTCTCTTTTCTATTTCCTAAATAAATTGAATTATTTTTCATATTGTAGACAAAGATCTATAGGATGGAAGATTAAATTATGGGAGAAGTCACATTCTGCAATGTGACCAGGCTACAGTAAAAATTCTGGAGCTTCTGCTTGGTTTATTAGATGAAAAGAATATTTAAACCACTAAATTTTGAGGCCTTATAATTCATAATAACACATAAATCTACAATGAACTCTTTGGAATTTCACTAAGTTGAAACTTTACATAAAGATGAAACACATATTTTGAATAACAATAGTTCCCCATTAATTATTTTTGCATTCTGGTTTACTCACTGTAGTATAAAATGAGTTTGTTCCTGCTCTCAGCATTCACTCAATAAGTGAAAGAATTCATTACAAATTTTCCAGCATCTATTATTCACTATTCATTCTACCCAAAGACAAGAATTGTGCCTAGAGAAAGTTTTGCCATCTCCATGGAGTTGCTAGAATTTTAATACCATTCCAATTCCTTTATCAAAACACAAACATATGAGCCAAATTGGTCTTACAAAGCCAAAATGAAATTAACTTTTGACAGAGCAATTCCAAAACAGATTACTCCAACCATGCTCTTTTTTCATTTGTAGGTGTAAAACTCTGCTGCTGAATAAATATACTTCTGTGCTGGGTAATGAAATCTGTATGTTCTGCCCCCTCCCTTAGATTTAACTAACACTCTGCTAAGAGTTAGGTTTGCGGCTCAGATTCAGTAGCATCTCATTAACTGCACTCGTTTTGTAGTTTTCTGCACACTATGCATCTCAGAAACAGAAATGAAGGTGTTAAAAAGCCAGGAAATGTTGCTCTAGCTCAGATAGTAGGTACATTTCATACCCAAGTATAATCTGACTCCTGTCATCTTACATTATTATATATTATTTAATAGTGTATAATAGATCTATAGTAACTCTAATTATATTTAAATCGATCCCAAAAGAAATACTAGCTAATAGAAATTAGCTAACAAATTAATTAATTAATTAGCTAATAAATAAATAGAAATTGTTAATAAATACATAATATCATCTTTCCTTCATGCTAATATTTATACATTTTAATTTGAGTAGTTTTAAAAAAAGTCATGAAATTAGATTCAGTTAGTCCCACTTAAATGTGAACTTAAATGTCAAAGATAAATAAAATTGTCAATAAAGAAGCTGCTATGATCAAAAATAAAATTGCAACTAAAGAATTAAAACATGAAATGCCACAAATGCCTACAGATATCCCCACATGTACAACCTCATAATGTCCTAATTATTCTTGATATGGCTGTCTTTTCTACACCGCAGAATTCTTTCCAGTAATTTTTCTCTTGGTTATTCACTGAAGATAATTTCTAACTCTATCTCAATTACTGAACTTTTCTCTGTTGAGTCCATTGTTTCTTCCCGATGAGTTTTTGCACATTTCGCTAGTAATGACAGAAGTCTATCAGCAGCCATTGTGGCTCAAGTTCGATCCCCGGCCAGAGAGCTGATCCACATGGTGCAGGAGACTGCTCCTGTCTCACCTGCTGCTTCCCTCAGCAGTGTATTTCGGTTAATCTACCTGTTCTGCTCCCCTCTCTGTCTTTAGTGAACCCTCTCAACCCCTCCTGCACCTCTGGCCTGAAACTTCAGTTTTTGTATGCATAAATAATTAAGTCTTTAAAATAAATTAATTTAAAAAAAAGTTTTTTTTTTCAGGTACAGACTGCAGCTCTTCTTCATCACCTTTACTAGTTCCCTGGAAATATGATGTAATATGATGTGAGATATATATATATATATATATATATATACATATATATATATATATACACATACATGTATATATATATATGGCCTGTAGCCCCTCTTCTCCCAGAGCTTTGCCTCTTTGTACAGAAGACTGATAGATTTCACTCTGTCTTTCAGGTTTGCACCCCTTCTCTGGAAGAGTTTACCTTTTGGAGATTTTAAACTTAGCTGACTGGACTTTACCACTTGTATGTAGGCTTACAACCTGGCAAATGTTCGGAAGGGAAGACTTTTCTTACATATGGTGAAGATTTCTCTCACTGTGTTCATAGCCTATGTGTTGCCCAGCAGTAGAACAACTCTGGGCCATCCTTCTGTGTGCCCAGAAGCAGAAGCTCTGAGTTTGCATTTTTATGTTGTGCACGTTCCGCCATGTGAACCACACAGGTCTGTTTACTCTTCCATTTTGCTGGGGAAATTTAGAAAATGGAGGTTATTGAATAAACTATAAGTCCTGTCTTTCAGATGGTCTCCATGTTGCAATGGTATGCATTCTCTCTCTTCTAAATTGCCCTTAGCCGGCTCTCATGTGGGTGAGTACTTTATGATGAGTTCATCATTGATGTAGTCCAAGGCTTTACCACTCAGGGATCTGAGTTTTTAGTAGCTAAATTCTTTTTGGGAGAGCATGATTATTCATATCTACTTACAGTGGGTCATCAGAGAATCAGGAGGCACAAGGTAAACAAGGTTTCCTCACATTCTTCCTTGGCTTTGCAGTATAGAGACCCAACCACCCTCTGTTGACTAAGGCCAATTATCCCCGGCTGCCTGGCAATTCAGTTGAAGCCAGTTACTCTGTAACCACAAGATGTTCTTACTACTTGGATTAGTTACAGGCTGTAGTTTTGTAAGACTTTTGTCCTGTCCTTTGGTGTGGTCAGGGGAACCAGGGTCTCTCTCTGGAGACCATCATATTCAATCTTGTATATCCCTGAATTGCTAGAACAGAGACGGCAAACTATTCAATGACAAATAAGCTAGCTAGATGACCCTACTTTCACCTCCTTAGACCCCAACATATATTATTCTTCTTTTTGGGGATGCTAGGCAAAGTTTTTGACTTAATGCATGTTTTATATCCTAAAGGGTTCTTTATGCTCTGGAATTTTAAATCACATTATACGCCTTGCTTCTATAGCAATATGATATTTCTAAACTATTATTTCAGTATTTTATTTATTTATTTTTTCTAACTGTAGCAATTACTTGCTGCTACCTCCTACATTCTATTTGGAAACCAAAATCGCTCCAGGCATATCCATTTATACAATAATTAGTGTCTGGAAAAAAACTAAACAAAACAAAAAAACAACAAACCACACTATTAAAGTGTAAACCTTTAGGGAGAGGTTAAAATTAGAGGGGGGCATTTCTGATATTAAATTTTTCATTAAGATATACTTGCATTGTTTAAAACTTTTGTGTTGATCATGCATTTTGAACATTTTTTCTACAAATTTAAAACAGCCCAACATTTCACACCAGCATGTTATGAGACACTTATTTAATTATGCAATTTGACCAGCTTTTACAAATGATGCAAGGTCCCATACATGCAGATTCTAAAAAAAGTCAATTGGATATTTGTTTTAGGTACACAGAAAAAATACATGCATACAAAGAGATGAGAAAGAGTTAAGTGGTTTTGAAAAAAATGAAAAAGAAAACTTGAGATAATGAGATAAAAAATTCTAAAGATCATGACTTAGGATTGTAAAGGTGGGTCATGGTTAGTTGGTAGAAAAATGTTTCATTGCAGCCTGCTGTGCCTGCTGCAGTGTCTTCTCTGTGTCCTGCCAGCCCCCCCCCCCAACTAAAGCCACCCTCTACAGCCACCAGCTGCAGCTGTGAGACTGGCTTGCTGTTTGCCAGGGGACCGTGCTCTCCAGGCCCTTGCTGACACCACAGTACCATCTTGCATAGCAGCCTTTTGTCTGGGACTTAAGACACTAACTCATGTGAGTTAGCAGCCACATTGGCCTTAGAAACTTAGTTTCCCTGTTTGTTAAATAAACTCCATTGTTGTTCCCTGAACATGAGTCATCTTGCAACTGTATGGCAGGTGAGGACCCAACAGACTGTGACCTCCCCTCTGCCTTGGCTTTGTCCTCGGATCTCTCTCGCACTACTTTAGCACTGTTTCATACATGTGCTAACTTTTGTAGAATTATGTTTTGCAGACCCTTCCTGGTGGTGCAGTGGGTGAAAGCACAGCATAATGAAGCTATCACAGCTGCTGCAGCATGAGTTTGAGTCCTGGCCAGGGAGCTAACCCACATGGCCAGCAGACCTCTCCTGACCCACCCACTGTTACCCTCAGCAGTGTATTTCAGTCCATCTGCCTATTCTGCTCCCCACTCTGTCTCTGGTGAATCCTCTCACTCCCCGCATCTATGGCCTGTGCCCCAGTTCTATATGCATTAAATCTTAAAAAAATAAAAATAGAATTGCATTTTGCACTTAACAAGCAACATACTGAAAAAAAAAAATCATTGTCACATTCTTCTGCACCGAACTATCATAGTCATTTATTTCTTAAAGACCTGTGTAAGTTAAAGGCTATCTGATATTAAAAACCACTTTATGCTATGATATTTACCATTTTATTTCTAGCTTTGTCCATTTCCTGCATTGAAGGTTACAAGAGAATATATAGTTCTGAATCACACTGAGCTTTCATAAGCCAGTTGTTAAAATGACAGACAGATGTTCCACACAACCAGTCATTCACAGAGGAAAAATGGCACTGATTGGATTAAAGGTAGAGAGACTAATGCTTTTTTGTCCTTAAGGGTTAGAAGACAAATAGATCTTTCAGCTCTGCCAGTGAGTGCAACAAGCAATCCAAGAACATTATTTGTGCATGGTAGTTTGTAGAATCTGTTCCATTTGTCACTGGAAGTAGTGGTTGAGATTCAGGAAGTCTGAGTCATGGTTCAGGCCCATGAACAGTGGCCCCATGTACAGATCTACATTGTAGGTTAAAGATAATAACTCACATTTACCCAAACGGCAGCAACATTTACCCATTTACCCCAGATTATTGACTCTTCAAATTGCAGTATTGTTTAAAGGAGTTAAGGATGACAAACCTAAAGAAATAGGGATGAAATTAAATTCTACAAATTATTTCCCCAAAACAGATAAAACACACTATTTTCTTCAGAAACATGATATTTATACCTGTGAATTTTCTTTTTATATTTAATTATATAATAATCTGGAAGCTGAGGCACATCTTTTCTTTGGATGCTATTCAGTTTCTAGGCAAAATTTTCAGAAGGCATTTTTGAAACACAAAACCAGAGAAAGAAAAAAAATTCTACGGCCACTGAGATGCATTTTCAATTAAAAAAGAATGACTTGAAAAGCATTTCTGTGACATTGATATACAACACAAGATATCTCCCATATTTATTATTATACACTAACAACATGAAAGCCGGCAGAAGCAAAATATATTTAAAGCTGTCAATCCTTAAATCTCTACAATAATTTAAAAATCACTAGACAACCTTAGCAGAGCCAACATCTATGACAACACAGGCATCAACTATAAAATGCATAACCAGCATGGACAAGGATATAGTCTCTATGTAGATGTAAAATAAGTCCAGCATTTACATAATTTTCAACAAAATTGCTTCATTTATCTAAGTAATGAACCAAATGAAATTAACTCATTGTTAAATTACAATTATAAGCTTATATAGTTACTAATACAGATTTAGGCACTAGGGGTATAACATTCCTCATCCTAGGCTCATTGCATTTAAGTAGAAGAGACAGAATATATAATATCAGACTATGCTTAGTACCACACAGCAAATCCTTCTAGCTAACTTGTGGAAAGAAGGTCTCTCTGAGAAGATAAATATGCAGTTATGATGAGAAAGAACAGTCTCACTAATGGCTGTGTGGAGGCAAGGCAAGGAATGTGAACATCCCGAAGGGGAGGGAAGTCCATACATTAAAGGAACTAGGAGGTCCGCATCATAAAGCTAAGTGAAACAGAATGAACAGGCAGGGAAATGGTAGGGGGAACAAACAAAACAGATAAATTTTAAGAAGTAAAGAGGGATCCAGTGATGTAAGGTTGTGGCAGGCATGTATTTCTACAACATGGATGCTTAAAACAGTTTAAATGACCTGGAAAGCATAGTTTAATCTCAGGTTTATGTCCTGCGTTCACCTCATGTTTATCTCTACAATGTTCTAAAGCTGTGTGGTGACCAGTAATGAATAACATGTAACCTATTAACTAAAAAGCATGATATTCCATAATCATAGCATCATGGATCATTTTAGGGCATGATGTAATAGCCTTTCAGCATTTGCAAGTATCTGTAACTGGATTTGTGGTTTGCACTTGGTTTGCCTGGAGTTTTTTGATATTTGAATATTCTGGTAACTGAAATGTACCAAAGTGACAAGTCCACTCTTCTTGCCTGGAAGCTGGTACTGAAGTAATTTACACTCATGCCACTGGTAGTTTGAGCTCTCAGCAAAGAACACTTGTAGGATTGAGTAGAGAAAGGACAAAGGAGTACGTCTCTTTCCTGCTTACGGGCCTTGTCCACAGAGTTGTTCCATTGGTATATACAATTTGTAACCAGAATTTTTCTGCAATTAAATCCTTAAGGTTAATAATGCATGTTAGCAGTTTCTTGAAGTTTTAAGACATAATTGTCAGTAAAATTTATTGTGTCTGATAGTTTTGGAAGGTAATTTATGATAGCTTATTAAATATTGTCCTCTCAGTTAATACATGCGATATTGTCACTATCAACTTATAAATAAACTATACTCTGTGCTAGCAAGTGTATCCCTTTAATAGTGGTTTTATTTATTTATTTTAAACTTTAAAAACAATTTATTTATTTATGCATACAGAACTGGGGTACAGGCCAGCATACCACAGGGTCAGGGAGAATATTCACCAGAGACAGAACAGGGAGCAGAACAGGAAGATCTACTGAAATACATTGCTGAGGGGAGCAGTGGGCCAGTCAGGAGAGGTCTGCCACACCATGTAGGTCATCTCCGGGGCCAGGGATCTAACTCACACTGAAACGGTTGCAGCTAGTTTGCAGAGCTGTGTTCTAACCCGTTGCTCCACCAGGGAGGGCGAGCAGTGGTATTAAATTGTTACTCTCATCCTTAAATTCTTTCTTCTAAAGAATAATGGAGACAGATTCCTCTTTATCATTCATTTGGGCTCTGCACCAAAAATCTTTTATATCCTCAAATTTGTAATTCTAAAGCTAAATCTATCTTTCTACACTGTAACCTTGAGTTACAGCTATAAAGGCAAACACAATTTCCTCTTCATATTTTAAAATCTCCTTCCAGTATTCTTATTTCATTTAATCTTGAAAATCTGCTTTAGTCTTCTTTGCATTTCTCATCTAAACTCAACTGACCTACAGGTTTTCACTGTGATCATTAGACACCCTATTCTATCATCATCACATCTTTTTCATAGTGCTAAACTTCCATTTGTTCTTTTAACTCAAACGTTTCCATGTTTTCCTATTCAAAAAATTATTGTCTTCTTAGGCTACTTAATCTCTTCATAATGGTCAAACTTGTGTATTATTTTTTTGTCTTAGATTTTGTTATTAACCATGGTGTTCTAATTTTTTCTATATCATCTCCATTAAACTCCATCCCCACACAACTGTGGTTCAGCTGAGACTCCTCTTTTGAGACAGCCAAACCCATGGATTCACATCAAAGTGTCACAGGCAAAGGTCTTCTCCATCACAAAGACCAGCCTGAGGCCCTGCTGAACCTATCTGACCGCAAAGCATAACCTGAGACCCCATCTAATTGCTATGCCTCGTTGGTAGTCCAAACTGAACACAGATCCTCGCCAGCAGTGCACCACAAAAGCCCATAGCCCAAGGCCCCACATGACTGAGAGCAATTGTGGAACACAGTCCATGGTCATGCTCAGATGCAGAATCCAACCAACAGCACCTCCTTGCCTGGATATAAGACTGTTACCTCACCTGACATGACCAGAGCTGACCAGGAAACACAACCAGCAGTGCTAGTCAACTCGGTGGCCAGAGGATTCATGTCAGGCTTGAATGCAGATCCCAGACACCAGGCTTGCCCAGTCACGGAGCCTAGTCATTACAAGTCATGTTCCAACCAACTGTAGGAATACGCAGAAAAGTTGAAGGTAATGAGAAAGTAGACTGAAGAAGTTGAGAACATGAGAATTTTGAGAAGATCCATTAGTTCCATAGAGTCCCATAGAATAGCTGTGCAAGCTGTAGGAAAGGCATAAGCAATGAAAGATAAAAAAGCAGGCATCAGCCTGGTGGCCTAGGGGTTAAGTTTCTGCACCTGAGTTTGGTCCCTAACCAGGGACCTGACTCACATGGTGCAGCAGACCTCTCCTGTCTCACCTGCTGCTCCCTCAGCAGAGTGTTTCAGTCAATCTCACTTTTTCTCTGGTGAGTCCTCTTATGCCCCAGCACTTCTGGCCTGCAACCCAGTTCTTGTGTGCATAAATAAATAAAAATAAATCTTAAAAAGAAAAAGACAAAGTGCCATGTGGTGAGTAATGTACCTTCTGTGGATTTGTCTTGTATAAGCTTATAATTAGCTTTTGATTATGATCTTTTTGCTTTATACATGTTTATTTTTTAATTACCAAGTATGTCATTCTTCTACCTTTTGATTTCTTATGTATCTTACTTTGAATTGATATATTCATTTTGACATATAACAATGACTGTTTTAGTTTTTTTATGTGTGCGTGTGTGCATGTCTATTTAGGCTTTTTACTCATTTGTTCTGTAGACTGGGAAGATTAGGACAAGTTTATTTCACAAAGGGATTCCTATTACCAAAGTTCATTTGAGCAGTCAGTTCTTTCTCTTACTAATTACGATAACATGTTATAGGTTACTCATCTGTAGGGGGCAACACGAACACCTGGAAGCCAGGTTTCTACCAGGTAGTGTGGGAACCCACGGTGCTATGGCCACATTGGATTTTGGCATGGAATCATGTTGTCCAACTAGAGATTTTATGATTTACTACATAGGTACTCTAATAATTGAGTCATTTTAGGTGTTTAAAAATCAGGTGTTTCTTAATTCTTTTATTCTCCATTTTAACTCTAGGAGGCATTTATTCTGAAAGTTCCAAAAATTTAGGAATTTCAATGCATTTTATTAACAACATATAATCCTAAAGAATTTATATCTCAAATCACTTTCATACACTCTCCTGTTTGTTTCTTTACAACTCTTTCCATTGTTTTTGTTCACACAGTATAAAACTCCATGAAGTACAAACTTGATACTCAGGGAAGGTCTCCATCTCTCTATACCTACACTTTGATTTCAAATACTATTTCTGACTTGAGAAATCTATTTTGGCCTTTGGCTACCTTTTAAACTCCCATTTCTTCACTCCTGTGAACGATTTTGGGTGATTTCTCATATACGCTAGATAGACAAGAAATGTCATAAGAAAGGAGTTAATGTTAGAGTTAGAATTTTATTTAACATCTTAAATATTATGGAATGTATTTTTTTTACTTTTTAATTTTTTTTAAAGATTTATTTATTATTTGTGCACACAGAACTGGGGTACAGGCCAGAGGGTCAGGGGCGGTGAGAGGCTTCACCGGAGACAGAGTGGGGAGCAGAACAGACAGATCAAGGAAGTACAATGCTGAGGAGAGTAGCGGGTGGGCCAGGAGAGGTCTGCCAGCCATGTGGTCACCTCCAGGGCAGGAGGGAATCTAACTCATGCTGAAGCAGTTTTTAGATTCTCAGTGCTGTGCTTTAACCCACTGCGCCACCAGGGAGGGCCCATATGGAATATTTTTTAATAGGGGTGATATACCCATTCCTGCTACAATTATTTTTGGAGGAGAAACACTTTGTGAAATAATATTGCTTATACTGGGGAATATACATTTTAAAATATTTTAGAGACAAAGTATTAACTTAAAATTAGCTGTGTATTTGAAACCACATAAATTTATTACAAAAAATAATGAGTAAAAATACAAAAGTAACATATAAAGCAGAACTACACTGAAACTGATTGAATAAGATCAAAAGGAGTGAACCTCTCCCTATATTTTTCCCTTTATCATTCATTTTCCCTCCTGGTGTCCCCAAAATTCCTGAGAAATTCTGCTGTGACTTTGAAAACCAGTAACATGGTAGATAAGACCCATGTTCAGATTTAGAATTTCACTGATAGCTTCAATGTAATTAACTGCATGACTTTGTTCTCTGCGACTTTCAGTTTTCTCAAACACAGAGATGACTTTTAAATTCCATCCTAGTCAAAACCTTTACAATGTTTGATCTATATTTAATTACTTAAAAAAAATGGAAAGGCTTAAGAGTTTACAATCAACACATTTCTGAATTTCAAAATGATCAGGTCCCTAAAGAAAATGTAGCCATAAATCATCGTTCAGGCAGCTTGAAATAGCAAGCAATTATTTCTCTTTTGTATTTTAGAGCCATTTTCAACTGCATTTAGCACTCCTCTGACTTTCTGTGATCGTAAAAATGAATGACTAGAATGAAACAGATGAATGGCCAATGGCTATCATGCATATTAATTAAATTATTTCCTAAGTACTTCATAAATATGAACTCATAATAGCCTATTACAGGAAAGGAAATTTCAATCTTTGTAAGATCTAAAACTTGATAATCCATTTGAGTGTTCCACTGTTCCTGGATTCATTATGGAGGGGATTCAAAGAACAACAGCAAAACCAACCAACCAAATAAAAAACAAACAAACAAACAAAAAGCACACGGTATAATCCTGGTATAATCCTAAGAACAAAACCGGGTGATTTTTGCATTTTATAATGTTAGGTTAATTTTTAATTTTCAGAAAATAATATGTAAAGTCCTGTTCACTATGAGTCTACTCTGATGACACCAATATCCAATAGATCTAGATCTATGCAAACAGTCAGGATATTAACTCAGCTGTTAGACATGATGCCAATAAGCAGTCAGTTTGGGTAAATATGTAATCAAATACTCTTAAGAATAATAAATTTGTTGCATGTATGTATCTGTCCTCCAGTGAGAAGAGATTGATGCCGTGCTGCTTCTTTTTTTTTTTTTTTAAAGATTTATTTATTTATGCATACAGAACTGGGGTGCAGGCCAGAGTTGCAGGGGTGGTGAGAGGCTTCACCAGAGACAGAGTGGGGAAGAGAATAGGCAGATCCACGAAGTACACTGCTGAGGGGAGCAGCGGGCGGGTCAGGAGAGGTCTGCCACGCCATTGGTCACCTCCCGGGCAGGCGGGAATCGAACTCATGCGGAAGAGGCTTTAGATTCTCAGTGCTGTGCTTTAACCCGCTGTGCCACCAGGGAGGGCCCTCTTTTTTAAATTTTTATTTTATTTTATGTATGTTTTACATCATTCTTCCTTTTTGCACATGCATACTTTCTCCTCTCAGGTGTAGTCCCCGCCAAATTTCTATCACTAATTCACCGTGTACCATCACCATAATCCCTTGAGTAAGAACACTTTCCCTTGCCTGTTTTGATCTTTCTCCCTCCCCTCCCCCTGCAGAGTGTCTGTGATTAATGGTTACCTGTTCATTTTGATTTATTATAATTATTTTTTTTCTTGGTCCCTTATTTGGCTCCCCTACATCCTTCCTAGGATACTATACTATGCTTCTGTAATCGCCTCCCCCCCTCCGGGTCCCTAAGACTACTTGGATATTCTGAGGAAATATTACTATGATCTTGTGCCTCCAGAATTACAGTTGTGTTTGGCCAATGATGAGGAGAGTGAAGTCAGCATATATATTTCCTCACATGAGGCACGCAAGATCCTTCAACCACAGATGACTGATTCATTCGAAAGTCTTTTCTGGAAGACTGGTCTCGGGACGTGACCACTGGCTCCTCCATCCTAATTCAGGTCATAGATAATACTGATCATTCTGTTTCTGATTCTAGATCTTTCCCTATGTTTCATCTTTTACTTTGCTTATTTTATTTTATTTTTTGGTAAATTATTTTTTGGTAAATAATGTATAAACCTCTACATGCTAACATGTGTCACCTGCTCCTTGTAGGTCAGTGTTTAGCACCTACTTTATCTTGTAGTGACAGGTAGTGCAAAATAATGCCCTAGACCTTGCCTTTTGAAAAATGCATTTCATCTTTAAGCCAATATTAAATAAGTGCTCACAGGCAGGTTACCTGCAGGGGGATGAGGGAACAATAGTGTATTATTTGACTCATCCTGTTCTAATTGCTAAAAATCTCTCCAGCGTCACTGTCTCCAAGGCCTTTTCAGTTTCAATGTACATTTTTGAAAGTCAGCTTTCAAATATAAACATCCTTTGCTTTTTCTCCTGGTACAACTTAGAAGGAAATTTTCTCCTTTCTTCTTTAACATCTTTTACCTGTTTCCATACCATTTGTGCATTCATACTGTGAACCAATACTGAGCATGGTAACCAGCCAGAATTTGCTATCTTTGTGAAGGTGCAGCTTTGACCTAATCCCTTAAAATCCTCTGCCCTCTGGAAACTTACAACCTGGTATCAATTCTTTAGATTATACTTCTGGCTGGACAATGCTCCTTAATCTGACCAGGGACACATCTAAATCTTTTTATCTTTTCATGCCATTCCATAGCAATGCATTGCTCTAAGCCCTGGGAAGCTTCAGCTCTCTTTTTACATTATGTTTATCTTTGCTGCCTCCGACCTTCAGACTGCTGCTGTCCAAACAGAAACTCTGCCTGTGGCATCTACCCTTTAGGCCACAGGGACTTAGCTTCTGCAGCATTTTCACTCTAGAGTGGTGAACTCCATTTCCTATTCAGCTTGTAGTCTGCACTTACAAGAAACCTTTCTACAACCTATACAAAGAGGTGTTTACTCTTGTTTTCTAAAAAAGATGGACAGATATTGGACTGGCATTATTTAAGACTTAATGTAATGTACAGTGTTTTTCATTTTTTCCCTCTATATTCTAAGAAACATGTTAAAGATGAAACTTCCTGAAAAACATGTTTAGAATTGTCAGGAGTTTCCCATTTTTTATCAAGTCTTTCTGGTTACTTTTGTCAATTTTTTTTTTTTTTAATATATGATGCTGGGTCCTCCCTGGTGGCACAGTGGGTTCAAGTACAACACTAAGAAGCTAAAGCCACTGCAGCCTGAGTTCGATCCCCGCCTGCCCCGGAGTTGACCCACATGGCGCTGCAGACTTCTCCTGACTTGCCCGCTGCTCCCCTCAGCACTGTACTTGGTCAGTCAGCCTGTTCTGCTTCCCACTCTGTCTCTGGTGAATCCTCTCACCCCCTGCACCTCTGGCCTGTATCCCAGTTCTGTATGCACAAATAAATAAATCTTTAAAAAAGTATATGATGAAAATTTAGAACTCTTTAGGTAAAAACATTGTTCTGAAACAATTTCCTATTTCTTATATTAGTCTTGGAATCTCCACAGAGATGGGAAGATATTCTATAGTATTTGATTTATGAGCAGCTGCAAGGCTTATAAATATTCTGGAGCCACCAAGCTCTTCGCATATAAGTGGCCTTCTACAATCAAACACTGTCTCCTTGTCAGAAGCAGAATTCTCCTGAGGACAAGGCTTTCTTCTGTTTTTGTGCTACTCATCTAGTTTCTAGTTGCTATGTAAATGTCCAGCATAATACAAGATCAAAATAAATATGGGTTTAGGATTATTTTGTTTTCAATTTTTCCAGCCAGTAGATTAAACATTTACTAATTTTTTTTCACAAGAGACACACTCTTGATTTCAAGACACTGATTATAAAGATGTTTTTGAAGTCAGCAGAAAGCAAGAAATAGTTCCACTGAATCACAACATGTCCACTATGTGGCTGAATCCCTTTGAATCTTTGAACAGAAAAGTATGTGAATCTTTCTCATGCAGTATGTACACATTTTATTATTTGAGAAGTTCTATGTTGTCCTGAATCTTGATATTGGGATTGATCAGAAACAGTAATGCATGGAATAAAATGATTTATATTTTTATTAGTTTCTGCTAAAACTACGTCAGTATAGTAATGCACATAATAGGGCCCTCCAGGTGGTACAACATGTTAAAGCGCAGCACTATGAAACTATCTGCAGCCACTGAGGCACGAGTGGCCAAGGAGGGGGCCCACGTGGCACAGCAGCCCTCTCCTGTCTCACCTGCTGTTCCCTTCAGCAGTGTATTTCAGTGGATCTGCCTGTTTTGCTCCCCACTCTGTGTATAGTAAATCAGCTCACTTCCTGCACCTCTGGTCCATACCCCAGTTCTGTACAGGGGGGGTCTGCTGTGCCACGTGGGCCCCCTCCTTGGCCAGGGATCAAACTCATGCCTCAGTGGCTGCAGATAGTTTCATAGTGCTGCGCTTTAACATGTTGTACCACCTGGAGGGCCCTATTATGTGCATTACTATACTGACATGTAGTTTTAATAGATAAATAACTTAAAAAATGCATGTAGTAGAAATTGAATCAGATTAGAAAGTTTGCATGTTCAAACAGGTCAAAGTGAATATGCTGTTAAGAGTATATTATCCCATTGTTATCTACAATTAGATGTGAGCAAAACATTTTACCAAATTTACTTGGAATTCTATGTGCTTTCAGTTTTAACAGGGAAACCTGGGATTAACCCAGGAAAATGTAGAAGAAAATATAACACAACTGTGAGTTGTTCCCCAGTTTCTCTATCATTTCTTTGGTGAATCCAGAGTGGACAACTTTGTGTGACATAATATTTTCAACAAAATAATCATTATCCTACCCCATACAGTATGTATTAAATAAGTTAGGTGAGATAATATAATATCCTATGAACAATCACAGCTAAGTGGCTTAAAACAACAAATTTCATTTCTTTATGAGGCATTAGATGAGGTTTGATTTAATGGGGAAATTCAGCTGTGCTCTGTGTTCATTCAAATTCCAGGCTTCTAGAAATCTGTGTGGGGCGACAATTCACTAGTTTTACTTGCATTTCTACATGTCCTGTGAAAAGCAGTTTTATTCTAAATTCTACTTTAAGGATATTTGAATAGTAAAATTATCTTGGAGCAAAGATAAATCATTCTTCTGGAGAGAGGGCATAGTTATTTCCTGACTAGGGTAATAAAAATATTATTTTCCCTTGGAACAAATGTTGGACAGATCTGTTAGCAGTCACACTGAAATAATGGAGCTTTCCTAATCCCTGGGTTCCTTAATTTCTAAAGATGTATTTATTTGTGCATACAGAACTGGGGTACTGGCTAGAGTTGCAGGGGCGGTGAGAAGATTCACCAGAGACAGAGTGGGGAGCAGAACAGGCCGACTGATGAAGGACAGAAGGACACTGCTGAGGGGAGCAGCGGGAGGGTCAGGAGAGGTCTGCTGTACATCCTGGGTGGGGATTGAACTCATGGATCACCTCCAGGGTGGGGATCAAACTCATGCTGAAGTGGCTTTAGCTTCTTAGTGTTGTGCATTAACCCGCTGCGCCACCAGGGAGGGCCCTAGTTGTTTTTTGTTTTAAGATTTTATTTATTTTTACGTAGAACTGGGGTGTGGACCACGGGTGTGTGTGTGGGGGGGGGGGGGGGGTTTGACAGGATTCACCAGAGACAGAATGGGGAGCAGAACAGGCAGACATAAGAAATATACTGCTGAGGGGAGCAGTGGAGAGGTCAGGAGAGGTCACCTCCCTGGCTGGGGATCAAACTCAGGTCATATTAGAGGTCACTGTGATAGTGCTAAGACATAACCCCTAGGCCACCTGGACTCCCTGTGAGCTGCATTGCTCCAAAGTGGACTCAGGAGAAGGGAAATAAACTTGATCGTGGAGCTTGTAGTATTAGTTGTACTGAAGGATTAAAATCACATGCCTCTGAGCAGGCCTTTCATGCGCTCTACCGGCATTCATGAAACTGGGCAAAGCTGATTTGTCAACTTGCAAGTATGGTAAATTTAGTTTTCTGATTTTCTCAGCTTCTCATTCTTCTCACCTTCTAGAACATCAACCTCTATAATTACTACTAATCAATTAAGACATAAATTACTATTCATGATCAATCCACAACACTACCTAGGGAACTAATAAATAAAGAACTCACATCTGAAGGCTTTTATACTCAACTCCGAAGTGCCACATAGAAGACCTGTGTTCTGGTCTTAACAAGTGGGGGGTTATGTCCCTTCTGAGGGTCAGTTCTCCAGGGAAAAGAGCACTGTGTCTTGGTGCAGGCGAGTAATGCCTGACCCCTGGAAGTTCTAGATATTGTGGCCTGTGTTCTGACTCCTCTGTGGGTTACAGAGACAGGATGTTGATGACCTGCAGCTGGTGAGAGAATTCCTACACTGAGATTCTTGTGCGTGGTTGCTATTTATTTGTATCTTTCCAATTGAGGAATATTGTGGACTTTTCTCAAATTGTTTTGAAAAATGCACTGTTTTTCCAAGAAAGGTCATAGTAACTTGGTTTTTCACACATTATTTCATTTTACGCCTGTATCTTGTGGCTGAAGCCACAGACAGGTGGTGCCCCTGGAGGAGGTTGCTGGTGAGGATAGCTCCTGGGAAAATGCTAAAAATTACTGCGTTTTGGGGTGGAGCGGCTGATAAGAAATATAAGGCAGGCAGGAACAGCTGTGGATTATTCAGTGCTCGGATTCAGTGCTTTCGTATCTTCAGCGCTCTGGGGTCAGCCATTTTGGTCCCCACGATGTGGATCTTCCAGAAGGCTAGTGCGGTCTCTGACGAACATGGAGAGGCCTCCGTAGCCAACCTCAGAGAGGAAAAGTTCAGAGGCTTTGCTGTTAGCCAAGCGACTGACACGGTTCAGAGTTTTGCTGCTGTTACAGCCTAGCAGAGAAGGGGACCACCCAGAGCCGGACTCTGAGCTGAACTGTGAGTGTGGCTGTTTGACAGGTTGTTAATATACTGTAATTGCTGTTTAGACTATTGCTTGTCAGGTGAAGTGTTGGCACATCTCGGGAGCTCTGGGGGCATCTCCTGTTGTGTATTTTGTTGTCTTTGCAAGTTGGAACCTAGTGTATAGTCTGGCTGCCGAGTGTTCCAATTCCGCACTGTAGGCAGACGCCATCTTGCGTGTGTGGCCTATTTGGGAGCAGAACTGTTTGGGTGGGTGGAAGGTGAAATCTCAGCTGCTTTTGTTTAAGACTTTAAAACCCTGGATACTGTTTTGGGTGAGTTAAATAGCCATTTTTGGCCTTAGGAACTCTTTGTTTTCCCTGGTTTGTTAAATAAATCCCACTGTTGTTGTCTGAGCCTGAGTAGTCTTGCAAATGTGCGCAAGTGAAGAACTCAGTGACTGGTAAATTACTTGGGTGATGTTGTGGGCTGGTTTTAGTGTCCCTTGCAGCCCAGTATTACTCTTACTTGCAAAAATTAGAATGTTCAAAATTGTGTCCATTTCAGCTGTTTCTGGTCGTTTATATCATTCATATATTAGGTTAAAATTTCCTGTTTGTATTTACCCCAATACATTCATTTTATTTTTGTCATGAGTATTGAGAATAGCTTGAGTAAAATGCTCTCCTTTCCAGATGTTCCCAAGAAAGCTGTTAAGATTTTTAAAGCACGCTGCCGTTCTTAATAACCATCAGCTCTTATAAGTATGTTAATGTGTAAGTTAGATTTCAGATGATAAGTAGGTTTAATCTCACAAATGCTTTTGCACTATTGGTGGTGGTTGCCTGGTTTATCAGCAGCAAAGAGATGTGATAGCTGTCAAAGCTTGAATGAGGAGAGTGTATGGCATGGAATACATTTCAACCTGTCTGCAATCTCTCAAGACACATTAATCAGTAGAGTCTGATTGAGAAGGAAGTATTAACTATCAGATGAAGCTAAAAACCTCTTCGTTTTCTAGACCAAACAGGGCCTCCTGAGAACTATTACATCTTTGATCTTTATGTTAAGAACAATGGAAATCCAACTGAAAGGTTATAGCTAAGATCTGCCTGCTAAAGTCCCTTCACTCCCATCCAACAGTCACCATGTGGTTTATTTTTCTTTTTGAAATGACAAACAACCTTTCTACTGACATTTTCTAAAACAAAAACTCAATTCATTACAATACCTAATGCAATTGGGAGGAAAGGGTAGGTAAAATGATGACAGAGCAATGTCAGAAGATGAAGGTATTTTCTTTTAGAACAAGTTGATTGTTGAGCTGCAAAGATCAGAAAGTACAGTACAGGAGAAGGTCTAGGGGATGCCTTCGCAATCTGTAGTTTGTTTAAAGTGAGCTCTCTGAAAAGTCCGGTGCACTACTTTTGAAAATGTTATTTTCTTTTATTTATGACTAATATTTGGTATATTTTTGAAAGGATTTTATTCCTTGATGCTATATATTTATAGCAACAAAAATAAATTTAACTACTATCCTGTTTTACTATACTGATGTAATTCTTTCCTTATCTGGATTTATACATTTAATAACTTGTGAAAGATTACCATCATCTTAAACTAGTTTCAGTTATAGACTATAGCTATTTTTATAATTTGCATAATGAAAATGAATATTAGTAAACCTGGGGTTGTTATGACTGACTTGAAAAATGATAGATAAAATATCTGTTGAACTCATCTATGATGTAATTGGCTGAGCAGTCATTACCAACAGTAAAATTGGAGAAATAATTAGATTATTCTTCAGTTCACAAGTATACTGTACATGAAAGTTTCTCTTGAAGTGTGTGTTTTGGGAGGGCATCCTGCAACCCCTAAAATAAATTTAATTTGAACTAAGGATGGGAAATCTATTTTGATTACTTCTGTACGATGTTGGTCTGAGTCCATCTGTTTTTTTTTTTTTATTATTTATTACAAAGTTTACTTTTACATCATTTTGCACTTTTTTTTCCATCTCGATTGTAATCCCTGCGGGTTTCCCATCACCAAATCACCCCTGTGCCACCACCATAGTCCCGTGCATTTCCCTCCTCCCCCCCCCCCTTTTTCGATCCCATTCCCCACTCCACCCCCACAGAATGTCTCTGGTATATGGTCGTTCATTATTTTTGTTATTTTCTCGCCTGGTCCATTATACTCCTGCTATGAGTGAAACCATCCGGTATTTTTCTTTCTCTTTCTGGCTTATCTCACTAAGCATGATCTTTTCCAGCTCCATCCAAGTTGCTGCAAAAGACATGTGTTTCTCTTTTTTGGTTGCTGAGTAATATTCCATTGTATATATGTACCATGAGTCCATCTGTTTTAAGTTCAAGAAGAATGAATATCTACAAGAAAACCAAAACCAGTTTAATTTTCCAACATTAACTGCTTTCTACCCAGTAGTTTATTCTTATT
Organism: Condylura cristata; assembly: GCF_000260355.1. Lineage (NCBI taxonomy): Eukaryota > Metazoa > Chordata > Mammalia > Eulipotyphla > Talpidae > Condylura > Condylura cristata. Next base: position 66,823,767 of record NW_004567104.1, on the reverse strand, counting down.
CTTATGATTCATTAAAAAAAAAAGTGTTTGGGTTTGATAAATAAAATCATTATCATTATCTAATACTGTTTCATGACTCATCTACATAATCAAAAACATTGGAACAGTATACAGAAAACTCAGAAGTGGATCTACAAACACTAAACAGAGTTCTGACATGAATACTAGGTTTTGTAAGAAAACAATGCTGCAAAATTTAAATACAGAGCATAATAAAGTAAATCTTTTTCACTATAAGCATTTAATGACCCTCTTTCATGTGGATGAATAAATAAATGACTGACTTATATGCAATAAAATAGGCACTAATTAGTACATTAGTTGAAGACACCAAAATATTTCAAGAGAAATGGATGTCAAAATAGATAATTTTACTCTAATAAAAACTCTTATTTAAAAAATCAATTTTCTGAAGCATTAACAGCAAGAGACAAATCACTTTTCATTTTGTGAAAGAATTTATGTTCATTAAACAAATTATTAATGACTTATTTTGAAGAGCATTTACTAATTTTAATATTTGTACAATTGGAATTTCAATAAACACAATTTTAAAAGTGGGTTTCTCTAGCCCTATTAAAATATTTCGTTTACAAATAAAATGTCCATCCACTGAAAACAAAAGTAAGAGTTCTACATATTTTAATTTTTTTCCATGTGGAAGAATTATAATCGATTCCATTTTTTTCTTAAATTTAAATTTTCCAACTTTTTCCTAATTAGCATATAGTTGCTTTTATGGTCAGGGACTTTCTTCTCTGAAATATATACCCCTCCACTCAGGAACCTTTGTTCAATAATATGAATGGATCTGTCCTAGGCTCCCTGCTGCTCACAGAACACAGGGAGATTTTGGAGCTATCCAAACTTCTGTCAGACTTTACTGGTTAAATACCCTTTAGACTTAAGTTTCTGGAAAGACCTATGCAGTGACAGGGATTGCAATACAGATCAAGGTTCTAGGCAGCTAGAGTGTCTTGTGTGTGGGAAAGTCCTTCTTCTCACCTGAAAATGATGCCTGGATACCTGGTCATGCCCAGGAAGTGACATGTAAGCTGCCTGTTTCATCATTCTTGCAATTAATCAGGATGGTTCTGTTTGTCTGTTACTGAAAGCTCTTCTTTGGGATTAAAAGAATAATGCTAAGTAAAGTAAATCAGAAGTAGAAAAATAAATAGCGGATGGTGTCCCTAGTATGTAGAATAGAAAGTAAATTTATAGTCAGATAAAGATAAACCAGAAAACTCACCCTTGATAGCTGGCCGCCGCACTGAAGCACCAAGGAGGAGAAGGGGAGGCTGAGGAGAAATGGAAGGAAACACAATGGTCTCTGGTGGGGGACTATGGGTGAGTTCATGGTGGGTGAACTATGGCGCTAATACCTGATGGTGATATCCCAGTATTAGCTACTTTAAAAAGAAATTTATAGATAAATAAATAAATGCTTTTTTACTAAAGAAGTTTTAAGTATGCAACCTAGACCTTGTTATGATATTTTCATCATTGACTTCCCAGTTGTCAGTGAAGTTACTTATTTTTTTCTGGTAAATAAAAATCAAAGTACCTTTCATTTTTATTTAGTGGTTCACAGCACTATATATGATCCACATATTTAAATTAAATTAGCTATATATTAAAACGTTTATAATAGATCACCACATTTGTTAAATCTGCAGTTTTGTTTTTCCTTAAAATTGAATATTGGCTAGGACTTAGAGGCAAACCAAAGTCATTACTTTTGTAAAAAATGATAAAGTGTCTCTCCTATTCTTCCACGTTTGCTTTGCTCAAGATACATCTGCTACCTATGGTCAGAACAGTATAGAGCCCTCTGTGAAATTCTAGACTCTCTTTTACTAGCACTGAAATAAATATGGAGTCCAGTCTATAGACTGAAAAATGGACTCTGTGACAATCACTTTAGAATAGATTTAGAATCTCATAGACTGAATCCCAACCATTATGCCAAGTTGTACAAATTAACTTTTTCAAATTTTTTTCTTCACTTATCAAAAAAAACCAACTATTATCTGAAAAGATTATTTTGAAAATGAAAACATAATATACATGAAGTTTATATTATACAGTCTGCTACATAGTAAATGATCAACATAAGTTGGCTTATCATGTTTTATATTTAATATTCTTGGATTCTAATGATATCCGCCTCTCTTATTAGTATTTTTTTTTTACTCCTTTTTCTTCAGGCCTCATCATTTTAATGTAAACCTATCTATTTGACATTTAATTTCAGTCAAATCACACAAATTTGACATATACATACAATAAAATAATACATCATAAGGGTTTAAATATGATCTTTTCTAGTATGTTTTGTATTGTAAAAATAAGAACAAAAATAGAACGTTCCATAATAAATTGGTCCCTGGCCCGAGTCTCCTGCCCCTGCCAAGTAACCCCCCCTGCCAAGCTACTGTACTTGGTTTGATGGGGTCATCACATCTGCCTGTAGCAGTGATTTGTCTCAGGCTTTAATGGAGACCCCAGGAGTCCTCAATTAGATCAGGCACTTTCCCAGTTCATCCAAAGACATATCTTCAAAGACCTGAAAAATCTATGTTGCTTTCTATTTGTTCTTTCATGTTTGATGTGTCTTTTATGTTTATCTTAGAAGTAACTTTATGTGACGTGTGATTTTTTTCTTTTCTATGTCCCATTGACTTATCTTTTATCTCCTAGAAGACAGGGTCATGAAATTAATCATTTTGTTTTCTATAACAAAGCACTGGCCTGTCATCAGTGCTCTACAAATGGCCTGTCCTTGGTTCTCAACAAATGTTTAATCAAATTTAATTTGGAATTTTTTCATCTAGCAAAGTAACATAAAATGTGTCCCATTCTTTATAATCATTTTTCTTATACTATTACACTGTAGTAAGGCACAAATGAACACTTATATAATGTTTGTACTGATTTGTAAAACTGAAAAGATAGCACAAAACAGGCCATTTTCTTTTTGTGTGAGAAAAAAAATCACATTAAAAGTAATTGGCTATTGTCTATTATGTGCTTGAGAACATATTAAGGTTTAATATAAACATTAGTTCCTGTATCACCTGTTAAGTATAATTTTACATGCATAGTTCCAGTGTACGAGATGATGATTTTAATTCTCATTAAAGCTAAGTGTTATGGGCAACTGATCATAATATGCATTAGTTTCGGTTAGAATTAACATGGAGGCCCTCCCTGGTGGCGCAGCGGGTTAAAGCACTGCACTGAGAAGCTAAAGCCACTTCTGCTTGAGTTCAATCCCGCCTGCCCCCGGAGGAGACCACATGGCGTGGCAGACCTCTCCTGACCCACCCGCTGCTCCCCTCAGCAGTGTACTTCGTCGATCTGCCTGTTCTGCTCCCCACTCTGTCTCTGGTGAAGCCTCTCACCGCCCCTGAGCCTCTGGCCTGTACCCCAGTTCTGTATGTACAAATAAATCTTTAAAAAAAAAAAAAGAATTAACATGGAATATTTCTCCTTTACATTGATAGTATTGCTATTCCAGTTGGAGGTGATTGAAGAGTAGAACAACAATAGGGATTTTATGACATTACCAGTTTAGCTAAGCTTGAAATAGAATTCTCAGAATCTCCTCCTTTCAGTAAGTTCCAAGTTAGTGTTGACTGCAATAAAACCATGGGTGAGATTTGGAAAGTCATCCTGATGAGCTGAATGACATCATGAAATAGAAGCTGCCCCTGAATTTCAAATTTCACTGGTCTGATAACATGCCTCGATAACAACAACTCCAAGTGGTGCTACTCTCTTCATTGAGAGGCTCTAAATTCTGAGACAGGCATCTCTTAATGAATGGAATGGCCTTTTGCAGGAAACCTATGTTGCTGAATTAGAAATAGTGAAAAACACAAGTTCATTTTTTTTTTTAAACATAAAATCTACTGTGTCCTCAGAGGTCCCAGCTTTTCTTTGTTTTCCCAACTTTCTGTACAGATTTTATTCACAATTTCCAACTTTGATGACCTACAGTAACTTCAGACCTACTGCCAATATTGTGGCTACAGCCTACAGCAGGCTATTGATGAGATATTTCCTTTATGAGGCCATGAGGGCAAGAACTCATGATTGTGTCAGTACTCATAAGAAATATATCAGAGATCCCAGAGAACTTGCTCCCTCTTATCCTGCCAAGCAAGGACATGGTAAAAATGCAGCTGTTTGCAAACCAGAAAGAGGATTTTCATAACACCCCAGTCTTGCTGCCATCCCGATCTCAGATTCTAGCCATACTCCAGTCCATGGCATTTTGTTATGGTAGCTTGAGCTTAATGAACAGGTTTTTGTTCTGAGGAGTAGGGAGTGCTACAGCAGCAAATAACTAAACAGGTATTTGCAAGGGGCTTTAGAACTGGACAATGGATATGCTGTGGAAGAGTTCTGAGGTGCATTCTAGAAAAATGAATGGGTATTAAGTGTGATTCTGATGAGGGCTCACATGGAACAGAGAAATATATTGCTGAAAACTGGAAGAAATTGATCCTTATTATAAGTAATAATTTGGCTGATTAGGTTTCTAGTCTTTTATGAAAGGTAATTGAAGAAAATGTAAGCAATGACATCAACTATCTTGTTATATTCAACTGGTAAGATTTCTAAGCAGTGTTGAAGGAGGGACTTGGTTTCTCCAAAATAGTTATAGCAAGATGCAAAAGAAGAGTGATGTGTTGAATGAAGAATTGAAATTCAAAGAGTAATGAGACTATAAGCAACAATATGGCCAGTTTTAACTGACAGGAATGATATCTTATAGAAATGAAGGACAGTTGTTGGATTCTAATAGGATACAAGAGTAAAGCTGTTTGGTTGTAAATGTCACCTGGCAGAGCCCAGAGTTGGAAGCTGCCTGGGAGGAGGAGGAGATTATTTAGTCCCTGTAGTGAAAGGTCTCACAAGACTGCACCTCTCGCAATCCAGGATAGTCTCATATTTATGTAGAAACAGATTCAGAGATGGTGGGCAAGTCTGTGGAGGAATGTATTGTATTTGTGTTGGAATGTGTTTTCTGGGATGAATCACTGGTGCTGCCTAGGGTGGCATGAGCAGGGGCTATTGTTTGGGGAGCTCCATTGTTCTTGCTAGCAAAGCCTCCATCTCTAATTCCCCTTCTTACCTAGCTTTCTGCTAATCTTTCCAAATGAGGTATAATGTCTGCCTGCTGTTTTCAGCAGGGGCTGGTTTCCCTCCTCCCAGGATGTTTGCCCTGATGTCCTTTGTCTAACTACATGATCAGGAACCAAAACAGTAGCCCCAATAACAAAGAGGGCTGGGAATGTGTATGTGAATAAGTACTGTTTCTATAAAAAGGAAGGAGGAGTACCCAGGAAAGCGATTCAGAGACCCTGGGGCCAGAGTCTTAACAATATCTAGTGCTGCATCTAAAATATTATCATGAAATGCAAGGTCACCTAGATATTTTCTCTTTAGTTTAGGGAATTTATAGTTTTAGTTAGGTATTGTTTTGGGAAATTGTGTCTGGATTCTCCCTTTTATTGACATATGTTTGGCACCAAAAATGTAGGCTGATGAAATTTATATGCTTTCTGTAGCTAACAACAGTTGCCATAAATGGTTCCTCTTTTGCTAGTGAACTTATATTACTTACAGTTCTAAGTTAAATATTGTCTTAAAACAAAACATCAGAAAATTTGTAATAGAAAAAAATGAGAATAAATATATATGCAAATCTTATAACTCCAAACCTATTGTTAGTGAATTTGTTTTCTCTCATTGCCAATATCTACCGTGTTAATCCTTTATTTAATCCTATAAGTATTATTTAAAGTAGTTACAGGAACTTGGCTGAGCAAGTCCCACTGACTTGAGGGCAGCTATTAAGGTTTCCTCAGTGTACTGATGGATACAAACATTAATCTCATCCAAAATATTCACAGAAACAATATTCACAGACCCAGGACAATGTTTGACAAAATGTATGATCATCTTGTGACACAGTCAAGTTGAAACATGAAATTAATCATTAGAATAGTTGAAGATATAAAGAAGGCATTTCTAGCTCTTCTTTTAAATATAATTATTTTTATATATTTTATATCATTTTTCTTTTTTGGACAATGTTTGCTTTCTTCTCTCAGGTGCAGTTCCCATAGAATTCCCATCACCAATTCTCCCATTAACAACCACCATAATCCCTTGTGTTCTCTCCTGTTTTAATCTCTCTCCTTCCCTGTTAATTGTGTTTTGTTTTAAATTTTTTTTTGTTATTTTTCCCTCTGATCCCTTATTTATTTTCCATATTATCTCTTCTAAGTGGAACCATCTGATAGCTTTTTTTTTTCTTCTGACTTATTTCATTGAGAATAATCCCTTCTAGCTCCATCCATGTTTCTGCAATTGGCATGAGTTTATATTTTTGATTTCTGAATAATATTCCACTCTGTGTGTGTGTGTGTGTGTGTGTGTGTATTCCACATCTTCTTTATTCAGTCATCTATTTTGGAGCACTTGGATTGTTTCTATATCTTCCCTATTATAAATACTGCTGCAGTTAACAGAGAGGTGCAGTTATCCTTTTGAATTAATGTTTTCATGTTCTTTGGGTAGATTTGTAGGAACGTACAAATCATTCCAGGAATTTGAATATTCACAATATTTCTGAGCCATAAAATAAATGCATGCCAAGTTGGACTTCTAGTGGAACACATGATTATGGAAATAGATTATTTTCTCTATCCAAACAGTAGCAACAAGTTCATGAATTTGCTTCTAATATATGTTGAAATCTCTACATTAGTAAATATATATTTTTTACTTATATAAATATATATTCTTGTTCCAGAAATTAATTTAGCTGAATTCAAGCATGATAATTATTTTCTTATCATCAAAGCCTAATATTTACAAATATTGAGTAAAATGTAATTGAAACAGTATGTCCACTTTAATTCTATAAATTCATATATGAGAATTTTTGATAGCTGTGTTGACCTTTCTCAGCCCCAAGTGTGACATTCAGTGTGTTGACTGCTGATTTCCTGATAATACCCAAGTGGCCTAAAGAGCAACCATTCCAGAAGTGCTTCTTAGTCTCCCTGGAATAGTTTACACAGTGGGGAAAATACAGTAAATGATGTCACAAGGTGACATTATGAGGCAGCACACAATGGTTGCAATTATATTTCCTGCTTGTTTTAAACTAAGTCATTCTAAAAAGAAGTAATTTTAATAATGGGGTAAATTTTACATGCTGATATGTAATATTAAAGGAATATTTTCTTTTCTCATACGTTTCGCCAATAACGTTAATGTTCCTCCACAAACCAACTTTAAGAGCACTTTTAGGATATGAATGAGCACCGGCAAGGAAGGAAGGACTGAATCAGAGTAAATTTCTTTAATGCCCATGCATATAGTCTCCTATGGCTCTCAGAGGCCTTTTTGCAGTTATGCAAACTGATATTTTGTTGTTTTAAAGCTTGAGCCACAAATGGGACATAATATTCAGTCCAATGATGTTATATGCAGCCAAAATCCTACTTGTCTTGCATAATCAGTTCCTTCAGTTTCCTTAGACAAAATATTCTTACACAAATCATTCCCTGAGCCATGAGGCAAACTTTGGTTGATTTAACTGTTAGGTTGAGCATACTGAATAAACAGTGTGCTGTGTACAATACGATCCCATATTATACATATTAGCCTCCTTCTTCCTTCCTGCATTGTGAAGATAGCATTGTCCTTACTAGGAAATAAAGCCTTGTCTTCATCGGACTTACATATCCTCCTCTCAGTTCTAATTTTATTGACATGTGATTTTCTCAGGGTTATCCCATTTGAAACCATTATTTAGAAATGAGTAATAGGTAGCCCATAGTATTTCATCATATTTTATATTCATAACCATGGACTTGTCCTGATGACATTTGGAGATAAGAGTGAATAGGAGTAACCCTTCCTTCACCTTTTATACATAGAGAACTGGGACTAAAGGATCAGAGGTGCAGGGGCAGTGAGAGGATTCACCGGAGACAGAGTGGGGAGCAGAACAGGTAGATGGATGAAGGACATTGCTGAGGGGAGCAGCAGGTGAGACAGGAGAGGTCTGCTGTGCCTGTGGGTCACCTCCCTGGCTGGGGATCGAACTCAAGCTGTGGATATTTTCCTAGTGCTGCACTTTAACATATTGCATCATCAAGGAGGGCCCACATTTTATAATATTTAAAATCCTACAGACATTTTTCTACTCACAAATTTAGCTAGGCAATACTAATTGGAAGAATAGGTTCATCCAAGGGTAAACATATACACCATTATGTAACATGGACTAATGCCTTTCAAACTATATGGTGTATGAATATTTTAAGACAGAGATTTTGATACATAGGGTATATATTGGAAAAAGAAATGTGCACTCTGAAAATGTTTCCAAGTCAGGCCACAGCAGTGTTGCTAACACACACACACACACACGTACATATGTATATATGCTTACTAATATATATATCTACTAAGATAAATGCATATGTATACATGTAAACATGCATAATAAAATATATGCACATAGCATATATACATGTATAATAAATTTTATTTTGAAGAATTATAATTAATTGATTAAAAACAAAATACTTAGGTTATTTTATGTTAACCATTCATGATTCAAATGTTGTTTTGCATATAATGTTTATAATATTTAACTTAAGGGTCAAGGTAGCTTCCATTTTTTTTTTTTTAAAGATTTATTTATTTATGCATACAGAACTGGGGTACAGGCCAGAGACTCGGGGCGGCGAGAGGCCTCACCAGAGACAGATTGGGGAGCAGAACAGGCAGATCGACGAAGTACACTGCTGAGGGGAGCAGCGGGCGGGTCAGGAGTGGTCTGCCACACCATGTGGTCACCTCCGGGGCAGGCGGGAATCGAACCCATGCGGAAGTGGCCCCAGCCTCTCAGTGCAGCGCTCCAATCCGCTGCGCCACCATTGAGGGCCAGCTTCCATTTTTTTATGCATTATATATAAAGCAACATGTCGAAGGATCCTTAATATCATAAAATAACCTTACTTTTCAGTTGTTTAATTGATTGCAATTCTTCAAGATGAATTTTAAAATATCTAAAACCTTCATCTTCTATTAAACTCAATTTTAAGTGGCATACAGATATGATAATACAAGGAGCCAATTTTGCACTAATAATTTGTCACTTAGGATAAAAATCATTAACTTTACTGTAAGACTAGAAGGAATCTTCAACCATTTTTTCCTGCAGAGAGGTTCTTTCTGCCAGTCTGCAAGAGAACACATTATATTTCTATTTTTAATAAGCTCAGTTCTTAGGAGATTTGAATAGAAGATAAGTACTGACTTGTATATTAGGTACATTTTTGAATAGGGTCTAATTTAATAATGACGAACAGGATTTCTTCTGTATTGGTTGGCATTAACTATTTTATGTTGGAGAAATTCTATATTTTGGATGTGTCGATGAGAGAAATGTAGTGAAATTTATAGAAAACAATGCAAAGCATGACTATAATCGTACATATTAGATCCATACATTTATTACATGTGCACATTGAGAGAAATTTATGATAATAATAAGCAGTTGCTAAAAAAAATCTCTGTGTGCTCAAAATTATGCTAAGAACTCTATATGTGCTATCTCAACAATATCTTGTGAAATAAATAATACAACAGAAAATTTGACAAAATCATCTATGATTCGGTCCATGAATGATACTGGGAAAATGAAGTTAACATGATCTGTTGGTACAGCGTAAACCCTTGGAAACCCTTAGAAATAACTCCAAGTTTGAATTATTGTCCTTTCTTTTTTGTTGGTGAATAAATTCTTGACTCTAGAATTTGGATCTGCATTCTCATTGATAACACAGGGACAATAAAAACTGTCGATCATAAATCAAGGTCTAGAAAAAAATACTGATAGACCATCTGCCTCACACTTAAACTTCATTTGTTACTTTCATCATTATACTTTTAAAATCAAAACGAAGTTATCACACTTATAATTCTATTAGTGCCCTGTATATGAATTTTGTTTATAATCAAAAGTTCTTCAGTATTTTGGAGGAAAATAGTGTTTCTCTTACTTAACTTTCTAGAAACTTGACCTATTAATTCATCATGTTGGTCTTAACTCCTCTTCTTGCCTCGAGGGTCTGCAAAGTAGAATTCCACTAGTATATGAGGATTTTCTTTCTCTTAGTTATTTTCTGCCCATTAGTTAAGCTGGTGTTGACCTTGACCCTCCAGGAAGTCTGGATACTACAAATTTCATGTGCTCTGAATTCTTCCTTCCAGAATGCTGCCCCGTTGTTCCTCACTTAGGATGCCCGTCACGCTGAGGCTTCGCCAACACATGTAACAAAAGAACCAGCTACAGCTAAGACCTGTCCTGAAAGCTTAAAATGCTTCCTTCAGACTAGTCTGGCTGCTATGTATGCACTTTTACTCTGTGATAAGAGGAACACATTGTTCAATTTCAGTAGGGTCGCAACCAATTTATTTATATTCCAAAAGAAAAACCCCTATCCCAGTCCATCGTAGCTATTCTTTAAGTGAGTGCAGTTACAGAATGGGAGGTCACCCTGATGTGTCCTTGAATCTGGTGTCTAATATTCCTCTGCTCTATCTCAGTCAGTCCTGTACGAAGGGTTGCCTGATGTAGTATATAGAACCTTCTTCTGTCTCGCTATGCGTGGCTGCTTTCACACATTTGCTTCACCTGAGATCACAGCTATTGCTGTTTACATATCACTGCTTCTTTGCTATCATTACAGGAGATATAACAAGGATATTTTCTTGAAAAGGTGACACAGAGATCATTGGATGAAATGGAAGTATGCACTTTGGAGTGGAAATATAACCACGTCAGTAATTTTTCCAGGATAAATTTAGATTTTATTATAGGGTGTTCAGAGAAACAAAAAACTTTAACATTGCCATTGTCAGTACATGTGATTATATTGATGCTTAAGGGTAAGAGCTGAGCCTTTAGATAGTTCAAATAAATGGATGTTAAAGTGATGTTTATAAACCTTGAGTTAGTTTGATAAACTAGGGTAAAATTACACATTAGCTACATGAGTAACTTTGATGTTAAAAAACAACTTGATTATCATGGTGATAGGTACACATACATCCTTATGGAACTTCCTTTTTTTTTAAGATTTATTTATTATGCATACAGAATTGGGGTACAGGCCAGAGGTGCAGGGGTGGTGAGAGGATTCACCGGAGATAGAGTGGGGAGCAGAACAGTCAGATCAATGAAGTACTGTGCTGAGGGGAGCAGCGGGCGAGACAGGAGAGGTCTGCCGTACCCGGTGGGTCAGCTCTGGGTCCGGGGATTGAGCTAATGTGGAAGCGGCTTTAGCTTCTTAGTGCTGTGCTTTAAACTGCTACACCACCAGGGAGGGCCCAATATCAATTCATTTTTATCAATTTACTTTATCAAAACATATACTACTGTATTCTATGTATTAGGATACAATGGTATATAACCAGGATATGTTTGCATTAAGGAGATGCTTAAGTTTACCAGCCAGGTGCAATATAAATATTCTGAGCAATATAGGCCATGTGCTTTTTAAAAAAAAATATATATATATATATATATTTATTTATCCATATAAGAACTGGGCTCCAGGCCAGAGTTGCAGGGGGTGAGAGGATTCACCACAGACAGAGCTGGGAACAGAACAGGGAGATGCACTGAAATGCATTGCTGAGGGGAGCAGCAGGCGATACAGGAGAGATCTGCTGTGCCATGTGGGTAATCTCCCTGCCGAGAGATTGAACTCGTGCTGCAATGGCTATGCATAGCTTCATAATGCTGTGCTTTAACCCATTACACCACCAGGGAGGTTACAGCCTTGTGCTTTTTGATACTGTAAGTTAAGATGGTAAAGCTATAAACCTTCTTACATCCCAACACACACACAAAATGTATATTTGTATGCTTACTGCTTACATTGGAATTTATATGAGTTAAGAAAAGACAATTTACAGGACATGAGTAAATATATTAAGGGTTAGAATTTTGAGTAGGGATACACACACACACACATACACACACACATAAATTATCCTATGGTAGATGTGGAACATGTAATATCATAGACTTTGTTTCTCTGTTTTAAGGAAGAAGATGTATTTTAAATTCTGCTTTAAGATATAGGGAACATACACACATATATTTGCCTATGAACAAACAAATCTGTCTGGACCTATTTCCCTCTCCATCTGAGTACCTTTGAACTTCATGCTTGTGAGATCTCTGACGCTTTCTCAGATTTTGACACCTTTCCGGGAAGAAACACTCCTCATAATTTACTAACTAATGCTACAGGGGAATTTACAGAATGCCGTCACTTTCAGGATCCTGAAATTCATCAGACTGGTTTGTAGACACCCCTTTTACTGTCTATTAAACTATATGCTCGTATCATTGTATAGCGAGTTTATACCAGCAAACCACTGTATTTTTTATTTATATTTATGTTTTATTTATTTAGTATTTATAGGTGATTGGTTTGAGTTGTAATGAAGTCCCTACACCTAAGTGGAAGTTAGCATGCTGAGATTTGAGCTGCATGTTATATAATCTCTGAAAGGCTATAAAAATGCCTTTATGTGTTATTTATGATTTGATTATTACCAATCAAATAGAGGTTCTAGACATTGGGGTTGGGAATTTTGTTAGGTGTGTGGTCACACCAAGTGATTTTTGGAGACAAACAACAAGTTTCTTTTCTTTAACACCCTCATGCCTGATCTTCTCTCTACTATAGCTGTTCAGATGTGTATCTCTTTTCCCATAGGATAAAATTTAACTAATGCATAGTTCCATGTTGTTTTTTATTCTATAGTTTACAACATAAGCTATAGGCTCTAAGACTCATGGCAGGTCTTCCCTGGTGACCAGAAGTAAGTCTCAGCACTATGAAGCCATCAGCAGCCACTGTGACATGAGTTCGATCCTCAGGCAGGGAGTTGACTCACATAACACAGCAAAACTCTCCTGTCCTGTCTGCTGCTCCCCTCAGCAGTGTGTTTCAGTAGATCCGCCTGTTTCCCACTCTGTCTGTGGTGAATTCTCTTACCCTCCATGTTTCTGGCCTACACGCCATCTCTTGTACGCATAAATAAATAAAATAAATGTTAAAAAAAAAAAACTTATGGATGTGTTATACCAAAATTCATCTTTTAAACAGCCTAGTTTTCATAAAACTCTTTTTCATAATATTTTAAGACAAATATCTTCACTGAACATGAAAAAAATCTATCTAGAAATATGCTAATCTCCTTGAAGCAATTAATGCTACTGATTGTTTTGAAAAATACCAGCAAATAAGAAAACTAATAATGGCACAACTATATAGGTAAATAATTAGATCATTAGATAAACAAACAAATAGGAGATTCAACCAAGATAGGCAAGTTGAATGAAGTTAGGTTTCAGAGATGCGTGCTTGGCACTGAGCCAGCCATTCTGATCCCATACACGCTGGATTCTTTCTCTTACTGTCATGTGAGGGTGATGAAGAGCCTTAACATGTGATTAGAGGGCTCTAAGTATACATCTTATCACCACTATTATGTAATTCAGAAAGGTGCTTTCTGTGCACAATTGGACATCCTCTTTCTCTCTGAGTCTTCTAGTGTGCTGTACGTGATGGTGGTTGAGGGCATGATTCTGGAAAACGTAGCCAGGGTTTTATCCCAGTCTGAATGTGTAGTGGCTGAATAAAAGGTTAGAAATTCTCTATACCTTCATTTTCTCATCTGTGAAGCAGGAGTAATGATGATATTTACAGCAAAATGTTGTACAATTAGTTACTGGGGATATGATTACTTGGCTCTACTTATATTTCATGATTTTTCTCTTCCATTCTATAAAAGTTTTCCTCTACTTAGCGTGGAAAGAAAAACATTCATTTAATGATGTATTTAAAAATTCTGAGAGTTACAAAAAATTAAAAGAGTACTATTCCTCGGATAATTTATGATAAGATACAGGGCTTCTAGTACCTTACTTTTGATTCATTTATATTCCATATAACCACATTAAATTACAGTGGATGTGTGGCCTTGTCAAATTAGTTTTTATAAAGTATGACAAGAGACTATTAACTTGTGATACATATACAATGAATTATACTCTGTGATCTATAATAATGACTTGTAATAAGTTGAAGTTTTAAATGATGTCTATCTTTTTTTGATATCTTTCCTAAAATCTACAGGGGTAAAATAATTATAAATAAATACACAATCAGCAATTAAAATATGTTACATGTTAGTAATGCCAGTACATACTAATTTAGCAGTACTTTTATGCATATTCATTTATTATATATAACTTTTTATCATAGAAAATAATTTAGTCATGTATTAAATTTTAAAGACTGCTCAAAGTAAAAACTAAAAAATGAGGAATGTATAAGTCTCCAACTTAGATCAGGAAATATATCCTTTGTTGATAGATTTAATGGGGTCTCACTGAGCCACCATTTTCCAGTTTGACTGTAATTTCAACTCCCTACATCATGCTAAGCTATCCAAACTGGTATACCAACCACACATTCTTACAATGGTTAAAGACTATAGTTTCTACACACTCTTAACATTATTTGTTATTAATAGTTTTTACTTTAAATTTTGCTAATCCTTTAAATGTAAAACTGCATTTCTTTGGACCTCACTTATTAAGTTTGTCGATTTTAATTGGAACATATTTTTATGTGTTTATGGCCAATTTGTTCTTCTAGTCTATGAAATGCTACTTTGTAACTTTGAATCATTTTTCCACTTGATTGATCTATTGTAATTATTGATAAAACTTTATATCTTGATTAAATATTCTTTAGTGTATGCAATTTTATTGTGACATATGGAGTTTTTCTTTTTAGTGAATGTTTTCTTTGAAATGTAATATAGTTCATATTAGACAATTGCGTTATAATTTGACCTGCTTTCTGTGCCAGAAATCCTTCTCTGTTCAGATTATAAAGACCTTCTGTATGATCTTCTAAAATTTTTTCAAAGATTGATTTATTCATGAAGAACTGGGGTATGGGCCTGAGATGCAGGGGTGGTAAGATGCTGCACCAGAGACAGAGTGGGGAGCAGAACAGGCAGATTGACAAAGTACACTGCTGAGGGAAGTAGTGGGCAGGTCAGGGGAGGTCTGCCTCGCCATGTGGGTCACCTCCGGGGCGGGGATCGAACTCATGCTGAAACAGATGCAGTGCTGTGTCCTTACCCGTTGCGCCACTAGGGAGAGCATGATCATCTAAAACTTTTAAAGCTGTTATCTTTTGAATTTCTTTATAAAATGAAAGTGAGATTTGTACATACTGTGAGCTAGTTTCTTCTACAGGAAGAACTAATTGTCCCCAAAGCAATCATGGCCTTTGTATTAATGCTTCTAGAGTAAATGGAATAATTTCCAAAGTATATAAATTGCAGATTGTTATTGTCATATCCCCATCTCTCCATAAATAAATGCAAATTTCCAAATTAACAGATACACTTGTTCTAAAAGAAGCCATGTTTCAACATGGTCTTTAATCTAATCTTGGGCTCACTCTTCAAAAATCAGTAACTCATTTGTTTAGTCCTATGCAAATACCAAAGGAATTACTAAAATTATTAAACAATAAGTTACTAAATAATAATGAAAAGACTAAAATTTTTATCACCTATCTTAACATTTGAAAGAAAGTATGACTACAATCTATTTAGTAGTCTTAATTATCATTTGCCATTTTCTCCTGCATTTATGGCAAGTTACTCACATCCAGTTGATCTTTTCTTGTAATTGTATTAAAACTATTAAGTCATTTAGGAATGAGCTTTCATTTCCTTTTTATTAAACTCTTTCTCTTTAAATGCATGAGATTTATGTATATAAATACAAGATTAAATATTACAGGTTTTTCAACAATTATTTTCATCAATTAGAATGATATGGTGTGATTTTGCTTTAATTTTTATGCAAATTTCTCATATCAAACAGACAAATAGCTGCTATTAAATATTACCAAACTTTGTTTATTGATGTAAGTGACAATCTAATTTATCTGTTTTATTTTATGAAATCTTGTTAAACAGTGGATTGATAATAAACTAGTCTTGCATATATAATATTCATCCAAATGGATCATTCTGTATTAGCATTTTTTATGCATCACTGAACTCAGATTACTAATATTTATGTATTTATTTATTTTTTTAGATTTTTTATTTATGCATACAGAGCTGGGGTACAAGCCAGAGTTGTAAGGGTGGAAGGGGCTTCAACAGAGACAGAGTGGGGAGCAGAACAGATTGCAGTGCTGTGTCCTAACCCATTGTGTCACCAGGGAGGGATTACTAATATTACTAATATTAGATAAGGAAAATTGACTAAATTGTTGGATGTGATAAATGTATAGTCATACTTTTTTACACATTAGTTTGATTTTGATATCAAGATTTCATTTTTACTTGTATGGTAAATTTGAAGTGAAACTTTTTCTATAATCTAATACACTATGTTATCTTACAATAAACTATTGTCCTTTGCTGACATTCATGCCATCCAGACTTGGAAAAATTAATTACTGATTATTTATCTAAAAGCTTTAATACTATTCAGGTGTTCAAAATGTTTATTAAGAAGCAAAGTTCTTAGACCCTCCCTGGTGGTGCAACGGGTTAAAACACAGCACTAAAGCAAGCTGCAGCCACTGCAGTATGAGTTAGGTCTCCAGCTCTGGAGGTGACCCACATGCTGCCATAGAACTCACCGCCCGCTGCTCGCCTCAGCAGTGTATTTCTGACAGTCTGCCTGTTCTTCTCCCTACTCTGTCTCTGGTGAATCCTCTCACTGCCCCTTCTCCTCTGGCCTGCACCCCAGTTCTGTATGTATAAATAAATAAATCTTAAAAAAGAGAAAGAAGCAAAGTTCTTCAACTTTGAGAAATTGTATACTTTTAAGAACGTCAATCTGAATTTCAAAGCTATTGATATGAGTTAATTCATTAATGCATATGTCAGAATTCATTAATACATAATGCCTCCTTTCAATTCCGATCACATCTTTTTGGTTATTGTGTTTTCTCATTAGTAACTAGTCAGAGATTTAATCTTTTTCAAGATTTTTGGCAGGGTAAATTTTGCTACTAAAATCTTTTTTTCCCTGTCAATATCTTTATTCATATCTTTATTATTCTCTTAGTTTTCCTTAATTTGAGTATACTCTAATATGTTTTGACATTGTTGATGTTTAAATCTGAATTTAGGAAGCGTATGTCAATACTTCTCAACACTTAGAAATGCTTTCTATACAGTATCGTCATCTTAAGTGTAACTTGATGATATCCATATTGATTTATACTACTAACATATAACAGTGAGAGACAAAAGTCTTCTTAGGTGTCAGTAAGTATAAATACTGATAATATTTCTGATTTCCTGAGAAATCATTATATTTATGCCTGAAAATAATGCCAGTAATGCTATATACTCTATGATGTGATATACATAAAGAATATAGATTACTATTCTGTCTCCCCAAACACAAATACACTAGATGCATACACTGAGAAAACTATTTTAACTCCAAACATCATATCAGAGAGTAGTGAAACATCTTAGAGCTTTCCAGGGACAATTCCACCAATTCTTCACCAACTTCTGGCCTCCTATTAATATGCAGTTGATAACAACCAAATGAAATGTACAAATTTATTTGTAAATTAAATTGTACAAATGTACAATTTATCTATACATTTCTATACACAATATGAGATTATTGATTTGAATTTTATTTCCCATTGAACGGATGGTTTACTGTCATAGATACAAATGTCAGAATTAACATAATAATAGTGACCAGTTTTTCCAAGTAAAAGGATATAGAAAACTCTTTGATGCAGACATTCAAAACATTTTAATGTTATGTTATGTCCTATCACGTGCTGCCCTATCATGTGCTTATCAAATGTTGGGCAGTTGAGCAGAGAACATTCTCTGTGTTGTTCACTTTAGCTTGGGCCAACACTGTGTTTTCCCGTAGAACTCATAATCATCTATTCCTGAAAGAAAATAATGTGGCTCTCCCTAGTGGTGCAGTGGGTTAAAGCACTGCTCTGGGAAGTTTAAGCCACGTCCGCATGAGTTCGATTCCCGCCTGCCCTGGAGGTGACCACATGGCGCGGCAGACCTCTCCTGACCCATCCGCTGCTCCCCTCAGCAGTGTACTTTGTCAGTCTGCCTGTTCTGCTCCCCACTCTGTCTCTGGTGAAGCCTCTCACCCTCCGCATCTCTGGTCTGTACCCAAGTTCTGTATGAATAAATAAATCTTTGAAAAAGAAAGAAAGAAAGAAAATAATGAAGGCAACTGTTGCTCCACTGTGGAAAAAAAAATGTCTTGTATAAAAGAAAACAAAATTGAGAACTAAATCAAAATAAACTTGTGGTAGCAGTCAATGAGGAACAGCTGCAGCAAAGACGGCAATGAGAGAATGCATAATTAAACCAGATGTTTTAACACATGTAATTTTAAATGATATACAACATTGATTTGAAATATAAATGTAAATACAAGTGGATGGATCGCAAGCATAATTAAAACCCAAAGAAGTAAAAATAAACTTGTTGAAAACTAAATTAGAATGATAGACAATCACTGACTTTGCTTAGCCAACAAAATATTAACCAGTGAAGATTTCCCTAGATTTTATTTTTAGTGTGATTTAATCAAACATACATTAAACAACTTCTTAGTAGACATTTTCAAATGATGATGAACTTCAGAGAAAATGAAATAGGGAAAATGTACTTTTAAACATGACTTTTTTTTTAATAATATGTTTATTGTTACATCACTTTGTACATTTTTTTTTCATCTCAGTTGTAATCCCCATGCGTTTCCCATCACCAAGTCACCCGTGTGTCATCACCATAGTTCCATGCACTTCCCCCCCCTTGGATCCCATTCCCCACTCCACCCCCCCAAAATGTCTCTGGTATATGGCTGTTCATTATTCTTATTATTTTATCACCTGATCCATTATACTCCTCCTATGAGTGAAACCATCCGGTATTTTTCTTTCTCTTTCTGGCTTATCTCACTAAGCATGATCTTTTCCAGCTCCATCCAAGTTGCTGCAAAAGACATGTTTCTTTTTTGGGGGTTGCTAAGTAATATTCCATGGTGTATATGTACCACATCTTTTTAATCTAGTCGTCTACTTTTGTGCATTTGGGCTGTTTCCATGTTAAACATGACATTTTTGATATCAAAAAGTTTTACTGTCCTATTTACTAGAACTCATTGGTTAGAACTCTAACCAGTTTTCTCTATTAGCTCTTTCCCTAGATTCTCTTCTCTGATCTAGCATTTCTTTTCACTGTGAAACAAAGTTGAGTTGTATCAGCTGATGACCAGAGTCCCTCACTTGTCTGCTCTTGTTACTGCTTCTTTTGCATCTTTATTTTATGCCATCTCTACTTGCATTAAGTGCTGTCAAGTAGGGAATTGTCACACTTCCACATATACTGCTGACTAGCTGGGACCTCGGGGACTTATCTTTTTGATAAGTAGATAGATATTTATTTATGCATACAAGAACTGGGGTATAGGCCATAGGTTTGGGAGGTGAGAGGATTCACCAGATAGATGGTGGGGAGCAGAAAAGGCAGATCTACTTAATCACACTACTGAGGAGAGCGGTGAGCAAGGCAGGAGACGGCTGCTGTGCCATGTGGGTCACCTCTCTGGCCAGGAATCGAACTCATGCCACAGTGGCTGCTGATAGCTTGATAGTACTGTGTCTTTAACCCCTGTGCCACCAGGGAGGCCCAGGGACTGTTATCAAAGGAAGAAACAGCAACTGAATTCATTGAGTGAAAATGGGCAATCCTGGGAGGGCAGTTGGAAGTTGGTTTGCTTCAAAAGATAAAGAGAGTGCTTGGCATGTTCCTTGGCGAGTTCTTACAAGTGTTAGGAGTTAACTAAGCCTGGGAGGGGCAGTTTCTCCCTGTGTCTGTCAAGTTTTCAAATGCCAGTGCATCGGAAGTGCAGAAAATAT
The DNA here is from genome assembly GCF_000260355.1 of Condylura cristata. Classification (NCBI taxonomy): domain Eukaryota; kingdom Metazoa; phylum Chordata; class Mammalia; order Eulipotyphla; family Talpidae; genus Condylura; species Condylura cristata. Next base: position 66,803,674 of record NW_004567104.1, on the reverse strand, counting down.
AGCTAATATAATTGACCCTGTGATAAATGACTGCTAAATAAACTGTCAAACTGAAAGTTCAAAAGGCAATTAAAAAGGCAAAGCACATTTATTTAGGATCAAATAATTGCCATCTGGGGACACAGATTCAAACAGAAACCCAAGTAGCATCCCAATGAGGTATTGGGTTGGAGTTTCTATATGAGAATTATGGGAAGATGAGGTTAGTGGTTAAAGAAAAGTGTTAATGAGCCTTAACAAGCTTAATCAATTCTTTGCTTTGCATAAATGTTTTTTTTTCCTGAGGCAAAAAATCTATACTCATCAGTTCCTGTGATCCAGATGATGCTAAAGTATTTGTCTTACTTAAATTGCACATACACATATGTACACACCTATCTGCTTATGTATACAAATGTGCAGAATTGTGTTAACACAACTGAAAGATAATTATATTTTTATATGCTTTATTCATACTATAATATATAATTGTATATAGCAGTGTTTTCATTATCTTTTTGACATGCTTCAGTTTTAATAATTTCTCATTAGCCTTTTGTAAACTCTAGCACTTTTGTTCATGAATACTTATGTGGTGTTCTTTACACTTTACAAATATCAACTCATTTAATCCTTATAACAGACTCATGGAACAGGGGCTGGCATCATCCTACTTTTGTGGAAAAGGAAGGAAAGTGGGTCACAGGGGCACCAGGAAATAGTTCAAGGTGAAACAGCTAGTAAGTGGGTGATTGGAAATCTAAGCTCAGGCATTTAGATTCTAGACTGTATTTTCATTTTATATGTAATATAAATGTATTATATGTATGTATAAATGTATGTATATGTAATTCATAATGTATTTTAAAATAACCTAGGTGCTGTTGGTGTTACTATTAAAAAAAATCAAACATTTACATGTTGTGCTGTATGGAAGTGGAACTTATACATACTAACTCCTTCAGTCTCAATCACAACCTTATTAATCAGTTATCAAAATTGCATGCTCGATATTAAATTTGTATCATAATCTAGTACTCCTTCTCCAGGGATTAGCTGTTTTATCACACTTGGGATCTCTAGAAGTCTAACTTCCAAGATGAGGGAAGGTTCCACTATGACTCGGTAGATGCATGTAACCACAATATGAATTTATTGGTGGGAATCAATACATAGTGCTATAAGCATACAATTCAAGTGGCAGCAAGAAAGGGGGAGGATGCAAATCTTTTGGCAGAACTCCAGAGACTGACACCCCGGAGTGGGCAGTGGGTCGGATATGACCTGGGGAGTCCCTGAGACCTGCCAGTCTGCAGGGAGAGAATTGGCACTTCTTGGAGTATAGATCCAAAAAGAGGCGGAGAGGGGTCAAAACAGGGAGGGGAAAGTACAAAGGATTGTGATGATGGGTGATGGAGCACTGGAGTGGGGGGCTGTAGTGGTGGGAGATCTACAGGGACCACACCCAAGGGTAGACATCAAATACTATCCAAATATGAACAATGATGCAGGAAACAAATAAATGTATTTAATACAAAAAGCTATCTACAAGTCATTGTCTGCTTACACTAGAACCTGGAAAAGGCTTCCAGCCTTGGTGTGGAGACCATAAGTATCTCAAATTTTCTTACATCGGTGTCTGTTTATATTATATCTTGGGGGCATGTTATCGAGCTTAACTGTTAGTTTTAATTTAGGTGAGACTACCTGTAAAACCAGTTTTATATTTTGTTTTTTTTTAAGATTTATTTATTTATTTATACAGAACTGAGGTACAGGCCAGAGTTGCGGGGGGTGAGGGGATTCACCAGAGACAGAGTGGGGAGCAGAACAGGCAGATCGACGAAGTACACTGCTGAGGGGAGCAGCGGGCGGGTCAGGAGAGGTCTGCCACGCCTGTGGATCTCCTCCAGGGCAGGCGGGGATCCAACTCATGTGGAAGTGGCCTAAGCTTTTTAGTGCAGTGCTTTAATCCGCTGCGCCACCACGGAGGGCCCCAAAACCAGAGTTTTATCTGTCTTTTCCTTTTGCATATCAGTTTATAAGTGTCTCAGCAAACAAATGGTTGCTTTTTTATGGATAACTTCAGGCTGCTCAGTCTAAGTTGCCACCACCTTTCTTTCCACCATCAGGGTTTTACTACGTGTAGATACAGATGACAGTAACTACATACAGTTGGTACAAATATCCACTAAACTTTTACAAGTGATTTCAGTGGTAGGGAGCGCCAGTTTTATGGTGGGAAGTATAAAGTTAGTGTGAGGAGGGAAATTTTCATTTTTTAACTGTGTGCTCACATAGATGTCTCACATGCAGTCATTGCATTGATAACAATTTATAAAAAGTGTGTGCAGTTAGTTAATATTTGTCGTTGATCTGCCTGTTCTGCTCCCTACTCTGTGTCTGATGAATCTCTGCACCTCTGGCCTGTACCTCATTTCCGTATGTATAAATAAACAAATCTTTAAAAAAAATAGAATAGGCAGTTATTGCATTTACAACAAAAACTGCATGGAATCATGAAAATTGTCTATTTAGTTGCAATTTTTATTTATTTTGTATTATGTCTTTCACTGTCTCCTTTGATTATAAGCAAATCACAGTGGCCAAAATACAATAGACTCATGGGAGTCCCGTTATCTCTCAGACTCAGACCAGGGTAAATTGACTACTGACTGCCAAGATATGGAATGAAGTACAGTTAATACTCATTTTTAAGGAAAATAAGGACTCTCTTTTTAATGCCTCTTCCTTTGAGTAGACAGAAAATAAAACAAGAATTATGAGCAATGTATTGGCAAAAATAATTCTAACTCTGAGAGGATTTTATATGTGGTGTTTTATGTTGGTCCAAAAAAAGAGAAAATATATTGAAAGTATATGGCTTCATAGATCCTTTGAGGTAGGATCTAAATTGAAGTGTTCAAAGAAAATTGAAGACGAAATAGTACTTGTATTGCAGTGCACAGAAGCCAGTTCTTGTAACTTCTAAATTTCCTCTATTTAACTTTCCATAGATAGAGATATTGTTCCACTGCAGAGTAATAATATCCACTCTCAAATTATTATATGATACATCAGAATTTTCAGTTGTAGTTGTAACTTAAGTCAGTTACTTTCCATTCTGACCATTTTTTTGGAGTAGTTTAAAGACAGAGACACAAATACACAGGATAGCTCATTTTTATCTTATATTTATCTTATATCTTATATAAGTTATATCTTGTTTTTATGCAGCTTTCAAATTTACTGTGTTATTAACATTCAACACATTGTAATAGAAATAATGGGAAGAATAGTTTAAAGTTACATATTTATGTTAGGAAACTTAGAGTACTATGAGGTTCTTCCAACTGAAGGAATCACTTCCTCCAGGTGGATTCCCTCAGAAAAAGTGGATAAAAAAGAAGTGTGGAAAATGGTAGAGCAGTATAAGAAGGCTATTGCAGAAACAGTGTGATACAATAACTTTAAGGGAACCTACAATGTGCTTCATATAAGAAATATCTAGAAAGTTGTCTCACAGTTAGTATGTCCAGTATGTCCAAAAGATTAGTATTTATTTCAGCGCTTCTCAGAGGAGAGTTTATGAAACAAGTGCATCAGAAATTATCTGAAAAGAAAGTTTTACATTCTGATTTCCAATGATACTTCACAAATTAGTTTCTGTACATATCCAGGTTATCTTAGCTAGATGGAGCTTTATGAAACTTTAATCATACTTGTCAAGGGTTATAGACATGTAATTAAAAAAAATACTAACTTGCTTCTTGTTTACCCATCTGGTCTATCATTTGTGAAATAATATGTTGTCTTGAGGAAAAGATATCTGGGACACTAAAATATAATTTTTTCAAAGTTCAATAAAATTTCAGACAGAAGACAAAGGATCGAAAATTGAGCATGTTTACAACAGTGAACTTTAGTGCTTTCTAGTTTCTATTCTTAAGGAACAGTAAATAATGGCCCAAAAATGTGTCTTCTTCTCTTAACAAACCAAGTTTTTCAAAACCTTTTTGCCTTCATGCTGGAAGAGTGGGATTTTATGCTGACAGGTTCACTGTCTTACTCAGAGACTCGAAATAAGAGTTCACCTTGACTTACATCTCTTTCTGATCAGGTTTAGCTGCAGGAAATGTCAACCCAAAAATTGTTTCATAGCTTGGCCATACAGCTTTAGAGAAAGACCACTTTTCCTCCCATTCACTGTGTTGTTTACTTTGTAAAACTTGAAAAAAATAGGTTTAAGGGGAATAAACTCAGAGAGGGAAAAAAGAAAGAAACGATATCTTCCTTTTTCTTTATTTGGTTTCACTCACCCTGGCTTTATTTATTTAATCCCAACCTAGGGCCTCAGGTGATATTTCCCCTGGGAAAGGCATTAGGATAATTATTTTAGTTTTATCTCTGATGAAACCACATCGGACATTATTGCTAATGTGTAAAGTTTTCTCAACAAGGTGGATCCCACCTCTTAATGCTGCCAGAGGTCTCTATCTTTTTCCACATATTGAACTAGGACCATTAAAAATGCCCAGGACTGACCATCCCTGGTGGTGCAACGGATTAGGATATAGCACTGCAAGCTTCTGCAGCCGGTTCAGTGCGAGTTCAATCCTTGGCCCTGGTGGTGACCCACATGGAGTGGCAGACCTCTCCTGTCTCGCCCACTGCTCTCCTCAGCAGTGTATTTCCTCGATCTGCCCTTAGGCTCCCCATTCTCTCTCTGGTAAATACTCTCACTGCCCCTGCAACTCTGGCCTGGGTCATCAATAAATCTTTAAAAAAAAAGGCCAGAATTGAATTTTTGATAAATGCTCTGATACAGCATTCTGTTTAAAAAATTTGAAGTAGAAGCATCTGTAAGCCTTCAGTTATGAAAGAATGGATCAAAATTTGTCCTTTTCAATTCTGTAACTATATACAGTCTTATATTTTAAAAAAGTTATAACAAGTGCCATAAACAGGAGGAAAGACTATCAAATTACACCTCCTTATTCTCCTTTAGTAAAAATGATTACCTGAGATAGCCAACTCAAGACCACCAAGCTAGTTTATGACACAAAACTTAGTAATCTCAGCCTCTACTCTACTTGTACCATCTCATACCTTTTTGTTTCTTTTTAATTATATTTATTGAGGTAATAATTTACAACACATTATACGTTTTAGGTATATAGCTCTTACCTCTTTTTTTTTTTTATTTATGCATACAAAATTGGGAGACAGGCCAGAGGTGCAGGGGCAGTGAGAGGATTCACCAGAAACGGAGTGGGGAGCAGAACAGCAGATCGACAAAGTACACTGTGGAGGGGAGCAGCGGATGGGACAGGAGAGGTCTGCCACGCCATGTGGATTATCTCCTGTACCAGGGGTTGAACTAATGCTGCAGTGACTGTGGATAGCTTCATAGTACTGCACTTTAAACCATTGCACCACCAAAGAGGACCCATTTTAGGGCAAATATTAAAAGATAGAGCACTATTTTGCTTTATTGAAGATAAAAATTGGAAAATAATAAAAAAATATGTTGGGTAATAGATATTTTACATATGATTACTGCAGTTGACATAATATAGACATTTACTTACAATTACTCCCAATTTCTCATTTATGAAAATATTAGTAAAGTAAAATCTTAGCAAGCCCCAATGCTAGCTATGGAGAATAGATAGCTTTTTAATAGATAGAAAAAAAAAGAATTTACAGGACATTTGAATGAGTCCGTTAGAAGAGTTGACCATTTAGATTTCAATATATATTCTGTTTTTTTTTTTCTTTCTTTTTTTCTCCCAGGAGAGTGAGTCTGTTTAAGGTGATGTGCAATTTGCATTCCTGAGAAAAAGTATTTTTGACTGGAACCAATTTAATTGAAGAATCATTCACATAAAGAATTCATTTACTCAGAAATGTGACCAGCTGAGAGAAAACAAATCTTGCTTTAATCACATATTGAGGCAAAGACAAAACAGCACAGATCATAATTGCTTTGATCCACAAAGCTGCTGATGTTCATTCAAATCCTTTTCTGGAAATAACAATCAGGACACTCCACATGAACTCTTTTTGGTATTTTATAGGACAATCATTTTCACATTATACATTTATGTAGTTTCATTTCATGGAAAGATCAAAACATTTGTCTACTAAAGACTTTATACTGAAAAAGTCCAAAGTGTAGATTTGGGGGGATTAAATTAAATAAAAAATTAGTCATGTGGAGTTTGTATATGTTGCATATAAAAGGAAATTTACCATTTTAATTTCTTCAGGCACACAGCTCCATGACATTAAGCCACATATCATTGGGCAACGATAACCACCATGACAGAAATCTTTCATCTTTCCTAACTGCCATGTTATACCCAATAACCTTCACCAGCCCTTGACAATCACCATTCCACTTTCTGCCTTTAAGAACTTGAGTATAGTAGAACTTCAAGTGTGTGCAATTATTTAATATTTTCCTTTTGTGAATGACTTATTTCACTTCGTATAACATCTACAGCAGTCAGCAATGTTGTGACCTATGTGAGAATTTGTCTTCTTTTTATGAGCTGAATAACAATCCAATATATGTGTATAATTTATGTTTGTTATATAATTTTATTCATTGATAGACTTATTATTTTCACCTGTTTATTGTGAATATTGATGCAATAAATATTCACATATTAATATTTGTTCAAGTCTTGCTTCAATTCTTTGATGTGTATATATCTAGAAGTGAAATTT
>NW_004567104.1:66690908-66790790 GCF_000260355.1 Condylura cristata | reverse complement strand
ATACGAAGAACAGATTTAAAGGACCATGACATTGTTGCAATCTATATCTGGAAATAAACAGGGTATAAAGCAGAGGGTATAGACGTTATACTAGCAATTAAAAAAAAATTACAAGTTTTATTTGCACTTAAACAGAATTTTGAAAGCACTTCATCAATTACTTTATAAGCACCAATGAAATTATACTATGTATTTTGTTTCAAACACTGGTTAGAAGTTCATATTTTGCCAGAATCATTTTAACTTTTGACCTTACATTAAATTTAAGGTCGCCACAGCGCCATTAGAAATGAAATGACTACATTTTGAATCATACTTAAATACATTAAAAAGACCATGGTGATCATCATATTATATCAATGTTTACCTTGAAAATGACAGTTAGAAAACACAAACTCTACTTTTGAGATACTTTATATAGAATGTTTTCATTATTATCACGTTCCATTTGAAAAACAGTTCTCATGTTTTTTAAATCAAATTTTTTAATTCAGACTTAAATTCTCTACTTTAGAACTTTTATTATTCACATCAATGGAAACCTGTTTCATTGATGACAGTTCTTCATCTGTAGTTTTTCAGAGTATTGTGTAAAACACTTAGCTACAATGTCCGAGCTTCCATTTCCAGATGACTGTATACTGATCCAGAATAAGTATTTCAATGAATAATAGGTCACATTGCTTACCATAGTCTCTAGCTAATGCTCCGTTTCAGGGCCTCCCTGGTGGTGCAGTGGGTTAAGTCTCAGCATAAAAAAGCTATTGGCAGCCACTGCAGCACTAGTTTGATCCCTCGCCAGGGAGCTGAGCTACATCACACAGCAGACCTCTCCTCGCTCATCCACTGCTCCCCTCAGCAGTATATTCTAGAAGATCTACCTGTTCTGCTCCCCACTTTGTCCCTGGTGAATCTTCTCACCTTCCTGTCCCTCTGGCCTGCACCTCAGCTCTTGTACCCATAAATAGATAAATCTGAAAAAGAATAAAACTTCATTGCAACCTCCAATGATTTCCAAGTTATATACAATGACCAGAAAAGAAAAAAAAAAAAAAACACACAACAAAAACAATACCTCCTCTAACCCAAAATGGAGAGTATATTGCATCCAAGGAACAAAGCAGCTGCATGAACATAAAAATGAATATTTTTCCTTCAGTGTGATTACTTTACAATAGTAATTGACAGAGCTATCCAAACAAAAGTGTTTCATTCCAGGTATCCAGCCCCTGTAGCTCCTGTGTTCTTTAGCCTTCGCTCTCTTGGTAGGGCTTTTGCAGATCTGCTTGAAAAATATAGCTGCAATTGCTACCTCAAAACTCTGCTGGGAATCTTCATTAAGTGTTAATCCCAGAGGAGAAATAAAAGACTGAATATTTTTAGAAGTGAAATGATGAATATCACAAAGTTAAAAATAAGCCCTAAATATGCCATTTTGAGAATGTTTCAGTAAGTACTTGCATGATGGTGAAAGTAAAATGACTGAACAATAAATTTCTGGAAAACTATAGGATAGTAGTTATACTGGAAATATACTATGGCTTTTTTGCTTAAATCGATAATCTGTACAAGTTTCCATTAAAATCTATAACAGCTTTTTTTTTTTTTTACCACAATATACCTATTTTCTCATTGCAAAATTGAAACTTAGGTGAGTGTAATATTTTGGTTTCAGAAACTTCAAAATGCTTTTAGTACACTTATTCATGTCAAGCCCTAATAACCGGTAACATGTCTAATAAATTATGTTAAAACCATAGAAAATTATACATAGTTTCTTGAAAATGTGATTATTATAAATTTTTGTACTTATATTGCCAAAGATAACAGCATGGTCCCTAACTGACTATAAAGATTATGTTTCTGTTTTCCAGTTTTTGAACTTTACATTTCACATTTGGGTGGGAATAAACATTTTAAAATGATATAAAAGTTGGTATCATTGTATTTCAGGTAAAGGAAATTCTGCATATAAAATTTCCTGAGTTTTACCCATATCTTTAATATTTGCATAATTCATGTTTATATGAAAAATTCATCCTCCAGTTTTTAGGAAGTGCTATGACATATAACTCTGTTCCTAGGATTAATGGTGGCAGAAGTGATCACATGAAAGCCTCTGAGATCCAGGAAGAAAACTCTCACAGAAAATGTGTACTTGCAAATTGATTTTGAACTTGCCAGCTTCTAAATCTGTGCTTAAAAAAAAAAAAGCGACTGTTGGATGACTAAGCCAATTTGTGATATTTTGTTATAGCAGCTCACATTGACTAAGACAGTCAGGGCGCACTAATAAATACCATAAGCAGTGATGGTCAGTGTAAGGAATCAAGCTGCCTTTCTTTAGGGTCATGTGCACTGTAACTTACTTCCCCTGCTTCATCATTCAACTTTCAAGTATAGAAGCCATGTAACAATGACAAAAAAGCCACCATGACTAACTATAGAATACAAAGGAATGGGGTTGTTCAACCCTACTTATGTCAGTGAATTAAAATCAATACATATTCCATGTGGAATCTGAGAAAAAATAGTTAAAATAAGCTTTATTTTGTGCTATATATTTTTAAGATAATGATTGCAATAGATATGTTTATTACAATGTTATTCCATTCTATAATATAAACGTGTATTTAGACATGAGTAATTAAACATTGATATTATCATTTCATAAAATGGGCTTTAGTTCCTTTAATAATGTTCAGTCTTTCTTAAAAAAAAACCTGAAATTATTATATTTCCACTTCAATTTTTTAATTTGCATTTTCTTTTAACTTAGAATTTCTAAATATTTAAAAATAAGAGTGAAATTTAATATAATTGTAGCCTTCAAGATATAAATTCTAAGTAGCCATCTATGACAAAAGCCATCTCATAAACTTGTATACACATGGTGTACTTCACAATGACAGGTTTTATTGCAATGGCCTTGTTGCTAAACTATGAGTGTACATTTGTTAAGGACAAAGCATTCACAGAGGTGAATTATAGCCAACTGTAAAATGGTCATAAACAACTTCAGATAAACTGTAGAGATTCTGCAGAAAAGAGCAGGTTTTTCATTAATTATTATAACTAATAGAGTGAGATAATAAAAAACACACATTAGTCTCTGTCCCTGGTTCTTGGCACAGACGCCTAACACCTTGTAAATTCCTAAGTGATAAGAGCAAGGGCGCATCTTTGTCCTCTGGTAAAGCCACTTTGGGTGGGCTCCTATGTGGTTCTTGATGGGAGGTGGTCACCTGAAAGAGGAAACCTTAATTAAAAGTTTGAACATTTCATATCTATTAATCATTTCTAATGAGAATACCTCTATAAAACTCTAAGAATAATATGCTCAGAGAATGAATTCCCACCCAGAAAGTGACATTCTCCAATTCCAGAGGAACAGGTATCTGAGATCAGGACCCTCCAAGAACTGGCAAACTTAAGTGTTTCCTTGAATTCTGTAAACTATTGTAGCAAGTTAATCAAGCCCCCAAAAGGGTTATGAGATGTCTGGTCTATAGTTGGTTGGTCAGAAGAGCAGGTGATAATCAGGGCTTGCATCAGTATCTCAAGTATGTGTGGTGGGCGTGGAGGAAACTGAAAAACTGAGTCTTCATTGGCTCTCATGTTATCTTTGCTAGACATTACGAATTGAGTTAAATTCAGGCCAGAGCCAAGTGGCCCAGAGGATTGCTTGATGTCGGATGACCTTCCACAAAAAGGGGACTGTGGTAACATGCTTTCTGTGCCTGTTTTAAAGAAATTTGCTGGGAAGATACATACAGTAGGGTAACTTTCCTCATACAGGAAAGAAAATAAGCTTTTCCTTTTTTAGATTTAAGTTATGTTGTCCATATGTCTAAACGTTCTCTTTGTCTAAAATTTCTCTAGACAACACACTGTTATCAAATGCCCATGTGATAATAAGCAAATTCACAGATAAAAAAAGCTTGGCTTTGAGAAATTACAATCTAAAACATCAATACTTTTAACCCATTAGTAAAAGGGGAAATAAACTGATTTGTTCGCCATTTTCTCCTTATTTCAATTTTGCATTTGATTTTGCCTTATAGAGAAGCTTTTTGCCTGAAAATTAAACAACTTTTGTTCAAAAGAGGGCAGTGTGTCTTCATAAATGTACATAAAATTATAAAAATAGATCCACATATGTTTTTGACTTCAATCTCTGGGTAATATGAGTGCAAATGAATTTAAATATAATGAACATTATAAGATCATGCTGCTTAATTTGAGTACTTTTTAATTAATTTTAACATTAAGTACTTAAATATGTAATGGATTGCTTGTTTTAGACAGTGGCCAAAGATTATATCCTTAGCTAAGCAACAGGATCCTCACATAAAATATAATTAAATAAGTTAAGATATAATTAGGATATTTTCACATTTCAGTGTTTTTTGTAGTAGGCATTTGATTGCTTTTAAAGTAGAGAGTTGGGCAATTTATACATTACTTTACCCTACTAGAACCCTCTACCACCCTGTATACTAGAATTTAAACCAAAATTATTGCTTCTGAAAAGATTATTAGCATCTTCTGAAAGATTTATCCACAATAAGAGAAAAAAGCCTGAATTTTTAGTGATCTACACAACATTCCCTAGCTTTACAGTTAGTAAAGTTAGTTCAAATGTTACTCCTGGACTTACCACATTCGGGTGTTGGAGTTGGATAAGCAAGATATTTGGCGATAATGAAAGATGGGTTTTTTAAATAAGGCTCTGTCATCAAAAGAAATACTACAGTGAAGGAGATTAAGACAACTAGTAACACAATAATTTATAAACCATATGATTCAGTGTAAAGGAGTCCTAAACTGGTAACTGAGTGATCTTTAACTTACATATTTTTGCCTTTCAATTGAGTGTACAATTTACTTTGGGGATATATTATTTTTACAAATATATAGAGAAATTTTACGTGTAATGTAAGCTACAATAAAATGAATACTGGTGTATTCGCCATACAATCTAAGAAAAATTATAATCAAATATCTCTAAATTGCCCTGTATCAATTTCTGGTTTTAAGGTCATCACTGTCTCCTTTCTGTACTCCAGAAACTATGAACCTTTGTGAGCAAATCACTCTATTTTATTTCACATTGTATCCATAAATCGTATTTTGCTTCCTTGTCTATTTTGCTTCCTGTAGATTATTTTTTCTGTATCATGTAATGATACAAAATTGTTGCAGAAAAATATTGAAAATAAGGGGTGATTTTAACAACAATGGATACAATCTTTCAAAATTTAGAATGTTTGTTATAATTGCCTTTTAGAAGAGTCACTTTGGGAGAAACTTGGGGAGAATGTATTTTACAATTTAAAGCTATGAATAGATAATGCATTTTCAATATTTTTATAATTTATTAAGAAAACTGTGGGCTTGCTATCCTTTATGTCTACTCTGTTAATTGTAAAATAATCTTATAATGTTATAAGAACACTTTATTCTTAAAATAGTCATAATCTTGTCATAAACTATTCTTATTATTATCCCAGGTAGAAATTTTGCCATAGTGGATAATGATAGTGACCTGCATGTAATTATATTTACTCATAGGGCGTTGGCTAGTTTTACTAGTAAGAAAGTGAGGCTTTCTCTTCTCGCTTTGTTTTCTAGAATATAAAGATACCAGGTCCCACAACCCTAAACTATATATCCCCAGCCCTATTCTAAACTCTAATTAAGTTTGTTTCTTTGTTTTCTTCTTGTTTGAGGCTTAAATTTCTCTCCCCCCCCCTTGTATTCTGTAAGTGGAAGTTTTAATTATTAATTTTATATATTTTTTCTTTCTAAAAGACCATGCAGGCATATAAATTCCCCTCAATGTACTGTCTCTACTACTTCCCACAAAGTATAAGTTGTAATTTTATGAAAACAAATTCAATACATTATAAATATGTCCTGAGACATATTCTTTGACTCATGCATTATTCAGAAGTATATAGTTTAATTTTATAATATTCAATTATTTTTCAGCTCTTTAACTATCAGTTTCTTGTTAAGTTTCATAAAGAGCTGAGGGCATGTTTTATGGCTTCTATTTAATAAAATTTTTGTTAAAGTTATATTACCACCAAGAAGGTGGTTTATTTTGGTGAATGTTCCATGTAAACTTAAAAAAAAGTGTATTCTGGGTTATTGCATGAAATATTTTAAATATATCAAGGAAATTGAATTCACTATGGTGTTTTTCAGATTCACTATATTGTTACTTTTTCTTTTCCTGTAAAGAGAAGTGTTGAAGTCTCCAACTAAGTATTAACTATTTATCTATTTCTCCATTTATTTGATCAGTGTTTGTTCCATGATGTTTGATGCTCTGTGGTTAGGTGGAAGCACATTATGCATTTCACCTGGATGTGGTCATTTATTATTTCTCTTAGGCTTTTCCTCAGGTATCACATTGACAGGGATGAGTCTATGTTTATCATTCCAGACTGGGTTTTGGATAATTTCATCTGATAGGAAATATCACATCTTTCTTCTACTTGAGAAATGTTCTTGAATTTCTTCTCTAAATATCATTTTTCATTCTTATGAACACCCTATTTTTTAAATGTTAATCTCTTAGATCTTCCTAGACCATTGCCTTTTCCGTCATGATTCCTGTCTTTAGTTTTGTACTTAATTTTGAGATATGTCGTGAACTTATTTTTTAATGCTTGAGTATGGATTTAACTGTGTGTTTTTAATTCACATACTGACAGCTAGTTCTGTCTTAGTCTTATTTTACATGAATCATATACATGCTTTCTTGGCAAGAAGTGTGTACTACTTTCTTTTTGGCATGGCTTTTGAGATCCCGCACATGGAGAAGTGTTTCCCTATGTTCACATACTGATCTCTGCTCAAGAAGTTGGTATTGCTCAGTGTCAGTTAAAGGTAACTGACAGAATCAGAAGGGATTTCCAACCTGCCTCTTTATCATCATGTAATTATAACCACACAAACTATCTTTCCCTGTTGAAGAAAGGATTTGAAGCTCCCTTTTCTCAGAACATCTATTCATGCTTCCTTTGGCCTGTTGAGTCCTTCATCTGGGATATCCTGCTAGTTTCCAGACACGTATCCAGCTCCTGGGTGTTCTATCTTAAGGGTTATAAAACATTAGTGGTCTTTAAATACTCTTCTGGAGAATTTTGTTTAGATTCTAAGGTTAATAAGATCACAGAACCTTCCACTTTCTTCACAGAAAAGATTTGTATGAAGTGTTCTCTCTCTCACTGGAGATGAGGAGAATCCAAGGTGCAGGTGGCCAGGAAACTCCGGGTCTCATGTTTCACGTCTTCTTCTTGTGAGATAAATGTTAGTGCTTGCATTGGTGAACATCTCATCCTTTTTACTTCACCTGAGGGGGATCTTGGGCATGGAAAACCAATGTGAGATGTTACTCCTGTTCTCATTTTTTTCTGAGTAGTAATAGTCTTCAGGTCCTGGTTATCTTGTTTCCTGTGAAAATATGAATAGAGATGTAAACTTAACCCTGAATGAGTCAATCATTTGCCAAGCTGCTTATTTCATCTACAGAAGCCCAAATGTTTCCAATCATTGCTTACATCTAGGATTCTATAAATTCTGAAGCATTTGATTTAGTTGTATAGCCTACCTTAATGACTGACACATGAGAGATATCCTATGTATAATTCATTTATCAGACACTGTAAATAATTGATTAACCATATAAATATCAGTGCTGTCTTAGTGAACCATAATTTACATTTTTATTTTATTTTTTAAAGATTTATTTATTTGTGCATACAGAACTGGGGTACAGGCCAGAAGTGCAGGGATGGTGAGAGAATTCAGCAGAGGCAGTGGGGAGCAGAACAGGCAAATCAATGAGGTGCATTGCTGGAGGAAGCAGTGGGCAGGTCAGGAGAGGTCTGCCGCACCATGTGGATCACCTCTGGGGCAGGAGTGGATCGAACTCATGCTGAAGTGACTTTTGCTTCTTAGTGCTGCTCTTTAACCTGCTGAGCCATCAGAGAGGGCCAGTTTACATTTTTTAATTCCCCACATTGTTGTTACTAATGATAACAAGTCAAAATGTGAGGCTTACAGGCCCTTTCTCATGGTGCAGTGGGTTAAAGCACAGTGCTAAGAAGCGAAAGCCACTTTCGCATGAGTTCGATCCCCACCCTGGAGGTGACCCATATGTCTATGCCTTCTATAAACTACATATTTGGATTCATCCAAATTTCATATGATGAAACATCGATGTGATGGGATTTATAGACGAAAGTTTGGGAAATGATTCAGTCATAAATGTGGATCTTTCTAGAATGGGATCAGTGTCCTTAAAAATGAGACCTTTGATATTTCAGTTGTCTTTTCTTCCATAACATAGTAACACGTAAAGTAAATGGTGGCAGAAGTCCTTCAGCAAATACCCATATATCTGCACCAGAATCTGGGCTTTCCCAGCCTCTCTCTAGAATTGTGTGAAATACAAGCCTTATAGTCTGTGACATCTTGTTGTATCCAAAACTGATGGACTTTGTCAACACCAAAACCTCAATAAAATCATTTGTGTTTTCAAGTGTAATTTTAAAGATTTGTATTGTACTAAGAAAACATAAGTTCCTGAAAATTTGCCCATTTTTTTCTGATTTATAAAATATTTACAATTATTTTAGAGTGACTATTGGCATATTTCTAAAGAGCATCGAGGTTTATTTATAATGAGGGAGTATTGATTTGTCTAAGAAAAACTCGCTAGCTCCATCAACAATATTTTTTTTCAGTCTTTGATCGCCTGTTTTTGAGAAAGTAAACATTGTGCAATATTAGAGGATCATTGTTACAATTGTCTGTTTTAGACAATTAAGAACATAAGCAATTTTCTTCATGAAAGAATGTCCCAGAAGGATACTGGGAACTGTTGTTATATTTTGCTATACATCTATGGTCATAAATACTTAATTTTGCTTAGGCTTCTTCTTGTAAGTAAGTGTCTAAGAACCATAATACATCAGTGACAGCTGTTATAGACTTATAAAGAAAGAGCAACTACTGACTTAAAAATTGTAAGATATATCAGTTATGTCTAATGATGTCTTTTAGTATTGATTCAAATGCAAAGAGATAAGGGCATTTAATTGTAACAAGAAGATAAGTAAATGAAGCAGAATAGATTAATAAGTAACATTAGGTAATGAAAATAAGACAACTAGTATTATATACCAATAATATTACCAAGTAATATTACATTTATTATATTATATATAAGTTTAACAATAAATAAATACTGATTTGACATGTGATTCATTGAATCATTTATTAAATTATGACACATATTTTGTGCTTCTATTTTTTCCAAAACAATAATTTTACTATTTTAGCTGCCATATAGCATTGAATTTCAAAATAATTAAATGAAAGAACAGTTCAATTTTAATATATGGGGTTTTAATTCATTGTCATTTACAATTTTAGCAATCTCTCCAGCTATGGGAAAGATATAAAAAATAAATGGAATACTGATTTATCTACATTGTTTTCCTCAGGCACTAATCACCAGAAACTACAGCTGAGTTGCCATAGACCAGTATATATATAAAAAATCAATGTTGATTGCTTTTTACTGATATTTGCATCTGTTTCTCTCATTATTTGTTGATTTCCTTTGTTCTGTTGCCAAATTCTTATCATATTTTATAAAAGCATTCATAAAAATATTAATAAAACATTGATTTGTTGTACTTTAACCCAAAATCAAAATTAAAAGGCAGGGAAAAAAGAAAATTAATCACATTTTATATGCAGTTTGGTGTTTTCTTGTGTCCCTCACCAAGGAAAGGGAAGCATTACTATTGGTTACTTGAAGAGGATGCAGACTACACTATGATTGTCACAGAAAATAGAGATAGGTTGTTCTTTCATAATTAGAATCATTGGATTGATGGTATATCTCAAAGTCATATCAGGGAAGCTAGAACTGATGAAATTTCACTCTTCAATCAAATATCAAATATTCAAATTTCTAGAATAACCTGGTATATCAGAGAATACTTTTTCAAAAAATACAAAACATTTACAGTTTTCACACACACACACACACACACACATATGTGAAAGCTTACATATATAAAAGAAAACTCACATGAAAAGAAAAAAGTTGGTGTTGGTGTAATTTCAAATCCAGGGAATAGTTTTTTTGCTGTATTTTTTACATGGCTAAAGCAGCAAGATATCCAGGTTATTCATTTCTCTACAGATAGTGTTTTGCAAAACACAGAAAAACATACTGCACTTCATCATTAAATGAGTTTGCCTAAAATCATGAGTTGATTTGTCCTTACCCAAAATTCATCTGTTGATGTTCTTACCTCCTGTGTGATTGCATTTGAAAAGTCAACACCTTGAGTATCATTGTTGGATTTTATAAATAACAGGGCAATTGTACCTTGACATAGACATCAATACTGAGAGTCAGTAAAGAGTAAACTTGACACTTCTTTTCTAATTCTTTTTGCAGGGAAAAGAGAGATATCCTTGTAAATTAAAAATAATAGAACATAGATGATAAAAAAGACCACCAAGAAAGTGTTTATAACTATATGATGCTTAAAAATCAATGGGCACTTTCCATGAGCTGAAAGACAAATCACAATGTATCTCATATTTCTGCATGTCTGCTGAACACTCATTGATATCATGGATAACAACATTACATGTCCAAAGGATAGTACACAGAAACAACCTTGAAGGATAAAAATGTTGTTTTTCTTCAGGCTGAGGATAGATTTTGTTTTCCCCATAATAACAATAATTAAAAAAAAATGTCTTTCTCTGGGGCAAATGTTGGACATATTAGCAGCTGTGTGTGAATGATTGAAATTTCTCCCCCTCAGGCTTCCTTGTCATTCATGCGAACATGCTTTGTGTGTGGCATCCCAGCTGGTCCATGTTGCCTAGTGGAACTTGGTGACAAAGGCAGCCAGCAGGAATGTAGAGTCCAGGCAAATGACTGTGCCATGAACGAGTCCTTCCTCTCCCAGCCCAAAGTCTTATTTCTTTTGTCGGCATGTATGGAACTGTATTAACTTCTCAGATTGCAAGTAGGACAATGTATTCACAAACTTTTCAGTTCTTTAAACCATGCATGGCCAAATTTCTGTCAGAATTGAGTCGAAATGTGATAGCCAAGAAAGTTGAAATCACCATGTCTAATCTGTTCCCCTCTTAGTTTTCTTCCCATTCCAAGGGAAGTGTTCTATTTCTCAATCAAACTAAATCTCTACTCTCTAGAAAACTTTCTCTAATGAGGTCAGAGAATCTGCTACTTGCATTGATTCTTTTTAAGTTACTTCTGTAACGAACAGTTCTGTCAATCATGTAGGGATGGTGAATAAATGTGTGTGTGGATGGATGCATTAGCTTGTGGAGGAACAAAGCATTGTGTGATGAGTGCTTCTGACTGCCAGATTGAGTATTCTGTCTAATGTTTCCTTTCAGTTTTGCCATTGTGTAAAGACTGATTTGAAGGAGACTGCAAGCATAAATGTTTTTGCCTGTCAGAAGTTTGCTGAATAGCCTGACTCAATATATAGTAACCATTTGTTCTAGTCTGATGCTGAGCATATTGTTGCCACACTAATAAGTCTGTCTCTTAACTGACTCACATTAGTACAACTTATAATATTAAATGTAGCAATATACTGAGCTGTAATGAGTAGCAAGAAATCCATGAAGATAATCAGCATATTGTTTCATCCTAGGAAACAAATGTTCTAAGATACATTTGAATAAGAAGTTTGGAAGGAGGACATCAAGCTCAAGGAATATAACCTTTAATGACATCTGCCTCTCAGAAGTGCAGGTGACTTAGTCTCTACTGTGAGAATATATGTCTGCTGAACAGACTTCTGCTTAAGTAAAATGATGATGCTACTCATTCCCTTAGAGCTGCTAATTGGGGAACTCGATTTTCTCTGGGCAATCTCTGTCCTTTGTATTTATATTGTTCTATCCTCTCTGAACTATTAATAGAATTACCCTTTGTCAAAGGGTATTTAGGGTGAAGGCATATTTTTAGCATTCAGTTTATTATATTTTGGAGTTTTTGTGCATACTATGGGATGCGATTTACTTTTAAAATAACCATGGCTTTCCTTCCTTTCCTAGACATCAAATAATATCCCTAGCACTTATATAAAATGTGTTATCTATTTTTGCCCAGAGGACTTTTTAAATCTTTAGGTTCTGTAATTTTCTTTTCTTCCCCCATAACTATACAAGAGGAAACTGTGAATAGGGACTCCAAATGCCAAAGATTCCTTAGAGATTTTTGTCTCAATGTTTGACTGTCTTGTGATACTTTCAACTCATCAATGCCATTCGAGCACTAGACTTTTTATTAAGGCTAAAAAGTGGGCAGAACTTGTTTGCTGTTGCCAAGAAAGATGTAAGGAGGGGTAATCCTATTGATTTTATTTCTAACTCTTCACTTCAAATAAAAAGAGAAAAAAAAAAGTCCTCCTGAGAGTCCTAGATACTTTAAGAGAAAGATTTTTATAAATAATTGATTTCTGTACCATGAGGGAAAATTCTGTTTCCTATTCTTAAATTTTTTTTTATGTTTTATTTGATTTGTTTTTATATGAATATCATTCACTTCTACATAAGTTATAGGAATAAAAGGCATTCTGAACTGGAGTGTTAAGTGTGCCAAAGAAATATCAGTGTCATTCTGTCTTATATTTAGGAAGGTATCTATAGTGAAACCTAGTCTTAATTGTCCAATATATTTTTTTTAAGATTTATTTATTTGTTCATACAGAACTGGGGTACAGGCTAAAGGCTCAGGGGCAGTGAGAGGCTTCACCAGAGACAGAGTTGGGAGCAGAACAGGCAGATCTATGAAGTACACTGTTGAGGGGGTCCAGAGAGCCACGCCATGTGGTCACCTCCGGGTGAATCAAACTCATGCTGAAGTGGCTTTAGCTTCTCAGTGCTGTGCTTTAACCCACTGTGCCACCAGGGAGGGCCTGTCCAACACGTTTTACAGTTGGTCATTGTGTAGTTTCACTGGCAGGGTAGCAGAATCTGCTACCCAAAACATACTAGGTTGGTGTAAGAATTATTTTAAGCCAAAGGTAAATTAAGGAGTAAGTATAAGAAAAGTTCCCTGTTCTTTGCCTGTTTGGTTAAGTGTAGAACACAAATTTGTGCAGATTTCTTCTTCTTTTTCTTTATCTAGAAAGACACAACTTAATCACAGGAAACCATTCTAGATCCTTATCAGCCAGGAAATTATCATTAGAGTAATCTTAACAGCCAACCTTGCTAAAGGAAACCTTATCTAACATTTGTTCCTCATACATTTGCCTTCCCATAATTTCCCATAATTTGTCATCTCAAACCTCTTTTTTTTTTGTCTTGTCACTTCTCTAAAATTTAGTTGTTCTTTTGTTAAGACATTATTTAAAACCAAGTTCTAAACATTCTTTTGAGTAACTCATTGCTGGGTGTTCCCTTACATATCTTTGGTACTTGTATTAATGAACTAATATGTCTTAAAATATGAATTTGTATTTATGAATAAATCTTAGAGCATATTATGAAATACACTTATCTGCTGTTAAAATAACAAAGCCCCATTGTTTTTTTCTTATTGATCTTTGTTTAGTCTAAATTACAATGTTCCAGCCAAAATATTGGGAGAAGAGAGAGAGAGAGATTTTTCTTCTCCTTTACACAAGAAATTGTGGATTTCTGATTAATTGTCCCATTTTTACTTTTGCAATTAGGAAAAACAGGCTTTTAAAATCTACTGCTACAGAATATAAGCATTGCTTACATGCCACTGTAACAGTATCCTAACACTTTGAATATAAGTAATATTTTAAAATATTAAAATATTAGAATAGAAAATTTATTGAAAAATAAATTTACCAGTTAAAAAAAGACAGAATTCTATAGCATTTCAATGTGTTTATTTTAAAATAATAAGCACTTATCTTTATCAGTAAATTATTTTCTCACCTTGTGAACTTACAAGTGATAAATTTGAATAACTATCAAAATTTAATTAGAAAATATAAGACCATAGAAGAGTTATTATTATTATTATTATTATTATTAATTATTATTATTATCTGGTTTTGGTAGTAACATTGAAGTTCCATGCTGCATATGATGTAGAGATACCATCACAGATGTATGTCATCACACCACACTCACCACCCGGGACCCCTATTTGTCCACCATATTCCATTGAGCCCAACTTGGCTCTCCTCCTAGTTCCCCCCTCATCTAGCAGCCTCAATTCTCCAATCAAATTTACGGGATTATATTGGTTTTGGTTTTGTCTAACACTTTGTTTTGTATCTCTATATTCCACATTATCCAGTGAAACCATCCAGTATTTTTCTCCTTCAGACTTTTTCAATAATGTATTAAACTCCAGGTCCATTCAGGTTGTCACAAATGACAAGATTTCCTCTTTTTTAATAATGGAGTAACATATAGTCCACATATTCCTAATCCATTGCTCTGACCTTGAGCATTTAGGATTTTTCTAGAACTTGGCTGTCATAAATAATGTTGCAATAAACATGTGTGTATGTTTTCCTTCTAACTAGTGTTTCTGCATTCTTACAGTACGTACCTAGTAGTAGAAGTGCTGTATCATATGTTAGATTCATTTTTAACATTTTGGGAAACCTCCGTACTGTTTTTTCATAGGGTTCAGACCTGTCTATATTCACACCAATAGTGTAAGGTAGCCCTCTTTTCTTCACATCTTCATCAACACTTATTTCAAGAATTCTTGAGGTGGGCCAGTGTCACAAGTGTGAGATAGTATCTTGTCATTTTGACTTGCATTTTCTTGATTAAATATTGATGAGCATTTTTCATATACCTGATGGCCACCTGTGTGTTTTATTTTGAGAGTGTCGATTTCACAATTCTGTCCATTTCTTGATCTTTTTTTTTGTAAGTATATACATTCTTAATGGAATTCAGACATTGTCTATTGGTCAGATGTATGATGTGAAAATAGTTTCTCTCATTCAGTAGGGTGTCTTTACATTTTTATAATAGTTTCTTTTGTTGTGCAGAAGTTTTTAGCTTGAAACAAGTTTGTATTCATTTTTGTTTCTCTCACCATGAGATATGAATCCACAAAGCTACCACTGAAGCCAATATTATGGGGTATTTTGCCATTTTTTCCCTAGGCATTTTAATGTTTTGAGCTTTATTTCATGTCTTTAGTCCATTTTTGAATTATTTTTTATGTAGGGGTGTGAATTGGTGTTCTATTTTCATTTTTTTTCTCAATATGGCTACTCAATTTTCCCAACACATTTAGTTGGAGAGAATTTCCTTTCTCCAATGTATGTTTGTCTCCTTTGTCATAGATTAATTATTCATCAAAGTTTGGGTTTATTTCAGGACTCTCCACTCTATTCCACTAGTCTATGTACATATTTTTGTCTTAGTACTGTACTCTTTTGATTATTGTATATTTGTATATAGTTTAAGGTAAAACAATGTGATGCTGTAGCTCTTTATCTTTTTAATTTGGATTGTTTTAGCTATTTGGAGTCTGGTAATTCCATATGAATTTTATAATGTGAGTTCTTTTTCTAAAGGAATGCTGTTAGAGTATTGATAAGAACTGCAGTGAATGTGTATATTGCTTTTGGTAAGATTGCCATTGTATTTTAAATTTTTTTCTTTAAATATTGTATTTATATTTTTATTTATTTTACATAAAGAACTGGGGAGTTGGCTAGAGGTGGTGGTGAGAGGAGTCACCAGAGACAGAGAAGGAAGCATAACAGGCAGATCTAATGAAATACATTGCTAAAGGGAGTAGCAGGTGAGACAGGAGAGGTCTCCTGCACCATGTGTAGGTCAGTACCCAGGCCAGGGATCATATTCAATCTGTGGATGTAGTAGTGCTGAGACTTAACCCCTACACCACCAAGAAGGCCTTAGATTGACATTTTTATAAGGAATTTATTGTCATTTTTTATGCACATCCTTTTCTATTTTTTTAATATAATTCTCAATGGATAGGTCCTTGATCTCCTATGTGAAGGTTACTCTTAAATATCTAATACTGTATGTTGTGATTGTAATGCAATTGTTTCTTGATATGTTTATTGTTTGCATATAGAAATGCAACTGGTTTTGGTAAATTGACCTTGTAATCGCGGTTTACTGTAGTGATTATTATTTCAGTTATTTTGTAGTGGCATGGCAATGGTTTTCCAAGGCATGAGCAAACAACAGTAGATTTACTTCTTCTTTTCCAGTTTGAATTCATTCATATTGCTAGATAGGACTAGATAGGACTCTAATACTGTGTTGAATAGCAGTGATAAAAGCAGACAAAGTTGTCTTGTAGATCTTAGAGACACGGTTTTCAGACTTTCAACATTGAGTATGATGTCAGGTGTATGTTAGTCATATAGTCTTTATCATACTGAAATGTCCTATCTATTCCTATTTTTTGTAAAGTTTTTTTTTTTTAATTTATTTATTTATGCTTACAGCGGTGTGGTGGGTGAGAGGATTCACCAGAGACAGAGATGGGAGCAGAACAGGCAGATCTACTGAAATACAGTGCTGAGGGGAGTAGCAGGTGGGTAAGGAGAGGTCTGCCACTCCATGAGGGTCAGCTCCTGCGCAGGGGATCTAACTCATGCTGCACTGGCTTCCAAGAACTTCATAATGCAGTGTTTTAACCCATTATACCACCAGGGGGAGCCCTTAAAGGGCTTTTATCACTGATGAATGCTGAATCTTATTAAACCTTTTATTTGCATCTACAGATGCATATGACTTTTATCTTAACTTCTGTTTAGAGATCAAATTGACTGATTTTCAGATATTGAATGACCCTGAGTTCCCTGATAAATCTCACTTGGTCATGGTATATTATTATTTTGACACAAATTTTAATAATGAATTAATGTATGATTTTTCAATTAGATAAGTCAACTTTTATGTCTTATTTGTACCCAAAATACTTTGTTTTATTATATTCTGTGATTAAAAAGAACATCAGGAAATAAAATCAATTTATTATATTCTTTATTTTTAAAGTAAATCATTAGATATTACTCACTAGCTTAATTTTTATATCTATTGCATATTTCCCATTTCTTCTGATAATTTCTTAGATTAAATCTATCCAGATGCATAACTGTTTTCTAATGATCATCTTAACTCCTGAATCTTTAACTGCTAGTTTTTTTTAACAATTCTAAATGATCTAATTTACTGACCATTGAAAATTTTATTCACCTCCCCTCACAATTTAAAAACCTTCCATTAAAAGTATTCTACTTATGGCCCTCCCTGGTGGTGCAGTGTGTTGGAGCACTGCACTAAGAAGACTAGGCCTCTTCCGCATGAGTTCGATCCCTGCCTGCCCCGGAGGTGACCACATGGCGCGGCAGACCTCTCCTGACGTGCCCGCTGCTCCACTCAGCAGTGTACTTCGTGGATCTGCCTGTTCTGCTCCCCACTCTGTACCTGGTGAATCCTCTCACCTCCGCATCTCTGGCCTATACCCCAGTTCTGTATGAATAAATAAATAAACCTTAAAAAAAAAAGTATTCTACTTATACCTGAGATCAAGATTTTCATTTTCCTTATCAAGGCCTTTAACAATCATCATTGAATTCAACCAAATCTATTTGTCTCCAATAATCTGATGTGGACCATTACAATATAAAAACTCCCTGCAGGCACTCCCCTGGTCTTTTTATATTTAAGCTTTTGTTTCATTTTCTGCTCTCTGAAATGGCAGGCTCCTCTTCCCCTTCCTCTTTTTCCAGGCATATCATCATTAAAGTTGATATCAGCATCAACCTTCATTATGTATTATTTAAATAGGGATCTTTACTCTCTGGATTCCAAGTAACACTCTCTTTTAACATCACTTCGAGCATATCAACTTTATTAGGTTGTATACTAATTATGCATAGCCAATGCTTTTATGGATTAAAAGGCGAAAAGCTCTGGGAGTCACTATGAAATAACACCAGGATATAAATAGCCTCCCTAGATCCATCAGGGAGGATTCATAATTTATGCATCATGATTCCCTTCAGAATATCTGGTACTGTATAGTGGCCATATTTTGAGTTACTTTAATTGCTTGAAATGGGGACATATTTTGGACATAAGACATTATGGAGTGTTTAAAGCATGTCTATTCGTTTAAGCTGTAAGCACTCATTGCCTGTCTGTGTGGTATCTGATAGCATGAATCAAGTCTTGTTCTCAAGAATTAGAAGTAGAACATTTTAGGTTGTAGCCTAATGTGACTGCACTGAAATGTGGTCTTATTAGACCTAATGTCAGTGAACCTGTCAGACTCAACATGAGTTTCTGGTGTTGTCTCCAAAGCAGTAAGGTTTACTTTGATTGATCTGCATAATTGCCAGTTGCTTGACATCATTCAGCTTTTCCCTGGGCCCTGAATGAGTTCATGGCTATCAGTCCACACACACACACACACACACACACCCCACATGGGCACACACATAAATGGGAAACTCTTCTGAAAAAACGTCATAGCAATATTGTTGAATGTTTTGTGATTTTAAGTCAAGTGTTGGCCAAGAGTATGTTATTGGTGATATGATGGGCGATAGTTAGATCTTAAATGTCAAAGTCATTGTGAAGTAGTAAATACTTCAAAATTTTCAAACATAGAACATACTATATCTTCATAAATACACTTACAAAATTGTTATTTTTTCTTTTTAAGATAATAAAATAGCAAAGGAAAAATAAACATTTAAACTATAAAGTTATTTACTGAACACATAAAATTTAACATTAATGATTCTACATTAAAATTGCTCAGGGGCCCTCCCTGGTGGCACAATGAGTTAAAACACAGCACTACGAAGCTAGCTGAAGCCACTGAAAGAGTTCGATTCTGGGTGAGGGAGGTGACTCACATGCATGGCAGATCTCTCCTGACGTGCTCATTGCTCCCCTCAGCAAAGTACTTTCTTGATCTGTTTGCTCTGCTCCCCACTCTGTCTCTGGTGAATCCTCTTACCACTCCTGCACCTCTGGCCTGTACTTCAGTTCTGTATGCATAAATTTAAAAAATGGCTTAGGAATAATTCAATAATTTTTAATTTTTTATGAATAGGTGCATTTTTTGGTTAGTAATTATAAACGGGTAATATTAAATCCCTAAAGGGATGTTGCCATGAATATATGTATCCTAAATTTGTCCCCCAAATTCCACATATTGAAATCTTCATATCTACAGAGATGATATCATTTGATTATTAATATTAGATTATTAATTATTAGATTACTTATCTGATTACTAGATTTATTCTAGATTATTGGATTTAAACTAATTTCAATGAGAAAACCTATAAAATAGAACTGAAGATATACATAATTATGTAATACTCCATTAAACATTAAAGCCTAATGGAACTAGTTACCAGATACAATTATATGTCAAACTATATTACATGTTCTATATTTATAAATATTATATGTATATAGCTATCTTGATCTTAACATCTACTACTATCTATCCTCTGTGTCTTTCCATTTTTTAATATGTATTTATTTATGCATACAGAACTGGGGTACAGGCCAGAGGTGCAGGGGCGGTGAGAGGCTGCACCAGAGACAGAGTAGGGAGCAGAACAGGCTGACTGATGAAGTACACTGCTGAGGGGAGCAGCGGGCGGGTCAGGAGAGGTCTGCTGCACCCTGTGGGTCACCTCTGGGGTGGGAATTGAACTCATGCTGAAGTGGCTTTGGCTTCTTAGTCCTGTGCTTAACCTGCTGGGCACCAGGGAGGGCCCTGTCCTTACATTTTAATCCATTTGTTGTATAGTTCTCAGACATAGACAATAAAATTAGACCACATGGCAACTTGACTGCACATCTACTTTCCCTCTATTTTTGCATCATCTCTGCATGTTTTTCTCATTGATCAAGTTCCAAGCACAAGGAGGAGTTCACCAGAGACCATTGATGATTAATGAATGTTACTGTGTGTTATCACACCACAAATTTAATATTACACACTCTTTGAGTACTAGCAACAACCGAATCTGCATTACCAACTATTCCCTCGGTGAAATGTTTTCATCTGATTTTAATTAATTTTAATTTAGAGACTAAACAGCAACATAAACAGATATATGATAGCTACAGGGGAAAAAAATGTGATTTGTTCCATCATTAAACCAGGGACATTGAAAGAAAAATGGAGCATGCTTTTACCCCAATTGAATGTCTTTTGGTTTTTAAGATTCATTTTATTTGTTTATGCCTA
Organism: Condylura cristata; assembly: GCF_000260355.1. Classification (NCBI taxonomy): domain Eukaryota; kingdom Metazoa; phylum Chordata; class Mammalia; order Eulipotyphla; family Talpidae; genus Condylura; species Condylura cristata. Next base: position 66,770,485 of record NW_004567104.1, on the reverse strand, counting down.
CAAGAGTTGGCGTATAGGCCAGACATGCAGGGGGTGAGAGGATTCACCAGGGGCAGAGTAGAGAGCATAACAGGCAGATCTATTGAAATACACTGCTGAGGGGAGCAGTGGAGGAGACAGGAGAAGTCTGCTGCGTCATGTAGGTCAGTATGCCCACGTCTATAGAACTCATGGTGCAGTGGGTGCTGGAAGTTTCATGGTGCTGCATTTTAACTTTTTGTGAAACCAGGGAAGGCCCTAGCTCATCATTTTATATTGCCTCTTCTTTCTACCACTTTTTACCTTTGTGACTCTGAGCAAGTTACTATTGTCAGTTAAGTTTCATCTTCCTTATTTGTCAAATATGAGGCTCCCTAGAGCTAACTCATAGATTTGTGTGACAGTCAGTGAGATGATCCATATAAAGCTTACAAGACATAGACTCTGACATAGACTCTGTGCTATAAATGTTAGTTGTGAATGCAGTTAGGAACACGGTGATGTTACTAATAACTCTGACAAGATCATATATATCTTTAATATTTCAGTACAAAGATGTGATGATGATGATATGTCCTTGCATACCCAACTGTGGTGCTGCTCTGTAAGGTAGAAACTTTTGAGATGAGAGTTTATGAATAAATAGTACTTAATTAGATGAAGCTTAATCATGGATAAGTACTCAAAGCCAGAAATTCCATGGTATATGAAAATATGGATTAAAAGCCCAGAGTCTGATATAAAGAGTATAATTATGTTGAATGGCCCATGAAGGATCTTCCCAGGAAACATGGGGAGGCAGATCACAGGCAACATGGCAGGAATGTTGCTGCTTAGCGTAAGATGTTGGGGAAGACAACAGCTGTTTGAAAGTGGGTTGAATCTTAATCAGTTTTAACATTTTTTGAAGATTGATTTATTTATGCTACAGAACCAGGGTGCAGGCGAGAGGTGCACAGAAAGTGAGAGAATTAACTAAAGAAAGAGGGAGCAGAACAGGCAGAGTGATGAAGTACACTACTGAGAGGCCAGTGGGCGGGTCAGGAGAGGTCTGCTGCACCATGTGGGTCACCTCCGGGGTGGGGATCAAACTCATGCCGAAGCCATTGTGGCTAGCTTGCAGTGCTGTGTCCTAACCCATTGCACCAACAGGGAGGGACTTTGAGATTTTTTTTAATAAGAAAATTTTGTACAATAAGCACAGAAGATTAAAGTAGAATGTTCATGCAGTTTAGATTTGAGATGACAGTGGCTTCAAATATATGTCGATTTTGAAAACATGGAAACAAATTTGAGATGATATTATGCATCGAAAATAGATGACAGGGCCCTCCCTGGTGGCACAACGTGTTAGGACGCAGCACTGCAAGCTAGCTTCAACTGCTTCAGTGAGAGATACCTGGCCCAGCGGTGATCCACATGGCGTGGCAGACCTCTCCTGCCCGCCAGCTGCTCCTCTGAGCAGTGTACTTCATTGATCTGCCTATTCTGATGTTGAGGGAAAGAGAAAGAGTGCAGAGCAGAGCTGCATTTGAGTTAAGCTAATTTTATGGAGAAGCTCTTCCAAGAAGCCATTCAACATATGTGTGTAAATTAGAGAGAGCCACACTCTTGTCTTGGCTCTATTTCTCAGCTGAAACAAATCCTAACTGACCCAGATCTTTTTGAAACAATCTTAGAAGAAGAAACTTAAGATGCTACTTTCTGGAATGAAATTTAAGCTCCAGGAAGAGTTAGGAGGTGTAAATCACAGAGGTGCTTTGAAAGGGGTCTCTGTCCCTATTTCATGGGACATCCACACATACAGTTTTCAGTAGTGATTAACTGGAGTGAATCAATAACAAAGAGTGACAGGGAAGTACAGTTCCAAGAATCCTGGTAGAAGAGCTAACTGAACACCCTTAGAGATAGTAATGTCAGCCCTTAGTGATGAGGTACAGATATAGTTATTTCTCACAATGGTAAAGAAGATAATGGTATGAAATTTGAGTATGATGAGATTCTCCTCCATGTTCAGAGATACCCAACAGTACTAGCATAATGAGTGGGAATGAGCATAAAGGTGAGCAAGTAGTAAGCTAATTTCTAGTACTAATACTAGATTATCCATTAATTAGCTATAATACCTAGGGTTACTGGTATCCTGAACTGAGAATTCTGAGTTTTTGGTTTTTTTTTCCTATCAGGTAGAAATTTTGCAAATTACCACTCAACTTCTATATCTTATTAAATTTAGTTAACAAAATGTCTTAGGAATTGAGGAGGGTAAAAGGGGAGCGTTTATTTATTTACATTTTAAATTTTTGCATAAAAGGGATGAGTCTGAAAGCACATGTAAATCTATCCCTTTTAATATCCTTAGTCAAAATGCAAAAAGTAACTGCTGTTACAAAAAGAAAAAGATAAAAAGATCTGAGATACCTATTCTAAAAGTATTGTATAGTAGATGGATAGAAACAAGTTGTGTTGTTTGCTAATTTAGTGAGGTTTCAGTTCATTTGACCCTTGCAGGGAGTGTAAGAGGAAGATATTGTCTTCACAGGAGATGTGATAGAGAGTGCTGCTAAATATAGCTAAAAGCCTATTTTACTCCAAACATAAAAATAAAAATAATTGATGGCATCTAAAACACATAACTTCAAGCAAAATTCACTAGCTGGAACACATAAAGAATGTGATGTTCTATTTATATACAAAGTCTGTTCCCACCTGGAACAAAGGCACAACACAAGGAATTAAGAAGGTCAGTGCTTAGAACTATTCTATATTTGGATTATTATTGTGATGCAGTCATTTTATTTTAATGTGAACATCCATCATGCCTAAGAATGAGACTGTTAGTTTAAAGAAATAAACATGAGAATACGTTTATATATCTCGGAAAAGACAAATTCCAGTGACAGAGGTTGAATAACCACAGCCTAAAACAAAGTTTACTCAAAGTTACATTTGGATAGAGAATTTTTTTAAGCTAGCACCTCAAGTTAACATTAACTAGGGGTGCCTGTTTTTTTATGCGGAATTGGTACAAGAAAGATCTGATCTTAATGCATCAGTTATAACCTATCGCTCATCAATGTCTTTCTTTTCTCCCTCAGTCCTTCCTTCATCACCCCTTCTGTGAGTCACTGAAAATCTGCTGGTTTGCAGCAAGAGAGGTGCTAGACAGTGGCTGTTGTATATGTATGTGGTGAGGCTATGATCATGACAACATATATAAAAAATACACATTTAAGGACATACTTCAAAGTGTCTATAGCAAATAAAGTAAAATCATAGTCCCTATCTTTCTGCAGAGGCAGATGGATTGTCAGGTAAATTCATGCATTATAAGAGAACTACAATAGACTCAGTTAAAGCTAAAAGAAAAGAGGGAGCACAAGCGACTGTATGGATTATGGGTGATTTAGTGGTGGGTGCATTAGAGTGACATTACCTGATGGAAGTGTTCTAATATTATCTCAATTACAAATGAATAAATAAGTTTATAATAATGAAAATATAAAAGGGTAGGGAGACAATGGTTTTATTTCATAGAACTTAATTTAATAAATCTGCCTTTCAACCAAATAATCTAAATAGAACACTTTCACTTTGGTTTATATATACTGTGGGGGGAAGCTTGGTAAATGCAGTTGATTTCTAATGCATTTATGGAGAAAATATTTCTACTTCAATAAAATATCAAGTAGATCTATGTTTAGAACACAGTCATTCTGTAGCTAACAGTTCACATGACCTACTTATGATAACATGGACTTTTGTCATATTCCTTAACAAAAACACAAAGAATAATTAGCAGAACTACTTAATAACTAGAAATACAAAAGTTTACAAAAAATAAATTTAGTGACATTCAATTAACACTTTCTGTAGACTTCGTAATGGAGTATTATCTATTTTTTTATTTGCAAATTATATGATGTACATCATTTACATTTGTAAAAATTGTAATAAATTATGGACCTATACAGATTCATATTTTTCTGTGAATGGAGTTGTTCTGAAAGCCTCACCCAGACCTACGAGTCTAGTGCATGGTAAGCAACATTGGAGAGCAGAACCTGCCTTAGCTACTGTTTCTTTGCCTCAGAAAAGATTCTGATGTTCTGTAGATTGAAGATAAAATTAATTGGACTTGTTCCTTGAGACCAAATATGACATATTAAATTATCTAGCACCAGGCCAGTGATAAATCATTATTATGCCTCTCTTTCCCCCACATATTTCTCTAAGACCATATGCTAATAATAACAACAACTATAATGTATACTTTCAGCACTCTCTGTCAATATACCAAACACTTAGGACAGTTATACATTTAAAGTTTGCTGTAACCCTATACTATAAAAGTAGTTATAATACTTTTCCATATTTCACAGAGGATTAATTATTTTTTGACATTTAAATATAAAGGTGCAGTTTATGATGTAAAGTTTCTTAATACCAAATTGTCAGCATGGGTATTACATCACTTTCACTTAAGATTATTAATGATGGACTTCCCAGGCTCCCTCCTGCAATTGAAGGAGCCCACTGCATTGAATGAAGTTAATATTGAACAGTAGATCCAGTATAAGGGCTTAAAATAATAGACCAGAAAACAGGCTCAAAGGTTGAGGATTCATTAGGTTTTTTTTTTTAGACTCTAAACTCCACCCTTAGCTTTAAAATGGATTTTCTTCTAGACCTCAAAAAAAAAAAAAAAATCCAGGGGGTACTATAATACTTTTCATTTTAAAATCAGACAATGATGTTTGCTGCAGAAACTGTCAATATAAATAACTTCAAAAGAACACACTGATAAAGCATTTTTAACAATCTTATTTTCATCACAGCTTGATAATGTTACTAAAATTATATCAATTATGTTTTAATCAGCATGATGCTCAACCTAGATTTGAGACTTTATAAAGAAGTCGTCTTTATGTTCAAAGCAAGCTCCATGAATTTAACTATTTTCTGAAGAATGTCTCTAAAAAATCAAGTTGGATATAATACCCAAATAATGTGCTTATGCTTAAACCTGTATGGCTACTGTATGGCTACCCCTGAAAATACAAAAAAGCATTTTTGGCAAGATATATACATACATTATAAACATGATATACTTTTAAAAAATCTAAATATATAAAAATAGATAAATATACAAATATAAATATGCTATAAATATAATTGTATAAATATAAATATATAAATTATATATTACAAAATACAATATATATCACCTTAGAACTTAAACACACCAATTAATATGTCTAGGAAAAGCAAGTTTCCTACCTATTTTTTTTTTTTTAAGATTTATTTATTTGTACATACAGAACTGGGGTACAGGCCAGAGGCTCAGGGGCAGTGAGAGGCTTCACCAGAGACAGAGTGGGGAGCAGAACAGGCAGATCGACAAAGTACACTGCTGAGGGGAGCAGCGGGCGGATCAGGAGAGGTCTGCCACACCATGTGGTCTCCTCCGGGGCAGGCGGGAATCGAACTCATGCGGAAGGGGCTTTAGATTCTCAGTGCTGTGCTTTAACCCGCTGCACCACCAGGGAGGGCCGAACTGCTTAAGTATTTTATCAGAAATGTTAACTTCTTTCTAGATGGTTATTATGGGTTAGATTTTAAATACAGATTTTATCAAGAAACATATAGTAGCCAAAATCAGGACTCTATCTGCATCAAATAAGAAGAGAAAAATGAGAAATGGGAATATAGAAGAGAGTAATGAAAAAGCCCACTGAATGCTGGAACTGCTTTGGGGTACTTGGTGACACAAGCTTTTCTGAATGGTTTTGACTGTTCAGTCCTGAAGATGATTGACATCTACCTTGTTTTGCCGTCCCCAGATAAAGGTAGCATGACCACAGAATCACCTACCCAGGAGCAGAATTTCCAAATTCATTGAACTGTTTAGTCTAAGCTTTGGCAACTTAGATGAAACAGAGTATATGTAGGTCGATGGCTGGATTTTAGCATTCAGATTTAAATATAAAAAATTTTCTAAATTGATTTCCTGTTTCCTGAGAGAAAAAGCAGAGAACCCTGATCTTTCCAGGGCTTAGGTGAACTGACAGAACAATGGACTGAAACTAAAGCAATCTTCTTGAGTGCCAATAATGGTGAAGCCACCATGAAGTTTGTGATTTCTCACTGCAGATTCAAGTTCAACATAAAAATGTCACTTGACACCTTAAAAGCAACAAATCATCAAATTTAAAAATGAAGTCCAAAAGGATAGTTTAAAGGAAAAACAGACCTTCAAAACAAACTGAAAGAAAATAAAAGTAAAAGCAGCTTGCAATATATTACACAATCAGTGCTTGGATTTTTCCCCATTTGTTTGATTTGACATTTTTGTTCTTTTTTATTTTTTTTTCCAAATCTGTTGGGATGTTGCTTCTATGTGAGTTAACCAAAAATGAGCACCACGATCATCGCAGAAAACCTATGAGTGAATTTCGCAGACATTTGGTCACATGTTTCCTGGAAAAGTCAGGAAACATGTCTAGCACAATTCATCAAATGTCTTATTCTTTTATTTTAAACAAATATGTGAAATCAACCTGTAAAGTGACTCTTGTGGTTTGGAACAACTTGGATGGAAATGGAGGGGATTAGTGTGCTAAGTGAAATCACTCAGAAGGAGGAAGACATTGCATGGGTGCAGAATACAGAAAAACAAAACAAATGAACAGACAAAACTAAACCAAAACAAACCCACAATTGAAGGTAGCATAAGAGAAGGTTGGGGGCATTAAATGTGGTGAGGACTAAGTAATGTCTTTGTGGTGTGAGCCTGTAACTCTGAGTCATATAGGATTTTGCAGCCAACATTGCTTCAATAAAATTAATAGAATTAAAAAAAAAAAAGAGCTGGAACCCTCTACTAATAACCCTCTACTAATAATAACCCTCTACTAAGAACGTGAGGTTTCTTTTTTCTTTATATCCTCAAACCTTGTTTCTGGTCCCTTTGATATGGGCTATTCTCATGAGTTGAAATGGTAGCTACTTGTGATTTGCATTCATCTTTTTTTTTTTTTAAGATTTATTTCTTTGTGCATACAGAACTGGGGTACAAGCCAGAGAAGCAGGGGCGGTGAGAGGATTCACCAAGGACAGAGTGGGGAGCAGAACAGGCAGATGGATGAAGTACACTGCTGAGGGGAACAGCAGGTGGGTCAGGAGAGGTCTGCCATGCCGTGGGGATCACTTCCAGAGTGGGGGATTGAACTTGCACTGAAGTGGCTGCTGCTAGCTTGCAGTGCTGCTTCCTAACCTGTTGCACCACAAGGGAGGGCCCTGCATCCATCTTTTTAGTTAAATAAAGATTTTGTGCTACTTGTTACTATTCAAAACTATGACATATTATTCATCCAGAATAAAATTCTAATTATCACAGATTTGCTGTAGATATTATATATATATATATATAAAGCACATGAAGCAATGAGCATCTTGACTGCTCCAAATAAATGCTGGCTACTTATTCCATAATTATCATAGTCATAATGTACTCAAATTGAATTAACCCATATTATTATTGTGTAGTATCAGATCTGGGAAGCTAGTGTATTCTTTTCATCTAAGAAGCACTGTAATTACCTCTAAATGTATGTAGCTATGATTTCTGTTTTTTGAAACAACTAGCAAGTGCTCACAAAACTGATAGGGTTTCAATGATCCAAATAACAAGGAAAGGTTGCAAGTGTATACCTTAACTAAAGGTATTTTTGTTGTTGTTGTTGTTGTTACAAATTATACCTAGTTTATGGGATGGTTAGGGTCTATTTTGTTGCTATATTAATATACTCACCCATTTTTCTATTCTACTGATAAATGAGTCAAGTTTTTCTCTCCTGAATGTCACATTTCCTAGATAGATTTTTCTGGAGAAGGTCCACCTAGCCTATTTTCCCCCTAAACTTTTATTTATACCACTAATTTATTTTGCTTATTACTAAAAGCTAAGTATTTTGGTAGTTTTAAGCTACTCAGGAGCAGAGAAGTAATTTACAAGTATTTTTATTTCCTCCTTGACTCTCACTCAATTTTGACTTTATTTAGGCCAAAATAAACACACAATATTGATGGCATAATTAAGTTTAATATATTTGGGAGATAATAGTATATTTATTTATTTATTTGCTTATTTAAACTAATCAACACAGCTGGTAGAAATTAAGTATTGCTTATTTTGAATTGACAAACTATACTGACTTGACAAAATAATCCCAAGTAATGATGAGTCAGACAACTTGATTTGAACTTTGAAAAACCATTTGGTGATGTTACACACCATTACACTTACCCTTTAAAAAGATTATGTCAAAGACCCCTTTCTGATAGTGCAGTGGGTTAAAGCGCAGCACTGTGAAGCTACCCACAGCCACTGCAGTGAGAATTCAATCCTAGCCAGGGAGGTGACTCACATGGTGCAGTAGACCTCTCCTGATCTGCCCGCTGCTCCTCTCAGGAGTGTATTTCAGTCAGTCTGTCTGTTCTGCTCCCCACGCTGTCTCTGGTGAATCCTCTCACTGGCTGCATCTCTGGCCTGTATCCCAACTCTTCTATGCATAAATAAATAAATCATTTTAAAAAACAATATATTAGAAATTAAAAATAATTTACCAAAAAAGGCATCATTACTATGCCTTTTTTCTACTGTTGAAATTAATTATTTTTGTTATTGTGGATTCAGGGTATCTTATATCGTACTTGATTGTAATCTATTAGTTATACTATAAGAATCTCATTGGTGCATCTCTGAAATTATTAAAGAGTAAAAAGGTAGGTAAGTAAGTAGGGAGATAGGTAATATGATATAATGAATAGTGATCTCTCTTAATATTAATTGAAGAAGCTGTGGGTGGACAGCTATTTGACCTTCCTAACTGAGCAGCTTGCCATCAACACTTACAATTGATGTACATACACGATCACTTGGCTGTCAATACTCATAACCATCTGTGATGATGGCGACATGCCTGCTCTCACAATACTGTGATAATTCAGAGTACAGGAGCCAACTAAATAGAGTGACAGTCTGAAATTCTGGGAGCACTTTCCCTTTTTATTCAGAAAGTGATGCTACATTAACACCCACATGGCTTCTTACCACTAGGCCACCTGTTCCTTCGTTTTAGGCCAAAATTATTCATATAAGGAATAATTGTAAGAAATTGAGGAAAAAATATGAATCATTGGGAAAGAATTATTTCTTGTTACATTCTAATCTATTTTTTAAAGTGACCTTAGGGCCCTCCCTGGTGGTGCAGAGGGTTAAAGCACAGCACTAAGAAGCTAAAACCACTTCAGCATGAGTTCGATCCCCCACCCTGGAGGTGACCCACATGGCACAGCAGACCTCTCCTGACCTGCCTGCTGCCCCCCTCAGCAGTGTACTTCATTGATCTGCCTGTTCTGCTCCCTGTTTTGTCTCTGGTGGATCCTCTCACAACTTTCACCTCTGGCCTGTACCGCAGTTCTGTACGCATAAATAAATCTTTTTTAAAAAAAGTGACCTTATATATTTAGGAATGTAAAACCACTGTGCTTAAAAAAAACCAGAGCACATTTTATAGATTTGAAAGCAACAATGTTAGTATATTATGGATTTGGTGAATGTGAATGTATGTGTATATAAGATCAGTAGTTCATGTCTGTGTTTAAAAGGAATTGCAAGGCATAAAGTAAATATTTGCTTCAGAATTCCAAAATATGGGATGTGGTGGGCAAGAAGGTATGCTTGAGAGAGGGAGAAAATTACTGGATTGTAAGTCAAAGCGTCTACATATTAGCTGACATTGTGATTGGATAACATCAACTTAAAATCATTCATGGAATTGTGCAAGATCAGACTTTCAGAATGTGCCACACATGCTGATTTAGGGGCATTCAGGATATTTATAGAGACAGAATTTCTGCAAAAACATTTGCCTAATCACCACACACTCTAAGGCTCTCCTATGTAGGACAGTTCGTGGGATTGCTTCAGGTTACATAGCTAGGAAGGGGTGCCAGACTCAAAGCACATCTTATGCCTTTTCCCTTTAAAATATTGTATATCCATTTGTAACAGTTTGTCTCCTTGAGTGTGAGAGTTTAACAGAGTGTTAAAATTTAGCAGGATAGTATGAATGAATGATGCTCGCATAGGATGTGACTTAAAGAAATCATTTATTTGATATACATTCTTATCCAAATTGAAAATAACCTTACTACTTACTGCACAGTAGTAGTATGTAATAAATAAACAATAATGCTAATTATATTAGAAAAAAACAGCAAATATTTGGTGGATAATTAGTGGGTCTTAAACTGAGGCTAAATAGTATTCTATGATTTATCTCACTGGCTTCTTCTAATCATATTCTTATTATTCATGCCAGCAAAATGAAACTCAGAAGTTAAACAACTTGCCCATCTTAAGCAAGCAGCTACTTAGTAACAACCAACATTCATGTCTTTGTTTGTCTCCAGGATCTCCTTTCTATGTCTTTTTTTTAAAATTTCCTATGTCTTTTTTTTAAATTTCCTAAAAAAAATATGAATCTATAATTTTGTGGTGGTTATTATTAAGTTTTACATGTAGTTCAGTATTAACTGTGATTAAAGTTTTTTTTTTTAATTCCTTGTTGGATATAGTTGACTTTGTATTACTTACACACTTCAGAATTATTTACTATCAAGCTAAGAAATATACTTAATTAGAATGCATACAAGCCTTAAATAATACAAGTTTCATTACTTATAAGTGTACTTCAAAGTACCAGTTGATAGTGTTAACACTACCTCCACAAAAGCTCCTTGCAAATTTTATTCTAAGTATTATCTAGATAATAGCATCTTATTGGAAGCTACTGGCAAGCTCATATCTAAACGACCTTCAGTATAAAGGAGAAGGTTTGAAAATATGATGTCAATTTATTACAGTCTTCAGCATTTACTCAAAGTGATATACTGAAGAAGGAAGTAAAAAGAAATAAGACCATACATCACTTCATTACAAAAGGACCTCTGATCTTAATGCCCCTTCATCCTGCTGTATTCTGCCAGCATTCAATGAGAGGCTGTTTCAGAAAATAAAATTTAAGAAGTGTTAAGCCACAAATATGTCTAGTCTAAAGGCAGTTCTTGGATTCTGAAAGAACACTGTCTAATTCTATTTTTTGTTGCTCAATGAAGAAATTTTATTTAAATAGTCACTGAACTGTATTCAGTCTGTGCGTAGAAAATCATGCAGGACATTGCTCATTATATTCACAAATATAGCTGATATTTTCCCTCATAGTTAAAGGCACTGAAACAATAGTTCTATTTCAACCTTCCCATTGCCTTGAGGTAGCAAAAGATGAGGACAAGATGTCGGTATAAAATGTTGAGAAGCAAATTTTATATTACTATTCTGAAATGTGCATTTATGATATATCAACATGAATTTCAAATGTGCATGTAAATTTTGTCTTTGGAATATGGGATTACCTGCCAAAGATCACACAATAGTGCCAACCCACAGCAGGATTCTAGCTGCCATCTTAGTTTTCTAATACTGATTATGACTGTTACTATTAACAATTACTTCTATTACTTTTTTTTCCTTCAACATGGAAATAATCCTCAGCAATTCCTTTGGAAAATATTTTCCATTGTAGAATTTATGCTGCTTGTATTTCTATGGTTTGGTTTCCAGCTTTTGCAAAGCAAACAGTGAAATTTAATACAGATCATGGCTCATGATGGCAAAAGATTGATAGTTTTAGACATCTAAAATAGAAGAATAAAATAATATTCATAAAGTACTAAGTTAAAAAATTAATGAATTTGTTTCAAGTACAATTACATAGAAGGCTCTGGAATCATCATCAGGGTTTTTCTTCTATATTTTCTTTTATCTTCTTTTCTGTCTTCCATTTTTGCCTGTTGGTTTCATACTTATTTACTGAAAAAATATTGGGACCATATGATAAAGAGAAGTTTATATATAAATGGATAACTCCGGTGAGAATTCTGTCTGGTTTAATTTTAATACACTGTCCCAGAATGGACATGACCCCTTATTTCAAAAGGACTGAAAGTAACACCATCCAAGACACATGCACAGTAGTAGAGGTTTCAGGGCACTATAACCATGAAATATAACTTATTAATACAAATACCAAATATGACATTTTGAGTGATAGCATTTATTGTGTTTATCAGCATGAACCATATGTATAGTTCATAAAGCAGGGAGTTAATGGCATGATTGATTTTATATTGGGGATGATGAAATAAGACTCCATCAATGCAGCTAAAAGTAACCTTTCCCCACCCTAGATATTTTGTCATGATCCAAGCTATCGAGATTAAAATGAGACTCTTTAGAATTTCCATTAAGAAAATTAAGTAAAATTGGACTATGAATAAAGACAATTTTTAAATCACAGAGAAGATTCACTATTAATTAAGCTTAGCTTTACTTTTTTCAACATGATACCCCTTGATAAAGGTAATGCATTTCTCAATCTGAATAATTAGAGCAATTCCTATGTGAAAGGAAGACTATTTTAATAATTTTTAGCTACTTTATGTTGAGGGAACATAATAGTTTATTTTACCAAAATTAATATAGTAATGAGTAGTAATGATTATTAATGAAATTAAATTAAAGAAAGACATTTCATATATCACATCCTCTAAAAGACTATGTTAAAGATTAAAAACAATCTGGAAGGCTTGAAGACAATGCGATTTTTTCACTCTCCTTTTAGAAAAGGCATTTATTTCTCGGTATTAGCATTTTCTTTCAGTGCTTTTCCATCCTTTATAATTTGAATATTATAAGTTCCCTCCCTACTTTCCATTTTTCACTACTTCCTTAAAAAGATAGTAAAAATGGTTCACACAAACTTCTAATTTCCATGGCATTAGAATATTACAAAGAATGAATGAGATATAAAACAGTTAAATGGCTATTTATTCATCCACATTGGAATTTTTAGATATAAATGAGTTTATGTAAAAGGAAGAACTATATGGAGATAAGATCAGATGTGTTAATCAAAATAATTTCATGACAGAACAGTGTCCTGCAGTAAATGCAGAATTGACACTATGTTCAGGATCTTTGGTCAAGATGTTTGTCTTTCCTCAGATTCTATAAAACTGCTAGCATATATTAGCATAGTGCATCACTTCATTAGGTATGTTTCTAAAAAAGGTAAATAAATTATGTGTCCAAAAGGGATTGGGGTTTAAATAGCATTAACTTTCACAAGGGGGTTAAGGAAGAAACTTGCCTTCACCTGTTGATGAGTGCATGCACTGAGTAACATGTCTTTCCGAGTGAAGTATAAGAACATGGGCATGAACATCGTTCTGTAACAGTGTAATCGCCATAGAAGTTATAGTTTCCCTGCTCCAGCCAGGAAGGGTGAACATCTGAGCCATATGTATAGTTTGGAGAAGATCTGGAGAAGGCATTTGGAGCAGACACATGGGAAGGATCTGTGCTCACTTCTCAGACGTGGTTTGTATCAGGGACTTGGGGGACATGGAAGGAGACACTTGAAAGAGTGAGGGAGAGACCCAGGGGCAGGCTGACAAGGGCGGCCTTGAACTTGACTGTGCTATTTTCCTCCCAGACTTGCCTGCTCACTTCTGCTTTTTTGTGGGTCCCCACCAGAAAGTACCTTAGACTTGTCACAATTCCTTGGGGCTCATTGACCCTGGTCTGCGCCAACCCTTTTTGGCGGCATTTACTCATGAGGGGATGGGTCACTCTGGTGCTTCATGGGGAAACTGTTTTAACTATTGGATATATTCTGCCTCTTCTGTTCTTCTGTTTTAACTATTGGATGTATTTTGTGTGTATTCTGTTATACACTAATTGTGCTGAAGTTCTTTTCTGTTGAAGGTCTTTTGCACTGAGTATGTTTTGTCTTGATGCAATGGATAGCAAAACCCATGTAGAACAGTTAGTTTTGAGGGTCCTGGATGCCCTTCATTTTGCCGGCTCACAATTTCAAATAGGTTGTGCATGACTCAATGTTAAATGGAGTAGAGAAAAAGTATTTTCACAATAGGTGATGAAAATTTAAAAATCACTTTTACATATTGTGCTATACTGCAGACATATATCATCAGCATTGTTTGAAAAGTTAAAAACAGTAAACCATTATTCTTATTTTAAAAAACTTGGATAATCATCATGCCTTAAAAGATGTTACAAATTTCCTTCTCAATATGCGTGATCTATCTTGAAAATCTGTTTCCATTAAATGTAAATTCAAATTGGTATTTCTCTCAAACCACTATGTTATTAATTAGTGCTAACAAAGAGAATATTTTCCTTTTAAAGTGTTTTTGCTCTTCTAGGAGTATGAATTTATCCTAGTTTATTTCAAATGTTCTTACACTAACTACATTTTAGGCCACTGGAATTTACAAGTAAGTAAAACCAAATATTTAGATGATAATTATAAACAGAATATATATCAAGTCAAGTTTGAATATTTACCACCAATTTAATATTCCCTAGCTCAAAAGAGTTGTTTTGAAACTATATTCTTTTCTATTTAATTTAAAATAACATTTGAAATAACAAATACTTTCATTGAGAGTCCATAACATTGAATTGTCACATGTAGTTTTAACAGAATGGATCTTACTTTGTTTGCTTATCTCTTGTATATAACTGACACTTTTATGCAATTTTCACTCATAATTGAGATAAAAATTAATTTAGGAGACAAAGCAGTCACTAATCTTTTTATCACTGGACAAGTTAAAGCAGCATCTCTGAATAACTTTAAATGTATTTTTTACACAGAGACTGAAGAATACAAAATGATGGCTTATTTTTCTGTTTATTTACTTGGTGACGATATGAACTCATCAGTATTTTCAGCATTTACACGTTATCTCCTATGTTGTCGCTTACCTGCAGATATGTTTATATTTCCCCCTGCCTCAAACTCTTTCTCAGTATGTCTCAAAACTGCTGGCTATTGCATTGGAGGGAACATGTATGCAAGGCTTCCTGTTTATCCCTCCACAGATTTATGAACACAAGAAGGAGTGCACAAGCTCTAAAGTCTTAATAAAATGGATCACTATTTTACATGTTTTATATTTTCATTTCTAAAATTGTGAAATGCTTCTTGTGAGTGTTACCGATCAGTTTTGGAGTGAAACAGCAGTGGAGATAAAATTATATTGTTAAGAATGTGGTTTTTGAAAATCAAACAGTACAAATAGCCATTTGTGGAATACTAGTTATATCTACAAACTCCAAATCCCTGATACAAAAGCACATAGAAAAATTCCACTATATGGTGGCCCCTCCCTGGTGGCACAACGTGTTAGGACGCAGCACTGCAAGCTGCCACCATGGCCGAATTCAGTGCCTGTTGGATCCCCGCCTGGAGAGGAACCCACATGGCGTGACAGACCTCTCCTGACCCACCTGCTGCTCCCCTCAGTAGTGTACTTCTTCAGCCTGCCTGTTCTGTTCCCCACTCAGTCGCTGGTGAATCCTTTCACTGTCCATACACCTCTGGCTTGTACCCCAGTTCTGTATGAATAAATAAATTAATCTTAAAAAGATATTCACTATATGCCTTATAATCTCTGGTTATGACCCTTCCTGGTTTTCTCTCTTTCTGACTTTAGGGGATAATACTGTAGGTGGGTGTTAATGTATCTAGTTTGTCCTATGTAGCTGTGTACTGATTTGCTAGGGCTTGCTGACAAAGTATTAGCAACTGGATGGCCTGAAAATAGAATTTACTTCTTTCACAGTTATGAAGAATAGAAAGCCAATACCGAGGTGTGAACAGCATAAAATTTTCTGAAGCCCTCCTTTCTGGTGTCTTTTCCCTGTTTCTGCCCAAGGTGATCACGCTACTATTGTGTCCTCATATTTCTCTTATAAAGACACCAGCCATTGCAGAATTAGACTCCACCTTAATCACCTACTTTTTCCTTAGTTATCTCTTTAAAATCCCTTTTCTTTCAATATAGGAACATCCTGAGAGTAGGCATAGGAAGCCAGCATAGGAATTTGTGGGGTTGGGTACAGTTCAGCCGGTAAGGTAATGGTAAGGTAACAAGCCACCACAGCCGGGGAAGTATCTTATAAGGATTTTTGGAAATTGTTATTTTGAAGGCTCTCTTCAACTGTAAGTAAATTCCAACATTTTGTAACTCTGATTGTCACATTTGTCTTTTTGTATCTTATTATAAGGTTAGGTCCTCCTACAAGTAAGATCAGTCATAAAATAACAAATTAATGGGTGTTAATAGACATTAGCTTACTTGCAGGATAAAAATAATATATATTATAATATTTTTCTTTAATATGAATATACACACAGATATATAGTCAGCATGTGTAACTGCTGATTTTAAAAAAAATCTATCATGCCCTCTCTTCAAATATTCTCTTTATGAGATATAGGTATTTAAATTGAATAATTTAAGCTATGCCACAAACAATAATACAGAATTTTTGCCTGTGAAAATAATTTAAACTGTTTGTATAGGATTCTTAACACAGATTTGGGAAAGTTTCTCCTAGAAAAAAATAACAGAAAATATTGGTTGGAAGTTTACAAAGACAAACTTCATTTGAATGCTTATTCTAAATGTAAACAATTTAGCTAAAAAATGCTTATCTAACTTATTAGTTATATAATAGGTATTGTCACTTAAATGCCACCACACACTGAATAATTATGCACATTGAATGCTATCTTCATTTAATTAAATTTAAATGACTTATAAATTGTATCATAATATTTACAATTTAATGTTGGCATTTTGCATCAAACTAATGCAATGAATTGAAAGATAAAGCATAATTTCTCCCTTGATAATGGACTCAAGTTCATGAATTGAAATCTATTATGAGGTCATTGCAATTTGTGGTAAACATGTTTAAATGAATTTCAGTTTTTATACAGCATTATTAAAATGCTCTACTTAAGGCAATTATACAACCTGTAGATGTTGCATGAGTAGCTTACCAAAGAAATAAAAAATTCTAATAAAAAGTAAGTTCAGTTAGTCCTCTCGAGAGGAATGTATGCTAGTAATAACAAAACTATATTGCATAAATCCTATAAAATTATTTATAAAATCTGGAAACATTGATTAAAGAAATCAATCTGAAAACAAGACTTAAATCCAACTTTTTAGTTTGAAATACAATTATCCCAAGAAACATTTGATTTTTGCATCGCTTCTGTTTTACTCCTGGATTGAAAAATGATTTGAGGTTTTGAATTCATTAAAAACATAATTTTGGGCCCTCCCTGGTGGCGCAGCGGGTTAAAGCACTGCACTAAGAAGCTTAAGCCACTTCCGCATGAGTTCGATCCCTGCCTGCCCCGGAGGAGATCCACATGGCAAGGCAGACCTCTCCTGCCGGCCCGCTGCTCCCCTTAGCAGTGTACTTCGTCGATCTGCCTGTTCTGCTCCCCACTCTGTTTCTGGTGAATCCTCTCACCCTCCACATCTCTGGCCTGTACCCCAGTTCTGTATGAATAAGTAAATAAATCTTTAAAAAAAAAACATAATTTTGATTAGTTCAAATATTGAAAAATATATAAAATGATAGTTGACAGCTACATATAATTTGTATCAGATTGAAGTGAATTATGAATATTACATTGGCACAAAAATTAAGTTATTGGAGGTTTCATTGATAACAGTTATCAAAAAGGTATAACCTACTGCTAGGGCATAAAATATATGTTCAACATATATGAATCAGGCATTCTACAGTCAGATTACAAGAGCAGAGGGAGAGTAGAGCTCCAAGTGTAATATTTTCTGCACAGAAAAGTTGGTTCCAGGTTCCTTATCCCACCTAAGTGTGTGTGGGGGAGTGGGGTGGGGTGGGGAACAGCGAAGGGAACCTAAAAAGGATTTGGGAGAGAAGGCTGGAGAGAAAAAACTGGAGGAGGAATATAATCCTTCACTACCTTAAAATAATAATATTACTTGAATGATTTACAGTGTTTCAGCTAAGTGAAACAAAATAGCCATTTTATGGGCTGGGGGGATAACAAAAAATAATGGATATTTTGAATAAACTTAGAGACTGACAGAATTATTCAGAGAGGAATAGATTTGATTGTGATCAAGAAGTACAAGCTCTGTTTTCATCTTTACTTAGTTCTCCCTAAGTTAATGTGTGTGCCTTTAAATGGAGGGGCTAAATTTTAGCGAGGCTTTTGCTGGCTAAACCCATCATGCACAATCTATTAAGACTTAAGAAATGTTAAACCCATATGCATAACCTATTAAGACTTAAGAAATGTTTACATTTGTGCTTCCAGAGATGGGATACTTCCAGTTGCTTTTAATGCAAGACATTCCATGACATTGTTGACTTTTAATTAGAGTACTGCTGAGCAAAAAAAAAAAAAAAAAATATTTACAGAATCCTGAGCTAGCTGTCGAGATACAGCAGGTGGACAAGACATGCTATGTGTGCCAGTGAAAACACTTCACTGAATGCAGCAGATACATCATGTGAGTGAAATAAGATAAATGAATAGAGAGCATGAAATAGCAGCTTTAGTTTTGTTAATTAGTATACATTCATGCCTCAGTGAGGCTGCAATTTGCCACTCCATCCTAGTTACAAATGGCATCTCCTATGTGGGTTCCACTGTCTTTTCAGCACAAGATTACAGGAGAGTGTATTTAACTGTACCTTTTTTAAAAACTTAACATTTTTATTTCATAAGGTATTAGTGAGTCCATTCCTGCTTTTTATTAAAGTCAAAGTAATCATTTGTGTAATCTCTAATAACTAAGATTCAGAGGGCTAAAATTGCTTACTTATATTGTTACATTTTATATATATATATATATACATATTACATATATATATGTATATATATGTGTGTGTGTGTATGTCTTAAAATATATATACTTCTTGCATATAATACTTCATTGCAACTTTAGTGCAGAAGACTGTTTCCATTGTTATGGGGACATTTGCTTAAGAGTCATGATACTTAGTGATTTAGACATATGATTTAAGAGACATGTTAAAAAATATGCTAAGAAAACACAAGACTGAAAGTTGATTAGCATGCTTTGTGCCATAGTATTGACATGAGGGTGTTAATTTTTTTGTGTGTTTGCCTTTAACATTACTGTGTGCTAGTGTAAAGATACACAATCTCCACACAAGTGCATCCTGCAGTTTGAAAGGTTGAGCAGAAGGCTGGGAAACACGTGCTCTGGGAAACTTGTCTTGGTGGCATCATTTTCAGATCTGAAAAACAAGTGAACTGTGACAGGTCCCATCAAGGTAAGTGAATGTAGAATCACTAATACCTATTTCTTTTTCTCTGAGTTCTATGATGTTAAGAGCTTTCCTACATAATAAATGCCTATTGATTTACCAAAGCAGGAGAAAAACAACTTAGCATTGGTTTATTTTGCTATCACTTAGTTTTATATGTGATTTAAAACTAAGCAGTTTTGTGTTTTCATATCTACTGCTTTGTAGAAGCTCAGTGGACTTAAAATTTTTCTTAAGGCTCAAGATTTAATAAATAATAAATCCTCTGTGTTAGGAGGAGAAAACAGGGTTTTCCTTTCTGAGAGCTTGCAAAAGTATACTAGGTTCAACAAATAATGAACGTATCATTTCCACATTTAAGATAATGAGAGCATTGATGAAGCACAGTAGACATATCTTTCAAGCATTGAATTTTTCTACTCTTTGACCATAAGTTAACAGATTCAGAATCTGATTAGACTTCAGGGCCAGTGCCCTGAAGAATATTTGTATATTACACTATGATTAGTGGTGTCCAGAGAACCCTAATGCTTTTGTGATCCTAGTTTTCAAGTTTTGCTAAACAGAGCAGCAAACAGAAGGCTTTTATCAAAATGAATATTACTAGTATAAGATTAAATTAAACATTATGGAGAAGAAATTTCCTTTGCATTTTCTTTTTTTCTATGTTTTATTTATTTATGCATACAGAACAGGCCAGAGGTGTTGGGAGTGAGGGGATTCACCAGAGACAGAATGGGGAGCAGAAAAGATAGATCAATGAAGTACACTGCTGAGGGGAGCAGATCCCCAGGAGGGATCTGCCGTGCCATATGGGTCACCTCCCTGGCTGGGGATCGAACTTGTGCTGAGTTGGCTGCAATAGCTTCATGTTGCTGTGCTTCAACCAGTGGCTCCACCAGAGAGGGCCTCCTTTGCATTTTCTGTTTGCTGCTTGCCTTCTGATGAGGCCCTCTATAAGCAGAAAATTGATATCAATAGGATGAGAAAAGATTTTTTGCTTGTGCATCTACAAGGACTATTAAGAAGTGTGATTTTTCCCATTAAGAAACCAAGGGTAGGATAGTAATGAGCACCTCAGGTGCAGTGATTTGGATAAAAGACAAGCAGAGTCACTGCAGTAATAAACAGGGGGACTTCTGGTATTCTTCTTCTTGCCAGCTCGGCACTGCTCTTTCACTTTCTTTTCTTTGTGGTTCTAATTTCTGCAAACAACTCATGTTTCAAACTCTTCCCTGTGGGAAGTGAAAGAGTGACTCTGAGGAAGAAATGGACAGTGTGTTACAAAAGATCAGCCTGCCCCTGGGTGGCCCACAAATGCCCACAAATGCCACAATTGTTTAGAACAAGTGAACTTATGCCTCAGGAGGACTATGACAAATTTTATTTAATTCATAATATGAAAAGAATAAAATCAAGTATAAATGAAGTGTACGTTTTTATGTTCACTTGGTTCTTGTATCTAAGAAGTAGAAGCATTAGAATACATGACATAAAGTAATGTTCTAATTTGGTAATATTTTTTTAAATTTATTTATTTATTCATACAGAACTGGGGTACAGGCCAGAGATGCGGAGGGTGAGAGGATTCACCAGAGATAGAGTGGAGAGCAGAACAGGCAAATCGATGAAGTACACTGCTGAGGGGAGCAGTGGGCGGGTCAGGAGAGGTCTGCCTCGCCATGTGGATCTCCTCCAGGGCAGGCGGGGATCGAATTCATGTGGAAGAGGCTTAAGCTTCTTTGTGCTGTGCTTGAACCCGCTGCGCCACCAGGGAGGGCCCCTCATTTGGTAATAATTTAAGGTATCAAACCTGTACCAATTGTGAGGTATTGTTTTGAAATTTAACATCCATTTGGGTAACATGGTCTTAATAAGAGCATTGAAAAGGAGATATTTAGAGGTTCATCTTGTAAATACCAGAGATGGAGGTGGGCAGGTAGGAAGTGCATGTTTTTGTAACCCTACTTGGTCTCTTACAGTTTCTCCTGTCAGTTAAAAGAAAGATTGAGCTTTACCACTTTAACAAGTTTTGTTAATTTCACCAAATCAATAATATTAGGATCAAACTGAACTCCCCCAACTCAGGGCTTTTCTGAGTTTCTGTAGTTGGGTTTCAATTATTTATCATGTGAGTTGTGATTTGGAATATTTTAAGACTAGAGAAAGGCCATGGACAATACCTGGGAGAACAAGAGAGATGGAGATTTAAGTTATTAGAAAGCTCTGAAAAAATGTCTTTGTCTTCCTAAATTAAAATCTTAGAGGAGAAATTCTCCCCTCCCTCTAAGTCTGTAATTATAAAGTTTCATGTCAATATTTCATGTATAATACAGTTGGTCCTTGTGATATGTAAAACAAGATTAAAAAGAAAACAAATTTTAAGAAGAGCAATTTAATGATTGAGCATATAAAACCAGCAGATCGTGGAAAAATAAGCACAAAAAGATGGCAGAAAAGGGCAAAGGAAAATGTGACACTTCGGGGCACCAGAGTTCGGAGTCTCTAGCTGAAGGTGTAGGCAGAAAACATCCATGTCAAATAATCTAATGTTGAATAATCAGTGGTTCATAGGAAAGATGTTTCCATCATCATGATGCCTGCTTTCAGATACTCAGTGAAGAAACCCTTGCTAGATTAACCATCTGCATGGAAATGAGGAAGGTGAGTGTAGGAAATCTTTTTAACTAGGAGATGATTTCACTAGAATCTTACTGAAGTGGTGGCACTTAACTGTAATGTCCCTGCAATGAGGCTTCAGAACACTCATTGTTATTACCCTGTACTAGATATCCAGGCTGAAAGTTGTGCAGAGATGCTCAAGATTTTTCCTTGGAGAAAGCCTCTGGAGCTATTGGTAAGCTTGGGCATGCTGCACTAAAGCTCTATATTATTTGGTCATATCAAAGTATAAAAAAGTGAGGGAAAAAAAAAAAAGGTTAGGAGTTGAGCTCTCCAGAGGCAAAGCACAGCCAGTAATGAGCTCCTGTGGGAATGAATGAGTTTCCACTGGAGTTAACATAAGGGGTTGATGATACTAACAATGTTCTCACAGTGTAAGGTAAAATAAATCATTGGATCTCAAAAGCACCACTTAAACTGTCTTGTCATCCTATGATGTCAAGCTTGCTGTAAAATCCTCCTTAAATATACCACTAACTTTTTTTAATCAGTTCAAGAATCAAATAATGTCATTGGGATCTTGCATTTTTCATCTTTGGTTTTTACATTAGGGAAACAGATATGAATTCTATGTAAGAAGGAATCTATATACAGTAAAAATTTTATTATAAACATTAATATTATTCAATTATATTTTTAATAAAAATACATGTAATGATAACCACACATGCTTTGATCATATCCTTTCTTATGAAATAATCATTGAGTCAAATACTGTAATCGTGGGTTGTAAAAGAAAGTCCCTGAAGCCTGAAAAATGCTCTGTCTGCTTCAGGGTTAAGTCTCTCCCCAGATAGCAAGAACTCATTTTGTTCCATGATTGGAAGTCTTTATTATTTTTTACTATTAAAATTAAATGTAACATCAAGGATATCGAGCGTATTAGTAGCTGTCACTAAGTCAATTTGCTTTTCCCACATTAATTTTACACTTTTTACATTTATAGCAAATAAGCACCCTTAGCATTTCCTGTCTTTCATTACCTCACAAGGTGAGATAATCACCAGCCCATCTTTATAAATTCCTGTGTACTAAAAGATTCATATAAGAAACTAAATATATTTAAGTATATTAATTATGAGACAAAAATGCAGTGGTTGATAATAAATTATTATTATTTTAAGTTCTTCTTACCAATATCAACACCTTGATAAGGGAAAGATGAGTAACTTTAATATGTTCTTGTTTGAGAGCAAGGTCAGTGGGAGATGTTTCTATTGTCTGCTGCACTGTGACAGTGATTGATCATATGCATCATGGGAGGCTGAAGTGTAGAGTTCACTCTCTGTTCCAAAAATGAGGGACTGGCTATTCATCTTGAAGAGGTGTTCTTAATGCCAGGTTAACCCAGAAAACTTGAGTCTTTCCCTTGCAATCTCACTAAGCTGAGAACACTCTGTGAATAAACTCTTAATTTGATCTTGAAAGACAATGCTGTTTAATTTTTTTTTCTAAATTAAGTTCTTTCACTTTCTTCCATAATGTTTGTTAGAACAGTTGACTTTCTGCCAAATAGTCCATTTGTGACTTTGTTAGAAAGTCCAGGTATTATTTTTCAGTAGTCTTCTAATCCTCCTTCTATAGTCAATAAAACTAAAAAGAAAATTATATATGTACAAGGCATGTTTATTTGGATTTAAATTCTAGAAATAGTAATTCCATAACTTTTATATTATTTTTGATTTTACTTTCTCCTAATTTCTTTTTTGTCACTGTTGTTTTACTACTTCACATTATTATGATGATTGCAAATAATTTTATATTTTACACTTGTGTCAAAAATGGAATAGGTTATAAGAAGAATGATAATATCTAGATGAGACTTCTATGGCCAATAATCAAGTTTTCCAGTATTTGTGTAGATTATATATGTGTCTCAGTGTATAATTCTTTATAATACAGTGCTTTGAGGCACATGGAAACCTTTTCTGCCTAGATCATAAAAACAGATACTCAAAGTTGCTTCCACTTTAAGAAGAATTAAATTATATTTTTCACCATGAGTTCCTGATGTGGAATAATAAAAATCTGTTTTGTAAATGGTCCATTTTTTAGAACAAATTCTAACCTTTATATCCTTGATGAACTATGCATATCATAATTTTGATTTATCTTTCAAAATTCATTTAAAAACCCTGGTATGGGAAAATTTCTATGATTTTTGTATTTTTCACAGGCTTCATGCTTATTATCTGTACCTATTAGGAAGACAGGAATATTGACATGCTTGTCTCTTCTACTAAGAGTTAATCTTCTTGACTCTAAGTTCTTATTTGATTTTTTATTCAATGTCTGTAATAATGGACAAATGATAAAATCTCAACAAATAATTTATTCAGTAGATAGGTGAATAAATAAGTGAATGTCATCTGATCATCTGGAACCTATGCATAAGAATGTGGTCATCATCTGTTTTCTTACAGCTTTAGCTGTATGCTATTTGTGACAGCAGCAAAATGAGTTTTATATCAGGATAGACCACTAATTTATCTTTTCTTTTTGGTGGTGGCTGATCCACTGTCTTATCATTTGTGTATTGTTCAGCTGACTAACCCACTATATTTAAAAGTGAGTCCCATAGTACTAGGTATTTCTTTATAAGTCAAAGACGCATGTTGTGTGTTAATGTTTTATTTAACTCTCTGTTCACTCCCTTTATTTTTTCTCATGTATTTTTGTATGCTTCTCCATTTCAGTACTTACATTTTTGCCTTTTGATGAGGTCTGTAGATTCTGGATAATATATAAGACTTGATAGTTCACAGATCACTGTAACTTTTATACAATACGTAGGCAGAACATGTAAGATTCCTCATTTATCTTTGATTTTCTTCTCAATCTCACCTGTTTTTTTTTCATAAAATATCAAAGGTGAAAAAAATTCCTTTAATTAAATTGTAATATCTATGTTATAAAACACATTATACAAGGATATCCTTCTTTTCTATAATTTTGTCTTTTACAGTTTTTTTCTGTAGTATATTATCTCAAATTTATGCTAAAACTATTTTTTTAATATTTCATAGGGTACAGCTTTCACTATACAAAATTCAAATACTCTACATATATATTTTATACATATATTTTTTCAGAATATATATACTCTAAAACTTAGTATAACTTAAAACTTAGTGTAACTTTAGGGTATATATACTCTAAAACTTTTCATCCAAAAAAACATTTCAACATGCTCTTCAGAAAACATCTAAATTGAAATTACCTTATATATTAATTTAAAGACTGTGCTCAATGATACTACTTTTTTGCACTAATTATTATAATACATGACATTTGGGTGAAAGTATATATATATATTTGTTGTTAAACTAGAGAGATAGATGGTGAGATTCAAATCAAATTTTATATTGCAGTGCATTCCATAACTTGTTAAAATATTTTTCAAAACATTTTATTCTCCCTCTTTTTTGGGTATTAATGATAATTAACTTTATCATAGTGTATAAAATATGTTTGTTAATAGAAAACAGTATCTGTAATTGCAAACAATAGAAAATTTAAAAAAAAAAAAGTACCATAACACCAACCAACACTCGGAATTGCACAACTTCCTCTAAGTAGGACTCATTTAAAAACTTCTATAGCTGGTCTGAGTGGCATAAGAAATAAAACAGATTTTAAAAATTCAAATGTCTTTTTTTTTTTTAAGATTTATTTATTTGTGCATACAGAACTGGGGTACAGGCCAGAGGCTCAGGGGCGGTGAGAGGCTTCACCAGAGACAGAGTGGGGAGCAGAACAGGCAGATCGACGAAGTACACTGCTGAGGGGAGCAGCGGGCGGGTCAGGAGAGGTCTGCCATACCATGTGGTCACCTCCGGGGCAGGCGGGAATCGAACTCATGTGGAAGCGGCTTTAGATTCTCAGGGCTGTGCTTTAACCCGCTGCGCCACCAGGGAGGGCCCTCAAATGTCTTTTTTTAAAGCATAAAATCATGCAATTTTGCTCAAGTTGAGAGGATTCCAACATGTATCATTCAGGTGAATTCAAATTTCCAAAGCTCATAGGCTTTTCCATAATGAAAGCAAATATACCTTACAAGGACCTGAATGTCTCCCCTTTCAAATTCTGGCTTGTAGTGAATTTTTATATTATTTCAGGATGGAATTCTTTATTTAGATAGAGTCTGTCCCCATGGAAATTGAATCTTCATCTTCAAAACCTTCCCTGGGCAGCACTTGCTTTGTGAAGAAAGCGCATTTTATGGAGATAGTCTGTAGTCACGCAGATAGTCTCTAGTCTAGGAGATAGTCTCTAGACTCATCTTTGCTGTGAAGTGGCTTGTATCACTGCAGCCACACTCATGCTTCCTGCTGAGTATGTACGTAGCTAATTTCCATGCAGAAAAATAGCTTTAGGACTGACATGTTACTATTAATGCAAGTAACTAGTTTTCATTGAACTGCCACAAAAATGAAGTGTTTCTCTCTGAAGTTACCACCTCTCCAACCAAGAATGCAGCAAATGGAAATGCAATGTGGCTTAGTTAACATGGATCAACTCAGCTTCAAAATGTGTAATTTCATAAATGCTACACTTAAATGTGTCTTCATATCCTACCAAACATTGAATGTATATTTTTATCATAAGATCTACTTAGCAATGTCATTCTTAAAATATATATTTTTATAAACATCCATTTGCTACAGAGAGTTCAGAATAAAGGGAGCTGATCAAGGTGGTGGGGAGGTAAAAAGAATAAAGGAGCTTCTGAAAGCAAAGGGATTTCCTAAGTATTTCTGAGTTTCTGTTGCCACCTATTTACCAAGTGAAGGGTCTTTATCTGCTTTCTCGGCATCTTCCCAGAATAAAAGACATGTTTTCCTAAATTAAAAACAATTAAAAGCTGAAGATACTTCACTGGATTTTTTTTTACATCTTTACTTATGTCATCATAAGGTCAAGTAGGACCCAATTTCCAACACTTCAGATGGTACTTTTGGGGTCATAATTCACTTTCATAAAAATGACTCTTGCTCTTAAATAGGCATATTTGAGTGGGAAGAAACATCCTCTCAGCCCTACACCTCTGACCTACCTGCCAGTTCTTGTATGCATAAATAAGTAGGGAAAAAAATGAAAAGATAAACAAAGAGAAAACTAAATAAAAATCATGTGTGACTGTAAAAAATAGTTTCTGAAAAGTGTTTATTAAAATTAACCCAGTAAGATTAATAACAGAAAAAGATGGAATTTAGAGCAACTTAGTTCATTTCATTGAAAGATATTAGTCTTGAAGTGTTTTGTACTTTGATTATACATTTATATCAAATTAATCTTAGGTAATACTTTAAGTGAGGGTGTGATGTAAGTTTTTATATCACTGTTCTACAATTAAAGTGTCATTTGTACATTGTTCATATCAATCTTTTGACAAGCAAAACAAAATTTATTAATTTCATAATGAATTTAGTTTACTTTTTTATTGTTTATGTAACAGTGTTTTACAGCTCTACATAATTCAGAGATACAGGAGCATAGCTCTTAAATTGCATGTTACCTAGCACACCACACCCACCACTATGGAAGTCATATTTCTCAACTGGAGTTAGATTTTTAGATATTTTTTCTTGACCCAAGAAAATATAAATTATGAGAGACATTAACAAATCTAAGGAGAAGGTTTCTCCCCATAGGGCTTATATCTACGTAAGCTTTTATGTGTCCAACTCCTCTTCATGCAGACAATAAATCTTACCGAAGTTTACAAATACACCTCAAGAGCAGATGACCTATGTTCTTATAATTTGTAGCAAGATAATTCAAAGGTAAATTTGAAAATGCAAGCATCAAAATTTGTTTAAGAGTTCAGAGCTATAATAGCTGTAGTGGAGTCAGCAAAAATAGAAGTAGTCACAAGGTAGGAATCTAGTGAAGTAATCTCACTGCAGGATAATGGTGGCTTAAACCATGTGGAGAATGTGGCGTGGTGTAAATGATTGCATTCCAATATATTTTGAAGATAGAAGTGACAGCATTAAAAAAATACATTTGTTTACATCATTCTTCATTTTTGTATAAAACATGATTTTCCACATCAGTTGTAACCCCCATGGACTGCCCACCACCAAATCCACCCCGTGCCATCATGATAGTTTTGCATGCTGCTCTCACACCTGTTTTGGCCCTGTTTCCCTCAGCTTTATGAAGGACATGCACACTAGTGTATGAAGGGGGAAAGAAAACAAATCTTCACCCAATAAACTGAGAAACTTGGAACTTTATTAGTGTTTTGATGTAGACAGGTAAAAAAAGAGACTCTGGTCAAGATATATCCATTTGAATTTCCTTTACTATGTGATCACAATTAAAAAATTCTGCTAGAAAAATCTGACTTATATTTAGCAATATAAGATGTCTTTGAATATGATTTAATTGGTTTATGTTAATATTTAGGTCAGGTTAATGTATGTAAAAAGTCTTCTTGTCCTTGTATTTAAATATATAAATAGTTGTTCTGATAAGTAATGAAAGCATGCAATTTCTTACATATCACTTTTATTGGAATAATTTTCCAAGGTAACATTTCTTTTTTTACTCTTGATATTAAACTATTTTGTTCCACCAAATAAACATTCTGTATGATGTGACTAAATTACTATTTGCATAAAATTGTATGCATTGCATACCAAAGCAATCTTTCAAGTTTATTCCTTTCAAAAGAGCAATGCATCAGTAGAAATATGTGATTTTGCTTCATCACTCAAACATAATGGGAGCAATGGAATGTGTTAAATATATAGAGCTAAAGCATGATTTATATGAAAAGTTACTGATATTATACTTCCTCATCCTTGTTTTTCTTATTTTCAAATGTACTGAATATTTTTAAAAAAGGTTGTATGTTCTAACTTGAGTTATGGACCAATAATTCCATATTAACATATTGATTATGCTTCAATCATTAGCACTTGCAAAAAGTTTACTGATTAATTGATCTCAGAAATTTTCCTAAATTAATTAGTGTACAAGTTTATTGTTAATTTATAAGCAAAAAAGATATAATGCATATTTTGCATAAATCTGCATATGTGTAAATTCCTTTTGCATACAAAATAAACAGACACAATCTCATAATTATTTGAAGATGAGCAAATACATTGTCAGGAAGGACTCTAAAATAGCTATTTGAGATTTTTTCAACATCTACACACTTGTGAGATTCTTAAGTCTTCTGATTTCTCTCTACTTTAGAGGGACCTCAGTAACCATAGTATTTCCTTTATCACCCCACTCCTATGTAAGTCACAATTTCAAGACATTAAGTTAATCTAAATAAAAGTACCTAATACAAAATTAGTCATCCCAAATAATATTTGTCACATGAGATAGTTAAAATGGAAAAGAAAACAAATACTAAATTTATTTAAAAAAAACTCAGAACTATTTCACAGATTAAACTATAGATTTTTTTTTTCATAGATTAATGTATAGATTTTGAGGCCAATTGGCAAGTTACTTCATGTAGTGGGACTTATGGAAGGGACTTTGGCCAAGATAATAAAGACACATAATTTTTAAAGAAAATATAATGAAATAAAGAATTATGTGGCATATGTTTGGAGTGGTGCTTAGCACATAGTAAACATCAAAATGAATAACTGAAGTTATTATTTCTCCTTCTTTAAAGATGTGGATTTATTCTTGTTTCAGAAGAAATACTACTATTGTATCATGCAGAAGAAACATGTGGTTCTAATAAGGTTCTAACAAATAGTTGTTGCAGGCCTAGTAGATTATGGGGACACAGAGCTAGGGCATGTGGTGAAGTCTCACTTTATCCAAATCATGGAATAATAACCTCTTAGTAGCCGGAGAGGAAAACAAGGGAGAATAATTCAGTGTTAATAAATAACTTATGCTTCTAATATTTATTAATTTCAATTGATAGAAATGCAGATGGGTAAAATATTTTCTTGTACTTTAATTTGGTTTTAAAAGATAAACTAAAGCCATTAATATTATTTTTCTTGCTTTCTCTTTAGCACTAGCTTACAGATTAATTGAAGAAAGGAAGATAGAAAGGAGTAAAAAATTAAGACTGTCCATTACTTTAATAGTATTTTACAGTTTAATAGTATTTTACAACTAATCTGTCATAATGCATTCTCACATTTATTTTCCTTTGATTTTTAATACTAATATTATAAACCCCATGTTATACAATGAACTAAAATATGATGAAGTAAATTAAATTGGCACATTGTTTAACATTTATTATGAAAACTAGTTTAGCAGTTTACCTATTTTTGTGAAGAGTTTTCTTTTTCCTGTTCAAATATATATATGTGTATATATATATATGTATATATATATGGGCTTAGCATGGGCTAAGATTAAAGTTCTCATTATTTTTTTATAAGGCTTCTTTGTCCAGGGTCTTGCCAGAATGACCTTCCCCTTTAAAATACACTCTTCAATTAACTTAAAAAAAATATTTATGCATACAAGAACCGGGGTACAGGCCAGAGGTACAGGGAGTGAGAGGATTCACCAGAGAGAGAATAGAGAGCAGAAGAGGTGCATCTATTGAATCACTGCGGAGAGGAGCAGTGGGTGGGTCAGTGAGGCCTGCTTTGTCATGTGGGTCAGCAGCCTTGCTGGGATCAAACTCACAGCTGCAGTGGCTGTGGATAGCTTGATAGTGCTAAGTCTCTAACCCTTGCACCACCAGGGAGGGCCCTCTTTAATTAACTTTTGAATTATCATTTGCCTTTCAAATGTATTGTTTATCTAAAATCATATTAGATTTCATTCTAACTCTTCCCAAGTCTTTAAAGACTCATTTTCCATATGATGAAGGTGTGGCTGGTGGAATAGTTTATTCAATAGAAAATGTATAATCAGAGAACTTCAAAAAAAATAGTATTACTGCCCATTCTGAAGAACACATCTATATGTCCACTCTGAAGTGGTGAAATAAAGACCTTCTTGCTAATATTGGAATATACTCTGAATCAAGATAATAGCACCGTTCATGAAAATGTCAGAAAAATACAAGGCATGTACAGATGCTATAAATTTATCTTACCTGGGAAAGCTGTAAAATATACAGGGACATGAGTATAAAGTTAGGGCAATAAATTGGGTCCCTGCACCCTGTTTATCTAGCAACTCATTTATTCACTTCATTCAGTTTCTCTCCTTTCATTGAATGGATCTCCTGAATCTGTTTGTATATGCAGTGGAGAGATCTGTTTTCATGTGTATCTTAGATGTTACAGAGAAAAATGCACATTCTCATTTTTAAAAGTCCAAGAAATGAAATATATAGTTCTTATGTTCCTACTGCTTCCTTCACATTTGAAATATCTTCACATTATGCTTCATTTTAAAATCACACACACACATCATTTTTTCTGTTGTAAAAGTGGAGTAAAATTACAACATGTAAAATTGCAAGTGTGCAGGGTAAAATTATTGCCACTGATTTAGCCTAATATATTAACGTATTTAAAATAAGAAAGTAATTCTGTGTCTTAGGGATTTAACACCTTTTTTATATACAAAAATCTGGACCGACCGTGATTCTGGGTATTAAGATTCTGGAAAACTTACTCTTCGTGTCTATGTAACACAGGCTTCTTGGTTGAAAAACCTGTTTGGCTAGTGAATAGAAAATACATACTCAGAGAAATTAGTTTTCTTTCTTTGTTTGCTATTTAGTTCTTCAATACTACATTAAGGAAAGGTGGTGATAGTTGTTCATAGGGTAAATAGGAGTAGTATAAACTAAAAAAAAAAATAGGTACAATAAGAGCATCATAATTATTTATGCCTGTTGAAGTTTCAAATAGCAATGTACTCATGTACGATTTAGTTTAATGTAAACAAACTTTTTTTTTTAACTTGGTCCGAAAACTCCAAGGGACAGTGTTTTGAAGGACATAGATTTCATTTATTTATTTAAGAAAACGTATTTTAATGTCAGGGTTTTAGATATTAAGCCATTTATACTCTCCCCACTCCTGCTGTATAATTTAATGTGTAAATTTTCTCCAGTAGTTAAATTTATCAACACAAGGCATTCATACATTTTATTTCCTTTAGAAAATTCCAACACCCTTCCTGGAATCATAACACCCTGAATGAACCTGATCTCTTCAGAAAATACCAACACTTGAAATCGCCATTTTCTGAATGGCTGGGTATTAAATCCTGCCATCTTGGGTTTTTATAATTTTAATATTCTCTCAGGTAATTCATCTAACCTAGGTGATAATAGCTATAGTCTTGTCTAGACGACTCCATGTGGTGTCAATTTTGCATGAAGATGGACTTGATATTATTTTGACAAGCAATTTGTGGGATAAATGATAATAGTCAATTTTTGGATCATGTAGGCCATATTTTTAAATGTGTTTATTGGGGTAAAACACATATATGATTTGTATTTTTTAGTGAAAAACCTGGTAGCATTGTATCCACAGTGTTGTGGGACATTCACAACTTTATTTTTACCCACAACAGAAACTCAATAGCTATTCAAGCAATAACTCTTCATGTTCACCTTCCCTCAGGCCCTGGTCACCTGCAACAATTTCTCTTTTGAATTTGCCATTTCTGGTTACCTCTCAGACATGGAATTATACAAGGTTTGTCCTTTTGTATCTCACTTCACTTAGCATTGTGCTTTCAGTGACCACCTATGTGTAGCATATATCCACATTTCATTCCTATTTTTAGCTAATAGTATGCCCTTCCTACATTTTGCTTATTACATATGGGCTAATGAAAACGTGGGTTGCTCAATCTTTTGACTAACTGAGTAATGCTACAAAGAACAATGGTACACACATACCTGTTTTAGTTCTTGTTTTAAATATTTCAGCTATTTACCGAATTGCTAAGTTATAAGGTAATTCTACATTTAAATATTATACACATTGGATGTATCTTTTTATATTCTCACAATAAATGTAGAAGTGTTCCATTTTCTTCACATCTTCCTCAAAATAATTATTTCTCATTTTTAAGTTATTCGAGTAGTTGTGAAGTGATATATCACAGTGGCTTTGATTTGTATTTCCCTAATGAATAATGATGAGAACCTCTTATGTGTAATTATTGCCTATTACATTTATTCTTTAGAGAAATGCTCATTCAAGTTTTTTGTTCATTTTAATGGATTTTCTTGTCATTTGTTGTTTGATAGTAAGATATTCATATATATTTATTTTTCTATTTTTTTACCAGCAATATGATTTGAAAATATTTGCACACATCCTTGACTTTTTACTTTCTTGATAACATCATTTGACGTGGAAAGCATTAATTTTGAGGTCCAGTTTATCCATTTTCTAAATTTTTGCTAATGCCAAGTCCAAGGTCATTACAATTTACCAGTGTGTTTTCTTTTGTATTATACTGTTTTGCTCTGTATTTAAATTTTTTAGCAATTTTAGTTATTTTTTTGTATATGGCAAGATATAGGGATCTTATATCACCATAATGCATGTGGAAATTTGATTGTCCCAAGTTCATTTATAGTTTGCTCTTTCCTCATTGGGTGAATATGGTGTGTTGTTAAGGTTGAACATATCTTTAAATAGTTTGATTTTTCCCTCTGAAACTGTGGGCATGAACTGCTCTTGGTAAGACTGCCACCTAACTGGGGGACAGATGGTGGAAAGATAACTATAAAAATACCACAAAATTGGTCTTCTCTCATGGTACAGTGGGTTGGAGCACTGCCCTACAAAGCTAAGCCAAGCCATGGCTGCTTCAGTGAGAGTTCGATCCCCACCCTGGAGGTGACCCACATGGCACAGCAGCAGACCTCTCCTGTCTTGCCCGCTGTTCATCTCTGCATTGTACTTAGTTGATCTGCCTGTTCTGCTCCCCACTCTGTCTCTGGTGAATCCTCTCGCTCCCTGCACCTCTGGCCTGTACCCCATTATGCATAAATAAATAAAATATTTTTTAAAAAGCCACAAAATTTTCCAACAACTTTACAGTGGTATTTACTGGTCAGGACTAACCTCTGGCAAAGCTGACTCTCAGTTGGCGCTCAGATGTTACTTGAGGAGAGGCACTTGAGACTCTTGATTAGATTATTTGTCTAACATCACTCCTGAATCTATAATATTTATCCCTATTTAGAAACATTCCAAAATGCAACAGAAGACAACCAGAAGTAATCCCCTTTTAATCTCTGCTTTTAGATGTACAACATTCATGGGAATATATGTGACCTCCACTGTTAAATCCAACTTCCCGATAAGGTCATTGAGTTCCTTTCCTTTTTTGTAAGACTAGATATTTCTCAGATATGAAGGACAAACAGAATCCACGAAAATAAGTCATTCGTAACTTGTCACCAAAATAATTTTCATCAGTAGTTTTTTGGAGTATGTGGAACATCTTAATTATATGCTTTTTAGATGTATTATTACCACCCTCCCAGGGCAAACATGTTTATTAGGTACAAATTCCTTACTTCTGTCTTAACCAACAAAAACTAAAAAATATATATTATTTTCTTTACTCAAGAAATGGTATATTATTTCTCCCCTAACTCATCAAACAAATAAAAATAGAATGAAATATTTAAATAAATATTCTACACATTGGTTGCATTTTAGGCATATGTTTAGCATAATAGAAATATTTAAATAAATGTTTCAAATGAACCAAGTTCTCTAACTACTGAAAATAGTTCCACAAGCTATTCAGGCATTTTTGGAAACTCCTTTGCAATTTTCAACTGATGTTTGCCCATTTAGTGCTGTGAAGCATGGATTAGTTAAATGATGTCCTAAGGACATGAAATATTTAGGAAATGTTTTGCAACAAACCATGGCATCAACCATATCTTTAGGAAGAATCTAAATGAAAGACCAATTTTAGTTGTGCCATACAATTTTATTATCTTCAAAAATCACATTTTTTTATCAGAGAAAATAGATACATAATAAATATTTTGACACTTTGCATTTAATCCAAACTTCAGAATTTGCTTTTTTCAAGTGAAAAAAAAAAAGCCTAAAAAAGTGCATGACGTTACAAAGAAATACAAATAAAAATATACCAGATAATAGTGAACAAATAAAAAAGCAAATTTTAAATATACATTGTTAGTATTGATTACATATATTTGAGGACAGATTTGGTAACTATGTAAAAATCTATATCCTTAAATAAAATAGCATAAAACATAACATACGGACCATTCTACAGACACAATAAGAGAAACATGTTCTCTGTAAGAAACAGGCTTCTGTAAGAATAGATATGGATTCATTAATCATAAAATCTAAGCTATCAGCATTTAAAAATCAAAATTCAAGAAAATAAGTGTTTGCTGGAAACTGTAATAATTCTTTGACAGCAGCCTGCCTCGACTCACTGGCTCGCAGGTCGTCACAGCCAGCACGTGTTTTTTTCTAGCATATTTTTAATCGTGAATCTTAGAATGTTCGCTTGGTCAGTGATTACTGACAAGTTTTAAAATTGACCTTTTAAAAATGATTCTTTTAATCTCACAGCTGTATTTATATAAGAGAGAAGGAGAGTTAACTGGGGATTAGAGGTTTTATTTTATTTATGGAGCACCAATTTTATATTGATTTTTCAGCATTTATATATCATTATCCTATTTACTAAAGAACGAATAACTGTTTTCTGGCTTTGGTGGCAAATACTAAAAGCAGCACCAGAAAATGAATGAGTGTGGCAGATGAAGGCGAGGAAGAAACAAATACCCTGGCTATGCAAATTACTTCTTGTTGCTTGTGCAAATGGTGGATTCCTGAGCTGATTATGCTGTGCATCTGGACAGTGACGGACCTTAGTGGTCTAAGGTACTCTGCCAGCTAGCGTCTAGCATGGTGGAAATAGCGCTTTCAAATGTGAAAATGATTAAGGCAACCTTCCAATTCATCTTCAACTGTGATAGAAAGAGAAGCTGCTAAAATCGCTAGCTTGTTAGTAATGTGTGAGATAATCACCAATTTTTTGGTATAATCTATACATAATTTACTGAAACCCCTTCCTGATTCTCGAACACTTCTTTCTTACTACCAGATATACATTCTGGAAAATGTCTTTCCCTTGTTCTAAAATTTACTAGCTGATGGGGATTTAATTGTATTTGAGCTATGCAGCTTCTGTTTTCCATTATTTAAATTGTCTCCTCAAATAAGTTCCTGTGATGTTTCTAATTGAATATAGCTTTTTCTATATATTGATGATGAAATACATAAATTCAGAATTCACTTTCCAAAAAAATTGTTATCAAAGAATAATGAGTGTGTGCATTTATATATACATGTGTATAGATAGATATAGAGCTAGAGATAGAGATAAAGATATACAAGAGTCAGTATCAGAAAATAGCCAGCCTCCAGCTAAAGGCTAAATTTAACTAAATTTCTTTTTTTTTAAGTTCTTTATTTATGCATACTAGAACTGGGGTACAGGCCAGAGGTATGTGTGGGGGCACTGAGAGGATTCACCAGGGCCAGAGTTGGGAGCAGAACAGGCAGATCTACTGAAATACACTGTTGAGGGGAGGCAGTCGGCAAGTCAGAAGAGGTCTGCTGTGCCATGTGTCTCCCTGGTCTAGAATCGAACGGGTGCTGCAGTGGCTGCAGAGTTTCCTTGTGCTGCATTTTACCCCATAAATTTAACTAAATTTATGGAGAGTCCTAAATTTAACTAAATTTCTCATTGCTTTAATTGCATCCCCTAAGAAAGATTAAAACAACAATTTGACTTCAAAGATCATTTCTTCTCATTGTCAGATATTTGAGTATCTGATCATCCACATGCACATAAAAAGTATGTGTACACATTTATACACAAAACCATAATAATCAAATCTAATTAACGAAATCTCATAATTAAGTTCTTAGGCACAAAGGAAATCAGAAGGTGGCGGAGGAAAAGGGATTGAAGTGAGAGACAGAAAGAGAGCAAAACCTGTGAGTATAACGTCTTGAGCCAGAATGGCAGTGAGGAAGACGACAGAGTCGTCAGACAGTCAGTCCACCCTGAGGAAGCTCCATTTTCTTCATCACCTAATCAATCCCGTTAGCACATGTTAGTTCCTGTCCCTAGGGAAATCATTCATTTAACCTAATTATTAGCATCATCTTCATGAGCAAAGACATCTTCATATAGAGATATCAGAAAATGCATTTCCTTAAATTTTGTCAATTATTTAATCAATTC
Source organism: Condylura cristata (assembly GCF_000260355.1). Classification (NCBI taxonomy): domain Eukaryota; kingdom Metazoa; phylum Chordata; class Mammalia; order Eulipotyphla; family Talpidae; genus Condylura; species Condylura cristata. The sequence continues at coordinate 66,733,329 of NW_004567104.1, read as the reverse complement.
AGTTTAATCCAAAAAAAGCTCCCAGAAAAAAAAAAGATAAGCAAGGAAAAAAAAATCTGAAAATTTGCAGATTAACAACTATTCATTTGAATCCAAATATATCTGCTTAAAAAATACAATAGCCAAATTAAAAAAAAATTCTTAAACTGCAAATTATTTAATCAAGGATTAGTTCAATGCTTATACAATAGAAGAACAGAAGAGAAGGCCTCCCCCCACCCCATCTGAATATAAGTAACAAACAAATTTTATTATTATTCTGACAGAGTGAGGAGAATACGGTTGACTTTTATCTTTGTTTTCCAATAATGGTCTTCCAAGTTGCCTTTTTAAAAAGATTTACTTATTCATACAGAACAGGGGTACAGGCCAGAGATGCGGAGGTTGAGAGAATTCACCAGGGACAGAGTGGGGAGCAGAACAGGCAGATCGACGAAGTACACTGCTGAAGGGAGCAGCGGGCGGGTCAGGAGAGGTCTGCCACGCCATGTGGATCTCCTCCGGGGCAGGCTGGGATGGAACTCATGTGGAAGTGGCTTAAGTTTCCCAATGCAGTGCTTTAACACGCTACACCACCCAGGAAGGGCTGCCTTTTTTCTTTTTTAAAGATTTATTTATGCATACAGAACTGGGGTACAGGCTAGAGGTGCGGAGGCGGTGAAAGGATTCACCATAGACAGAGTCGGGAGCAGAACAGGCCAACTGATGAAGCACACTCCTGAGGGGAGTAGCAGGCGGGTCAGGAGAGGGCTGCTGCGCCATGTGGTCACCTCCAAACTAGGGATCAAATTCGTGCTGAAGTGGCTTTAGCTTCTTAGTGCTGCACTTTAACCCTCTGCACCACCAGGGAGGGCCCCCAAATTGCCTTTTACTGTAGTCAGCAGCTACCTGTCATAATTTGCTTTGTGGTAAGAGTCAAACTTCTTTCTCTATCCTCTTATTCTCAAAATAGCTCAGTAAGGTAAACACTAGCATTAAATAGTACATAGAAGAATCTTTAAGTATTTAAATATCTTGCAATTATTCATACAGGTAATTTTCATATGTCAAATGGTCTTTATGTTCCTAGGTGTGTTCTTCAGTGCAGTGGCATAATACCTATGGTGGAACAAGTTTGCTATTTGCATCTTACCATTTAAAGAATCTATTAATACATATACTTGCGATACTGAATTATTGTTTTTGTATTTTCATGCTGAGACTGAATGCACTGCTTCCTTTGAAATAATAGTGATTAATTTCACTTTAAATTTCCATCATCATATAAAATTATACTAGGAAACTGGTCCATCAGCTCTGAATTTGTTCAGTGACAACTTTATAACATCTAACTTAATAATCTGAGGAGTATCAGTCTGGAAGTTATGGAAAATATTGATTGATTGCAATTGATCTGAAATTATATTTTCATTACCATACCACATCCTTGACAGCTCGACAAGTCACCCTTCATAATCGCAATGAAGCAGATAACACCACACATACATAAAGATGTAGTTTCACAAAATTCAAGATGCTTACTCATAAGATACTAAAGCATGATTATTCTCTTGATTATAGTTTGAAAAATTATATTTAAATTATATTTATATGTAAATTTAATCATTTTTTGAAACTGTTAAGCTTTTTTCTCCAAACTGTAGCATGTTGTTTCTCTAAAAGTACATACATTTATGATTTTCCAATATGATTTTGCGTATATTTATGATTTTACATGTACATACATTTGAATATGTAAATATCAACTTTAATGCAATTCAATAAATTTGCACAATGACTAGCAATGACTTATTACAACAATTTTGTGGAGTGGAAAATTCTCTAAAGTATATTTCAGTAATAACTAAATACTAAAAAGAGGAACTTTTTAAGGAATTCCACAGGAAAAAAAATTCTAAATATAATCACAGTTTGAAAAACAGTGGTTATCAGTGGATAACATTTTGGAAATCAGCAGTGACTTTCCAGGTTTTTATAAGATTTCAAAATATCTGTTACCTGCATGAAATTAGACTGGTTAAAAAGCTAGGGGTAAAATTGACTTTAAGAAACCTAACACATTTTGATTTACTTTGACACTTCAAGATTTCTGAGATGCCACTGGAACCCTATTATTGTAACAAGCATTTAATATAATTCAGTAGATTTGGTCAGAAGTGATACCAAAGGTGGTTTAATGTTTTGCTGTAATTCATTATCACAAATTGCTGTTTGTTTTTTAAATACGCTCATGGACAGCCATGGAGGCATCAGAATGTGAAACTACTCAAGTAGGTACCTTAAGCATTTCAAATCAGTTTTTTGGTGAGACAAATCATTACCAATTAAACTGATCTTAGAAATCATTTAGTTTTCATCCTTCCACTCAAAAAGAAAAAAAAAACAACTAATAACTTAAAATTTCAGTTAAATATTTATAGATACCTTATTTATAGATAATTTTCAAATACACAAATGGGCTGGAATTTTTTTTATTAAAGTCTGTGGATTCAAGCAATTTGTATTGTCTATAACCAGATGATTCTAAGAAAACATGAGATTAAAAAAAAATCACTTGAATTATGTAAAAATAGGCACTCCCTGGTGGCACAAGGGTTAGTTAAAGTATAGCATTGTGAAGCTGGCTGCTTTGGTGAGAGTTCAATCCCCACTCTGGAAGTAGAGGTCATGCACATGGCACAACAGACTTCTGTCTCTGTCTCACCCCCTGCTCCCCTCAGCAGTGTACTTTATCATTCTTCCTGTTCTATTCCCCACTCTGTCTCTGGTGAAGCCTCTCACCATCCCTGCACCTCTGGCCTGTACTCCAGTTCTGTGTGCAAAAATAAATAAATTTTTTAAAAATGCAAAAATAAAGTTCTCACTGATATAAATCTATTTTTATCAGATATTCAAATGATTTAAATGACATTTAAGCCCATATACGATAGAAACCCGGAGAACCCACAAGTGACTCATCTCAAATATATGTTGAAATTGCCCAATGAAACAGACATAGACAATGTAAATTGCAAACATAATCTACAAGAAATAGATTTATAACAATAGATACTTGTATACTTGTGTAATAAGGATATCTCCAGATGTCTCTGAATAGGATGACAATTTATTTCCTGAACATTTTTAATAGTTCAAATTAGTTTTAATCATCTCAGGAGGATAATAGGGAATTACATTTTCCACACAATAGTAACTACAAAACTAGGACTGCAAAGATCAAAATACTCTTTTATTTTGAAATAATAAGAGAGCAAATGAAAGTTATTTTTAAGTATATGCTACAGTATACTTATTCATATGTTTTAGATCATTATCCAAACTTAGTAGTTTATCAAGTAATTAGTGCATCAGGCATATTATTTTCAAATAATGTTTGACTCATAATTGGTATTAAATTATGAATATCTCATCTGGAAAAATATGCCATCTTATACAATATAAAAGCATATATAATCACAAGCAACAATGAGATTTGAGTTCTTAGAAAATATGCAATTTAAACAATATATAGCTTTATGGTGAAACTATTTTCCTCCTTATTCCATTTCTTCCAACTTCTGAATAATTTATGGTTTTTGCATCTAAGAAGTAATTTTCTTCAGTGTATTTAGTTTTTTCTTTCTAGGCTTATACATGTAAGCCAATATTTTCTCCAAATTTCAGATCATTACCATTGTTGATGTTATATGATCAGAACCCAAAGTCTATTTGTTGAAGCAAAGAAATGTTTGAAACATATATTTAAGTTTTTTAAGTAGTCTAGAACATTTATTACTACCTTGTCAATAAAGCTTATCTTTATTCAATCCAAAATGAAGCAATCATCTACAATAGCTTTCTTTTTATGAAAGTGCTTTAACTGTTAGGGTAAATAGAACAAAATGTGCAGCAGTTAAAAACCTAACACATGCACAATTTTGCTAATTATTATACACTTCATTTAACAACAGCATCATCCCATATTAGTCTGGTAATTACTTAAATATAAAAATAGTCTCCCTTGCACAACACATTCTACCACTAGGTGGCAGTATATAATTTAATCTTCATCTGCAAATCTTCAACGTTTTAGACTAAAATTTCAAAGTATCCATTGTAATTGTGATGAGTCAAATAAATTGTATTGTTAGCAGTTGAATCTTAATTTCTTGAGAAAGTTTTAGACAATTTTTATTGTTTCAAATTGAAAAAATCACAACTTTATTTCAGTGAATTATTTTGATATTTAAACTATATTTTACATCTTTTCTACATCAACACCACTCCCCAAATAATTGCTTTCTGTAGCTGTTCTCCTTGATGAAAGGTATCATTATATTAAGTACTCTCAAGAAAGAAGGAAATACACTATAACTTACTTTTCAATTAAAAATAACAAAAAATGTATCTAGGATATTTGTAAATATTAATCCTTTTTCCTATAATAGTGTTTGTGCTGGTTCTAAATAGGTTCAGGAAACAAATACCAAGGTGTTATTATCAATACCAACATGAATTTCATGCAGTATGTTTGCAAAAGTAATTCATTTCTCCAATTATCCACATCCAATTAAGAATACTTCATTGGAACTATTGGCAAATAGGTCACCAGACTTCTCAAATACTCCTGGTGGATGTACTGCAACTAGGCTAATTACATGGAAGACAATTGGGCTATATCTTTGTCTTTTGTTAAGAAACATAAATGCTTTAAGTACATTTACACTAGCAGAGACATTCTGTGGGTGGGAGGAGGGAGAAGGATCAGGACACGGGCGGGAAGAGCACAAGAGACTACCGTGATGTGCATAGTGACTTGGTGGTGGGGATTTTACAGAGAAAACATAAATTGTACAAAATGAAGGTTCACGTAATGAATATGTTTAAAAAATACATTAACAAGGAAATTGAGTGAATATAAGCAAATTAACCATAAAGATGTTCAGTATAGTATTATGTATAAAAACAAAATATATAGTTTAAAAAATATATTTATGCATACACAAACTGGGGTGCAGGCCAGAGGCATGGGGGAGGGGTAAGAGGAGTCACCAGAGACAGAGTGGGGAGCAGAACTAGCATTAACAAAAATATTAACTCATTGCTTATACTTATATTTTAATTACACTTTTCTGTTTGATAAATTACTGAGTCTACTTAGATATGACAAAATGATGTGTTACACTTTGAAACAAAGACTGGTTCAAGTTACAATTTTTTTTTTTTTCTAAAGCAGGATTTCCTATTTAAATTAAAACATGCTTTGCATATCACAAGTAGTGACATCATATACCATTCTCATCTATTTACTATATTTCAAATAATACCTGTAAGCCAAATTTTCACAAGATAAAATGCTGTCTACATGACATCAAATTTTCTCATGCTTCAAATTAATTAATTTGTCAATGGTTATATCTTATTTATGAATCATTAGCTCAATATTGATATCACATCTTGGTGACATTATAATTGAAAGAGCTTTGGGTCATAAAATAGTTTTTGTATACAATGAAAATTGTACCTGCATTGTTTTTATATCAACAACTTTCCAGAAACTACTAACATCTAGTATAATACTTAATATGAAAAAGTGTTTCTCAAAATGTAGTTAACCCAACTGCAGCACCATCCTAGCCTGGGAAGTTACCAAAATTAAAAAGTTTAGTGGGTGGCCCTCCCTGGTGGCGCAGCCGGTTAAAGCACAGCACTAAGAAGCTAAAGCCACTTCCGCATGAGTTCAATTCCCGCCTGCCCCGGAGGTGACCACATGGCGTGGCAGACCTCTCCTGACCAGCCCGCTGCTCCCCTCAGCAGTGTACTTCGTCGATCTGCCTGTTCTGCTCCCCACTTTGTCCCTGGTGAATCCTCTCACCCTCCACATCTCTGGCCTGTACCCCAGTTCTGTACGAATAAATAAATAAATCTTTAAAAAAAAAAGTTTAGTGGGCCAAACAATTATTGAGTTAATCAGAAATTTGGTAATAGAGCTCAGTAATCTGTGTTTTAACAATCCCTCTAAGTGGTCTGAGTTATACTCACAATTTGAGAACCTTTGCTATAAAAAAATATAAGTTCTGCTTACTTCATGATTATATTATAAATGTATACTTTATGAGAGTATCCGGTTAAGGAATTCACTTAAAATTTTAAAGTACCTTCAGTCTTTGAGTAATTATTTCAATTGTACAGTATCAAAACTGGACCTTAATTATAAAAAAGAAAAAGAATAATAAAATTTAATGCATTTCCACGATTAGAAGCATTTAGTAAACTAGTGAGAGAAGGAAGATAACTCAGTGTAATGTAAGTTATATATGAAGAACCCATTGCTAACATCAAACTCAATTGTTAAAAAAGATCAGAAACAAGACATTTTATAGTACAGAAGTCATAGTCATAATCAAGAAAAAAAGGTCTTTCAGATTGGGAAAAATAGATAAAATTATAAATTTTGTAGATACGATCACACATGTATATATAAAGCCTTAAGAACTCCACATACACACAGATCCTTATGCAAATTATCAATAATATACAATTTCAGCAACTTTGCAGGGTGCAAAATAAACACACACAAATCAGTGTTTCTAAACACTAAAAATGAACAACCTAAAAAGAAAATTAAGAAATCAATTAAATTTTGAATAGTATCAGGAAAACAAAAATACTTAGAATAAACCTAACCAAAGAGAAATACTTGCACACTACAACTGTCCAATTTTATAAAGAAAAGAAGAAGACACAGATAAATGGAAAGATAATCTGGGTTCATAGATTGGAAAACTGTATTTTTGTTTTGTTTTATTGAAATAACATTGCTTTACAATCTATATGGTTGAGAAAAATAGGAAAACACCCTACAGAGGTATGCTACCACAGCAAACCCACCACCACGTAGGCACCAATAATTACCCTCCCCAGTGAGGAGAGAATAACCTTTGGGATAATGAATAGCCACATGCAAAGAAAGACATGATAAGGGAAAAAAAAATAGCAAATACATGGGAAAATGGAAGCCTTTCTGTGTTGTTTATGTGAATGTAAAATGGCAACACTGCTAATGAGGAGTGCTTTAGAAAAACAAAACTCGGAATACCACACCACATAGCAATCCTAATTCTGGGTATATAGCCCAAAGAGTGGAAAGAAGATCGATCCTGAAGATATTTCTGTACCCACATTTGCTGCAGAATTATTTACAATAGCCAGGAGGATACCGTTTGTAAGATAAACTGTCATGTGCTGTAACATGAATAAATGTAGATGGTATTTTAAGTGAAATAAGTCAGTCACAAAACGTCAGCTCCTGCATGATTCCATGTATCTAAAGTTGTCAGACTCTCAGAAACGATGGTAGCATGGGGATTACCAGGAGTAGGAGGATGGGAGGAAAAGATAGTTTGATGGGTTTAGAGCTTCAATTTTGTTTGATGAAAAATCTCTAGCTCTCTGTGGCACATTGTTGTCTCTAGAGATAATGGTACTGTGCCATGCACTTAAAGTTATGCAGAGGGTACAATTTGTGGTAAGTGTAGGGATGGAAAATAGGATAACTGTTTCCACCAGAAAAACACATTATCTCCATTTTTCACAGAAGATGTGAAAACACTTCAGATACACTAATATCTGATGGTCTGTTTTCTAACCTCTTATTTCTAAGGAATTCTAAAATTTTCTGGTATTTAATACATTTCTAATATTCTATTACAAATTTGAACATTATAAGCTAAAACATTACACATTCAGCAACTGAAAATTCACATATCATTATCAGTGAACAAAATAAACACATTTCTTGTGTGTGGTTTTCTACTTGGTTTTCTTAAAGACTTTTCTTAGTATAATTGAATTCCTCTTCTTTCTACTGTCTTGTCTCCCTTGTGACAATTTTTCTCCCATGTTTTAGTTCTCTGTTTCCCCTTTTTATGCTGATGTTAGTCTTCTGCCTATAAATAAACAGGCAAAGTCTTTGCATAAAGTGTTTCCATGTTTGAAGCATTTTAATTTATTGCTCACTTGGGCTTAGACATCTCAAATTAGAAATACTTTAATCCCTCTCATGATGACCTGTAGATCCTATTTTTATATGTTCAACTATTTTTTAGACTGTCCTGTTGTTAACCTAGAAATTGGCATTATTTTTTTTCTCAATTTAGCATTCCTGTTTTACATCTAATCTACACCTCTGCTGTTTCCAACCACCTGAACTATAACTTTTTTAAAATAATATAATAGTTTATTTTTACATCATTTTGTTCCTCTTTTCCATCATTTTGTGGGCTTCCCACCACCAGTTCACCCATGTGCCCAGAACTAAAACCTTTCCAGATTTGTCATCCTTTCTCCTCTTTGACCTTCCTAGTGAATCCATAATCAGGTTTCTTAAGTTTGCCATATTGTTTATATTTTCCTGTCACCATCTACAGCTATTATCATAGCTTGGAATCATTTTATCTCTTGCCTAAATAAAATAATCACTTTTGTTTGGGAGCTTGAAGTTCTTCCCAGAAACCCTTAATATGTGATGAGTAGACACCCTCCTATCTCCTTGATGCTTGTGTGACATCATCAATTTTGGTATATGAACTGATTTAGAGGCCATTTCCCTCAGGGGTAGGTCAAAAAATCTCTTGCTTCTGATTTCCTATTATATCACATAATACATCTTCCTAATCTTGCAATCTTGTACTTGAATCTATGCCTTTGCATTGACTGCTTGCAGTTGACCTAAAATTGGCAGGACTACACATATATATCTAGAGCCCCTGGTACCCTGAGAAAACAAGACTACCTAAAAGGCACATATATATATTGTTATATAGAAAAAATATATACCTCTTCCAGGAACATGGTAAAGAAATTATTCATGTTGCTTGTTTTTGAAGTCTTTGCAGAACCTGTCAGTGAAACTCATCCAGTCCTCTGCTAGAACATGTGCATTGTGTTCAAAACAAATGCTGTTTGGCCCTCTCTGGTGGCTCAGCGGGTTAAAGCACAGTACTGAGAAACTAAAGCCACTTCCGCATGAGTTCTATTCCCACCTGCCCCGGTGACCCACATGGTGTGGCAGACCTCTCCTGACCCGCCCGCTGCTCTGCTCAGCAGTGTGCTCGTTGATCTGCCTGTTCTGCTCCCCACTCTGTCTCTGGTGAGCCTCTTGCCACCCCGATCTTCTGGCCTGTACCCCAGTTCTGTATGCACAAATAAATCTTTAAAAAAAAATGCTGATTAGCTTGTTTCTTATTCCTATTTTTCTACTGCATTATTAGATTGTATTAAAAATTAAGTACATAATGAATCATATTAAAGAGTATATGTAATAATTATGGTTAAAGATTAAATAGTAAAATGACTATAGATTAAGCCCCTAAAATGTAAAATAATATAAAATTATAGAGCAATCTTGTTGCATTCATTATCAAGTTAAAACTGTGTTCCAGAATAGATCCTTTATTTTCTTTCTGTAAGAAGTACAGACTATATAGGTCAGATAGTCAAGCAAAATCCCCTCAGCAGGATGTACACATTTAAAACCTTTCAAAAGGCAATGTTTTTATTCCCTGTAATTAGGCAATTAATTCTCCTGGCATTTATAGGCTGCGTGGGGTGAGAAGAAAAAGAGATAAAGAAAAGCAGTAAAATCAAATATTTCAATTTTACTTTAAAGGTCATTGAGTTATATGACCTACCTTAGAAGTATTTAACTTGAAATAAAGAAGTCAGGAAACAAATGAGGTAAGTAACTCAAGTTGTGAAGTTTGCTCCTTTAATTAGAACATAAAGGGTTTTCTTTTTAAGAACTCACTGGTATGTTTGAATAAATTTTCTCTTTGTAAATGTCTTGAGATGAATTTTTTTCCTTTCTATTACTTCATTTCATATATATGCCTTATAATCAATATTTAGCTTCTCTTTATGATACAATATGAGAATCAGAAGTATAGAATTGCCTGTTTCTCTTGTACAAGAGGAAATTGTGCTTTCAAAGACAGATTTTCATGTTATGCTCTAGAAAGCAGAACAATTTTTTATTGACTAAAAAGAAGTCCATATTTATCAACATGTTTTATCTTTATATTTGAATACTGAATGATATTATTAATTAATTTGATGGTTTCCATTTAGTGGAAGAAAAATGATTTTTTCAAAAAAACTTTTCATATCTGAAATAATTCAAAAGAAAATCATATGCAGTAATGAATATGAGAAGTGCTTTGTAGAAGAGATAATACATTTTATTTGGAAGCTCCAATGTAACATGCATTTATCACAAATTAGGTCATGGGGGTATTCTGAATAAAAGTATTAGGAAAAACTAATCAAATATTCTTAAACAATAATTAGCATATTTAATATTAAAAAATAGTGCATTTAAAAAATAAAAAGATTACTGTGTCACAAATTGGGTTCTAAAGGAAAATTTTAGCTAGATAGTTGCCAGTAGTTGAGGGCTATCTTTGATGCCTCTTTATCTTACGTAAGGATTGCACAGTAATTCTGAGCCATCATGAGAGGGTAGAAGGAATGTACTCAGTTGTTGGGTTCTGTCATTCAAGATAAGGAACATGTTACCACCTTTCTCCTTCCAACTAAATGCAGTGAAGAGGACAAAACACATCACTAGGATCCGCTGCTGAATCTCAGAGCAACAACAGAGAAAGGACCGTCTTTGCTAGGTATATTTATAGCACCAGAGATGCTTAGATTTATATCCAAGTAAAGGGAGCTATCATAATATAGCAGTTACTTAGAGATAGTAACATATATTAAAAATCTGAAACGCTATAGCTTAGCATTGCTTTACTATGGTCCTGGACTCACATCCTCTTTACAAGGTCATTAATTATTTTACTCTACCGTACCTGAGATCTAGGTTTCTATTCATAACATGAGCTAGTCCTCCTTACTTGGAATAGGGATTGAAATGCATTAAGAAAATTTAGTAGAGCTCATCCCACGCCAATATTATGTAATCTAAAAGAATCACCATCACACCTCATTTAACCTGTTCACCATTTTACAAAACTTATTAAACCAAATTTTTTTTCTAGTTAAGGGACTCATTGAAGATTGATGAAGAATTCACCAGAGAGCACTTCATGTAGTTGAACCAATATAAAGCAAAGTCTGAATATTCAGAGATTCATGCATGAGGGAGCTGGTGTTGGAAGGAGAGTTTCACCTCCTAAGGAAGTATTCAGAGGATAGGATAGGTCTTTGAGGCAGTGGGTGGAGGAGAGCATTTTCATAGCTTGTTCTGAGTTGGGCCATGTCTAGGCATCTGCAGACGGGTTAGATTCCAAATTGGCAGACAGGTTCATGGACTTCTCCCCTCAGGAAATTGGGAAGTAATCATTAGCCAGGACACACCACTTTTAGTCTAGCAGATATTCCTCTAAGAAAGACATGCAGATGGCCAGCATTGTTTTTGTGGTTATTTTGGTGGCTAATTGTTCGAGCTTTTTAATCCATAATTCATTCCACCTGCTGAAACAACACTTGGAGATGCTCCCTGTGACAACTGGCAGTTTCTTTTACCTAGACTGTCTCAGTTTGACTAAAAATCTTTTTATAGGGCAGATTGCTTTGAGAACACTTTCTTATTTCATTTTTTATTTTATATTTCTTTCATGGAGAGTATTTGGGAAGATTTTGAGTTGTGTAAGGAGAACTAGACAATTGACAGAGACTATAAAGCCTATACATATTCAACAGCCACAAACCTATTTTCTGATGTGCTCACTTGCCATGTCCCCATCTCCCTGTGGGCATTATTTATGCTTACTGTATAAATGGACTTGATTTTACACATGTTAGGGAAATTTGAGTATGTTTACTCTCTTAAAAATTGAAATTTACAATGTAATGATGGTGAGGAAAAAGCTGGAATCTCTGGAAACTATTCTACTAATCAAATATATATATATAAACTTTCTTCACAATCACCAAAGTTGATGGATGGAACATGCCCTATGCAATTTTATCAGAGGGTTTATGATATAGAAAAAATAGTCATGAAGAGACATCAAAAGCTACCATATTTTGCAACTAATTCAAGAGATCCCAAGTGAAATTCATTGTTTTGTATCAGTGAGATGTCTAGATTGTACCTGGCAAACCTAATCCATATTTTAAGAAGATTCACTGCTGAACTAGCACTTAAGTAATACATGGAAGTGGGAGCGAGAAATAAGATTACATCTGACTAACATTTAGCAGTTGCTTTACCTCATGGGCCTGGTGTGTGTTAAAAGATAAAGAAACTGAACACAAGGACTTTGCTACCCGGTTGTATCATCCAGTAGACGAGAACCAAGTTTGTAGAACTTTTACACTTGTGATATGTGAGGAGGCATGAAATTGATCTTCAAAGACTGTCTTCCTAGGGAAAAGGTTCAAAAAAAATTTTTTTTTTGAAAACAGAGAAGAGCAAATTGAGAACAAAGGGATCTTGGGGGGTGGGGCTGGATGCTGGGTGCTGGGTGGTGTTGGCTCCTGTGTGCAGGTGCTGAAGGCAGAAAGTGCCCTTCATATATGATGCAGGATTAGAAAATAGCCATTCACTGGGAATTGGAGGGGAAGAGATCCTTTTATTCTGCAAAATTCCCACAGTTTGAAGCGATTCATCTCCTCTTTTTGGAGCACTTTAAGAAAATTAATTTACTAAAAAACTCCATGAATGGACATTTTGATTACTTTCTACAGCAACTTTGCTTGATATTTATTTTTTTCAATATCTAAGTAAAGATTGACTGCTTATATAAATAATATAAACAAGCTTTGGTGGGAGTGAAAAATATGAGAACTTGTACTCTATTAGATCCTTACTTTTTGTATTTATGAACACAAGTGATCTAATATGACTCGCCATGATTACATTTATTATTAATTAGGATTTGGAAGACTCTAACATGTTATGCTGTTTGTCTTAATGAATGTGAGTTATGCATCCAAAATTCAATAGCAAAATATTGGAATATAACAGACTTTTCTAGTTACAAATACCATGTATTTCATTTCAAATTTATAATTTTGAAGAGAATTTAAAGAATAAATAGGAAAATTATATCAACACAGTTTTACTTAATGTGGAAGCCTAATATTAAAACTAAATGATTCTATATGCTAAGCTTAAAGTATTAGAAATAAATTGCCATCCATTCCAATTTAAATCACTATAAAAAATAGGCTTATGGTGAATCTCATTCTGTGATCCTAGTCACAATGTTGAGACCTTTTCCACAATATTTCATAGAGTTGAACTAACTTCATGAATGTCTGCTTTATTCATTTACTCTTTAAAAATAAATGGAGTCATCTAAAATAAAAATAAAATGTTCGGTTTAATAATGAATACCACAAAAATTAATTCAAAATTAATCAAAGACTTGAATGCAAGACCTGGAACTACAAAATACAAAGGAGAACATATGGCAGTAACTTTCTTGACATCAGCCTTAGAGATATCTCTGAAGATTTGACTCCAATCACTAGAGAAACAACAGCAAAAATAAGCAAATGAAACTGCTTCGAACTAAAGAACTAAAGAACTCTGCACAGCAAAAGAAAACATCTTGAAAATAAAAATGTAACCTACTGAATGGGAGATTTTAAGTTGAAACCATATTAGATAAGGAGCTAATATCCAAGTATATAAATAGTTCATTCAACTCAACAACAATTAAAACAACAATCATATTAAAAATAAAATGGACAGAGGACCTTGGTAGCCATTCTGCCAAAGGAGACATGCAAATGGTTAACAGGCACTCGAAAAGATGTTCCCTATTATCATCAGGGAAATGCAAAGCAAAACAAAACAACACCTATGAGAATAACTGTTCTCCAAAAGAAACAAAGTGTTGCTCAAGAAGCAGGGAGTGTTGGTGAGGATGTACAGTAAAGGAGACCCTTGCCCTCAGTTGCAGGGAATGTATATTGACAAAATCACGAAGGAAAACAATGTGGAAGCTCCTCAAACAATTAACAGCAAAGTTACAACATTATCCAGCAGTTCTACTTCTGAGTATTTAACAGAAGAATATTAAACCCGTAATTGGAAAAGATAAACAGAACCCTGTATTCATTACGGTATTATTGCATGAGAGGGGTCAGTAACGATGATGACATCAATGGATGAAGGAGATAGATGTCCATGTCATGGAATTTTTTTTTAAAGATTTATTTATTTATTCATACAGAACTGGGGTACAGGCCAGAGATGCGGAGGGTGAGAGGATTCACCAGAGACAGAGTGGGGAGCAGAACAGGCAGATCGACGAAGTACACTGCTGAGGGGAGCAGCGGGCGGGTCAGGAGAGGTCTGCCACGCCATGTGGTCACCTGCGGGGCAGATGGGGATCGAACTCATGCGGAAGTGGCTTCAGTTTCTCAGTGCATTGCTTTAACCCGCTGCGCAACCAGGGAGGGCCTGTCATGGAATTTTACTCAGTTATAAGAAAAAATGATATCTTGCCATTTTCAGCAACAATGGTGGGAATTGAGGGCGATTATGGTAAGTAAAATAAATCAGAAATAGAAAAACAAATTACACATGATTTCTATGGGGGATATAAAGAAACAAATGACTAAATGAAGTAAAACAAAAGCAAACCTTTAGATTAGGACAATGCATACAACGAATATCTCTAAAGCTCCCACTTATTTTAATGTTTTATGCTCTAGTTTTCTTTCCTTCTCTCAGGATTATAAAAGGAATATCCTTTTCATTCAGTTGACAACCATAATGCAATTAACTACTCCATACACCTGCTGCTCACAATTGTAACTGATGAAGGACCCAGAATTCTGGAAGCCTCTCCTTGTCAGTTATCAATTTATTGCCCCTCAGCTCTGAGCATTCCCTTTAATTTACAGACTCTTTATATACTGATCTTTTGTGTGAACTGACTAAGTGTTCTCTGTGGTGATGTCAGGAGGGACAGTTGGCAGGAAGAGGTGGTCTTGTCATTTTGGGATGAGAAGTGCGGGTGTGAGGGAATCTGGTGGAGCAGATCCAGCTCAGGTCAAGGACCTAATTCCTCTGATCTGAAGATTTCCTTTTCATGGGCCTCACCTCTCAGATTACAGAGTCCCTAACCAGTGAGGTTTCTAGAGATCTCAGTGGAGGCCACAGAGCTCCTGGCAGCCTGGATGGCCTCTTATGGAATGTCTCTACCAATGCTCCTGACCACCCCAAGTCGCCAAAAGCCTGTGGCATCTCAGCTGCATGCCCACACTACAGCTCCAGTGACTACCTTCACTGCCTGGAAGTTCAGCGTTTGTCCAGCAATTGCAGGACATCTTTGGCCTCATCAATTTAGTGAAATCTCTAGGTGGAATCATAATTTCTCCAATAGATTAGGACATCTTCCAATTTTGTCTTCCCTTGGGCATCTCTTCCAAGTCTAGGATATCAATAAAGAATTTCCTATATCTTTTAGTAGGTCTCTTATTTCGCTTACAATAAATAAAATGACACTGAGAGACACAGATATTTCAGGACTGTCTCTGTACATGGTGTGTTATTGCTTTCTGTGAATGCGGGTGAGACCTGAACTTGTGACCCAAACAGATGGAGTTGATAGTCTTTTAGAAGATGGTTGATTTTCCTCTCTAATTCCAATATGCATTTGACAATTTGTCCTTACATGGAAAATCAAAAGAAAACATATCATTCCTCATTAGGCTTATTTGGAGAAAGGAAAAGCCTGTGCATATGTTGTCAACAGTTGATATTTTTAATTATTACTTTTTAGCTGTTCTGTTAAATATTTTTTAGTTGCACGCCTAAGTATCTGGTAAGTATATTTAGATTGTGATTTGAAATCTCATCTTCTTGTTAGTATTCAACATTCATTTATGTGCATTTTGGTCACTTGATAACTTATTTAGTGACATCTATAAATGTCTGTGTCATTTTAAATTTAAAGTAGAGTGATAGGTAGACTTTAATTCATTAATTATGTTGACTGCAGTTAAATATATATATTCTTTCAGAGTAAAACTAGATCAAATAAAGTATTTATGCTTTCAGATATAGATCAAATCTAGGAAAATAAAAAGTCAAACAATACACAACACTAATTCTGTTTCCAAAGAATTGTCTACATAACGAATAAAGTGGTTTACTGGGAAATAGAAGATTGCTGAAAGACAGGTCTCATGGAAGTGGATAGAAAAGACACCCACTCAATTAAACAAGGGATCATGAAATCAAAATGATAACATCTTTCTAGATGAAAGTCGAAGTTCTAGAATGTCAAATTTATCTTGGAGTTCATAATGAAGTAATAAGCCAAAAATATTTTTCAATGAAATGATATATTTTCCTTTCGTATTTCTTTTATATTATCCCTCAGAACCATTTTCAAGAAAATTATGTTACTTTTCTTCAAATTTATTTACTGCCCCAATGGTCCAAATGACTTTATTAGTCTATTATCCTATATCAGTCCTAGCAAGAAGCAGATGGCACAAATTAATTGAATTACTGGAGGATAGTTTAATAAATCAAAGTGTAGAATTTATTAAACCAAAAGGATTATTGCAGTTCTCTGAGATAACAACAGAATTGCATTACTTCTTTGAAATTAAGAGGATGAAAACAAAAAGCTATTCCTGGAACTTTGAATTTGAGTTGAACCTGAGCGTGGAGTACAGATTTTCTGCTAACAGGTGACAAGTTCAGGGCTGGATGACACCCCAGCCAGGGAGCAGGGACATAGAAACCCCAGCCACACACTCACTATAGCCACCCTTTCATTTATTTTTTTCATTTTCCTGTCAGAGTGGAGGAAGGAACAGGCCAACTGATGAAGTCCACTGCTGAGGGGCACAGCAGGCAGACAGGAGAGGCCTGCTGCGCCATGTGAGTCAGCTCCCTGGCCAGGCCCAGGAACCAATTCATGCTAAAGTGGCTGGACTAGCTTGTAGTACTATTTTTTTAACTCATTACGCCACCAGGAAGGACCCAATAAAGGTTATTTTAGGGGCCCTCCCTGTGGCGCAACAGGTCAAAGCACTGCATTGTGAAGCTCTTCGAAGTCACTGCAGCACGAGTTCCATCCCCATCCCGGAGGTGACCACATGGCGCGGCAGACCTCTCCTGACCCGCCCGCTGCTCCCCTCAGCAGTGTACTTCGTCGATCTGCCTGTTCTGCTCCCCGCTCTGTCTCTGGTGAATCCTCTCATCCATGACATCTCTGACCTGTACCCCAGTTATGTAAGCATAAATAAATAAATCTTTTTTTTAAAAAAAAGTTATTATAAATATGCCTTCCTAACTTCTCTTGACATCAATGTAACTGAAACCTTGGTGGCATGAAATGCAAAATCTCCTAGAGGTCTTGAATCTTGAGAGAGGTTTGCTTATTCTGAAGAGTCAGGTTTAATTTCCCAAGTGACCCCTGGGGCCTTTTGATCACCATTAGCTGCTGTTTTTTTTTAAATGAACTTTTGAGTCTGTAAGATCCTTAAGGAACTCAGCATTTCTAAAAATTACATTTTCAATTTCCAGTTTTGAATTTGTTAAAGTTTTACTTTTCATAAGCTTTGTGGATGCTTTAAGATGATACATCATGATGCTCTACAGAACATAGGAAAGTGGAAAATGTGTAGTTTTAACAATTTTTAAATATCTTTGCATTGCAAATGTGTCTAAATTTTAATATCAGAAAATGTAGGGATAAACATCTTTTTCTCTTGGTAGGTTCGTGGAACTAAGAATGAATAATCTGCAAACAACAGGGATTCTACATATACGATACTTTACTATGTGTGACTAAGTTGAAAAGTAAATATTTTCAGGAAAAAATATGAGAATAATTTTATGAGTAACTGAATAATGCTCATGTTTATGGAGCATGTAGATCATACGATATCTTAGGTACTATAGATATCTGCAAACCAAAATAACACAATTCTAGCAAAAGCACAATATTGAGAGTAAAAGAAAAAATATATAAAAATGGAAGACTTCTAAGATTATAACTTCAAAGGATAGCCATGAAAATGCTGATTAGTGACATTTAACCTCTTTAATAAGGATATGTGACATCGAAAACCAGTGAGAAGAGTAAATTTATTCTGAAAAAAAAAAAAACGTGAAGGAAAAGCATTCGCTGAAGGTTCTGGAATTGGGGACTCTGTCTGAGTGACTGAGGCTGAGACCAAACAAAGGGAAGAAAAAGTGGACCTTCCACTTTAAAGAAAGTTGCCAAATTGAAGACTTATGGGGTAGGAGGAGGTTGCTGGAAGGTGTTGGATGGAAGAAGGGGTCCCAGATCACACCTCAGAAGGGAGAAAGGAAAAAGAGCAAAAACTGACAAACTCTATAGTATGGGAAAGGACCTGTCAGCTCAACCTGCCTGCTCTCTCTTCCGCAAACCTCCTAAGAGAAGAAGTCACACAATGTCGCTCCTTAACGCCTTCTGTTTCTTGCTCCACAAATCAATCAGTAGTGGCTTTCCCTTTTCATTTTTGATCTCACTCGCCTTTCCAGTCTAAAGCTTTTCTGTTGTCATCTCCAGAGGACTCCCAGATAACTTCAAAGGGAGGAGAACCTGGGAAGTGATTGAGCAAGCCGCTTCAGTAATGCTGTATGGATGCCAATCAACAGCACACGTCAGATTATAACCCCACATCTATAATGGACTTCATATTCTCCCGGATTTTTGCCCTCTGAATATGGGACAGCAAGCCAGGACAGACACTAATAATTATGAGGGTAGGAATCCAATGGATTGAAGCCATGCTGAATTATGCTTCTGACTTATTTTGCAGGTGGGATTCAGATACACGATATTGCAGTCAGTAAAATAAAAAGTATTTTGTGATTTTGTTAGTTACGGTATTTCCTACAGTAATTCAGATTAGGGCAAAATGATTGCTGACATTTTAGAAGAATAAGTATTTCATGTTCAAAAATAAACAAAATGTTGAAAACAAAAACTATGTATTGTTTTCTGTTTTTGTGAAAAATCATCACATCACTGGTTTCTGGGACTCCAGCCAAGAGGATGGTGATATTCAAATAATGTTGTTCCCTGTAGTGATATTTATTATTCAATTAATTTTTTGGATGTTTCCATCTCCTAGTTTCAAGAGTAATAAGAATTCTCTTAATTACTTTGCATTGCACATGGAGAAGCTTTGAATGTTCTCAGAGAGCAAATTCTAATTATGAAACTTAAAAAAAAAACTGAAAATTAATTTTATCTTATGATTTTAAGCCGCTGCTGAAATTAAAGGTCAACACAATAGTAGTCACAATTAAAACACGAAAATAAATGCAAAACCTGGTCTTTGTATCAAATCCCTTTCATTTCACTTTTTATAGTTTATGGGTTTTTAATGTTTGCTCTGCTTTTACTATGTAGATTAAACCTGAAATAATTGAATGTGAAATTCCTTACAATGTGTGTGCACATATATATTATATGTTGTATATATATAATATATATGCATATATATTGTATATATAATATATATGTATATATATTATATGTTGTATATATAATATATATGCATATATATTATATGTTGTATATATTATATATATGCATATATATATATATTATATGTATATGCAATATAAAATCATCAAGCATTGACATCCTTGCTACAGTTTTAATACCAGAGCTATCTCTGCACTTAGTGATATGAGTCATTCTGTAGAATAATGACATGATTAATTAAAAATACAAAAAGAATTCAGTCAAGTTATATACACATAAGATATTTGGACAAATAAAATGTCTGTGGTAGTTGAAATGTCCATGTAGTAGAGAAGAAAGATATTGGAAATTGGGACATGTAGAGTCTAGTAGGAGAATGAGTCTGAAGGGTTAAACACACAGGAATAGGAGTCAGAGTACCTGACTCTAAACTTAGCTCTAGAGTTCATTCACCTGTGATCTTGTGCTTCTCTGTCCTGTTCTTACTTCAACAATAAAATAGAGCTAATAGAGCCCTCCCTGGTGGCGCAGCGGGTTAAAGCACTGCACTAAGAAACTAAAGCCACTTCCGCATGAGTTCGATCCCTGCCTGCCCCAGAGGCGACCACATGGTAAGGCAGACCTCTCCTGACCCGCCCGCTGCTCCCCTCAGCAGTGTACTTCATCGATCTGCCTGTTCTGCTCCCCGCTCTGTCTCTGGTGAATCCTCTCACCCTCCGCATCTCTGGCCTGTACCCCAGTTCTGTATGAATAAATAAATAAATCTTTAAAAAAAAATAGAGCTAATAATAATTCCTTCACAACATCTTTTGAATACTTAGTATTTAATAAATACAATCACTTAGAATATAGTTTTCTTCTCTTATGTCATATTTCACTTTTATTTTGCCAATCTCATGAATATACAAGCTTCTAGGAATTTTGATCGAATGCGATAAATGACAACAAAATGATTTCTAAATTATGGTGATTAGTTTCTCTGCTGAAAATACAATGTATTTTTTATTGAAACCTATTCTTTAGGAATCTTAAATCTAGACCCAACATAAATGTTTCTTCCCAATTTTAACATATGTAAAAATAAAAATCTATTTTTTTCTTGTTCAGTACAGTAATAGAGGACTTGCCATAAAAACAGGAGGGGCCAAGTTACCAGCCCCAGCAAATGAGGGAAGTGCTGCATGACCAGTTGAAGTCATAAAACCTGTAGAGAAGAGACACAGAAAAGGATGCTGTTTATCCAGCATTCCCCTCCTAGGTATCTACCCAAAGGATATAAGACATTACTTCAACAGGACACCTGCAACTCTGTGATTACTGCAGCACTGTCTACAATAGGTAAGCTATGGATTCAAAACAAATGCCTCCAAATAGATAATTGGATCAAGGAGATGTGGTGCTTATACTCAATGGAACATTACTCGGCAATCTAAAAAGATAAACATATGCCATTTGCAGCAACCTGGATGGTGCTGGAAGGGATCATGCTCAGTGAAATCAATCAGAAAGAAAAGTAAAAATATTGGATGGCTTCACTCATAGCAGGAATGTAAAGGCTCAGAAAGAAATTGCAATAAAGAAAAAATGAAAACCACAAACAATTATAAACCAAAGACATTCTACAGGGGAGGAATGGGAATGGGATCAAAACTAGGGGTGTGGGGGGTGGAAGAGCACATGAGACTATGTTGATGGAAAATGGATGAAGTGGTGGTGGGAAGTCCACAGGGATTGCAACTGAGATGAAAAGTGTGCAAAATGAAGAATGATGTTTTATATATATATATATATATATATATATATATAGAGAGAGAGAGAGAGAGAGAGAGAGAGAGTATTAAAAAAAGAAAAGGATGCTTGTGGAGCAGAGACATGTGAAGGAGGTCTGCTTTGCTTCTCAGCTTGGCCTTGCACTAGGGACTCAGGGGACATGACAAGTGATACGCATGCTGACAATGGAAGTCTTTGTCCTGATTTGTATTTGATTTTATTATATATTATATATCATATATTATGCATTATATATGATATATATCATGTATTATATATCATTTATTATAATATGATATCTATTATTATACAATATATGATACGTAATAATGTATCATATATGATATATAATGATATATCATTACATTATTATATAATATATATTATATATCATATTTATTATTTTATTTTTTTATATATTTTGCATCATTGTTCATTTGTGTTTGTTTTTTTACAGAGCTTGTTTTCTTTTCTCATGGCATCCCCACCACCCTTTCACCCATGCACCATCGCCATAGTCCCTTGTGCTCTTCACTCCCTCTCTCTGCCTCCCCCTGCCTCAGCAGATTGTCTGTTTATAGTTACAGTTGTCTGTTTATTTTTGTTGTCATTGTGTTCTTTTAATGATTGTTATTTCCCCCGATCTTTTACTTTCCCCCTATAATCCTCCTATAAGCAAAACCATGTGATCTGTTTCTTTTTCCTTCTGATTAATTGCAGTGAGTAATCCCTTCTAGCGCCATCCATGTTGCTGTGAATGGCATTCGTTTATCATTTTTGATTTTGACTAGGCTCTGATAACACAGACTAACATTTTCACTGAGGACAGGTCCCTTTAGGAAAAACAGAGTATGTAGTACAAAAATACATGCACAATAATAAAACTGTCTCTCAAATAATACAGCATATATAAGAAAACAACTTGTCAAACTTGGAAATGGATGGCAGAAGTCTTACCTTGCTGAAAGAAGAGCTTGCCATATAATTGTGTTATGATATAGGAATTGGCAGAAAACTGGCAACTTCAGAGGAAACATAAAAATAGGGAAGGAAAATAAGTGAATAGAGTCAGAAGAATGTGCTTTGAATTTTGCATGTTTTCATTGTTCTCCTTTCATTTTTATTTCACTCCTAAAACCACACATAGAGCCTCTTTAACAAAATGTTTCTATCCAGTATACTCTATACAGTGTAAATAAGTCTTTATGCATATAAGAACTGGGGTATAGGCCAGAAGTGTGGGATGTGGTGGTGAGAAGATTTACCAGAGACAGAGTGGGGGGCAGGACAGGCAGATTGACCGAAATACACTGCTGAAGGGAATAGCAGACAGGACAAGAGAGGTCTGCTGTGCCATGTAGATCATCTCCCTGGCTGGAGATTGAACTCAGGTAGCTAGATAGAGCTGAGACAATAATCCCTGAGTTTATGTCACCATTGGAAAAATGAGGACAATTGACTTTTGTATTGTTACTGAAGGTCTATATCAAAGAGATACCTTAGAACACCTAGAGCATGGGCTACCTTGATTGCTGAGAAATAGAGGAAATGGAGTTAAGGTGTCTGATTGTAGTACAAACCCTACATATTGGGTAATCTCAGAGATGTCACAGATCCTCCCTCAGCCTCATTGTCGTCATGTATAACACATGGTCATGATTGGGCCTTTCCTGCTGGTACAAATGTTAAAGTGCAGTGATATGAAGCTGCCCACAGCCACTATAGCATTGATCCCTGCCCTGGAGGTGCTCACATTGCACAGCAGACCTCTCGTGACCCATCTGTTGCTCTCCTCAGCAGTGTATTTCAGTCAGTCTGCCTGTTCTGCTCCCCGCTCTGTCTCTGGAGAAACTTCTCACCACTACACCCCGCACTTCTGGCAAGTACCCTAGTTTTTGTACGCATAAAACAAACAAACTAAAAACATGGTCATGATTAATGTCCTAAAATATGTAATAATCCAAATTCTGAATCTTTGATCATGAAATTGTATCTTGCTTGTTGTCTTCAAAACAGTGAAGAAATCTATAGTTTTATACACCAAAGCAGAAGTGGGTGTGTGTCTTCCTTGATCTAAACTTTATTATAACTTGCATATTTTCCAGCCACACAGAGCCTGTCCACATTGTACTTACTGTGATGTACATTTTTCTATTTGCTGTGATTTGCCTCTAGCAATTCATACTCAGATGGGCCTGCTATTCTATAATACTGTCAGGAATGAATTCTAAACTTGAAAGGAATGCTAGTAGCCTGGTGCTCTCAAAGTTTTAGCAGTTGTTGTTCTTAGTTATAGTTCAGCTAAGTCATAAGCCAACAACGATGAAGGAGGTAGAGGAGTTGTGATCTAGAAAAATGATTTTATAAATGGAAGACAGACTTCACCAAAGAATATGAATGGAAATTTCCAAGTTCACATCAAACATACTAAATCCTTGAAAGTAATAGGAGAGGAAATAACTGTAACTATTGATGTCTAGATAAAGCAACACACCTGAAGAGTAACAAGACACACACCTGGGCTTGAAGATTTTAGATTCCAGGAGGAGAAAAAACTGTGTGGGGCATCAGGAAGCTTCCTCTCCCAGGGAAACACTCTGTATGCTTCTTCAAAACCATGGTGACTGTGAGATTTTAAGTGGGCTCTCATTATGAAAACTATCTAAGCAAATTATTTCTGCATTTTCCCCATGTGCAGGAATGCAGAGGCAGTACCTGGTACCTTAAAGCCTCTAGCTTATTCACATTACAAATTGAGAGTTAAAGGCTACTTAAATTTGAAGTGAAATATTGTCAAGTGTGTTTATTTATTTATTTTTTTGAAGATTTATTTATTTGTGCATACAGAACTGGGATACAGGCCAGAGGTGCAGGGGTGATGAAAGGATTCACCAGACACAGAATGGGGAGTGAACAGGCAGATCCACAAAGTACACTGCTGAGGGGAGTTGCTGGCCGCTCAGGAGTGGTCTGCCGCTCCGGGGCGGGATTGAACTCAAGCTGAAGTGGCTTTAGCTTCTTAGTGCTTGTGCTTTAACCTGCTACACCACCAGGGAGGGCCCGGTGTGTTTAATTTTGTCAGGTGAAAGTATTAATAAAAACTAAAAGAAAAAGTTTCAATTCTTCTTATATAAACCTGTATATACAAGATCCTACAATGCAAATGCATTTTTATAATAACTAGACATGAGTAGATATTCATTCTATGTTTCTATGTCATCCATATGTTTATATGTAGTTACTCACCATCCTCAGTTACATAGCAAGGTTTCTGGAAACAGCTGGCCGAGTTCCTATTCAGTTGCTACAGAAATTTCTATTTAAGAAGCTCATATTTCTTGACCTCTTCTTGTTTAGTTTAAGCACATTGATTTATCCATATTCCTTTTATCCTTTAGGGGGATATACTTGTAAATCACATTTGTATCATATAACACATATACTTTTGGGAAAAATTAAAGGGAAATATGCATTAATATGAGAGATGTTCTTATGCCTTAGTTTATTTTTTGTGAAGTATGACGATCTTGTTATCTAATAGTCACAGAGGGGAGACGCATGACCTTTCAAGTTTTTCAAGATCATCGAAGAAACAGCAATTTCAAAAGCATTTTTATCTGTGACACAGCACAGTGCAACAAAATGTAAAATTCAGCAATTACATCCCATGATAAATCTCCAAAGAAGTTCCTTTATCACATTCATTGACATTTCCACAGTTCACAGATGAATTTATTACAGAACTTTGCCCAATAACACTGAAGTAGATTAATGGAAGAGAAAAGAAATCCTAATTCTACATAAGCCTATTTTGTGAATCTATTTCTACTCAACTTCTTTTTTGATAGAAGGGATTCTTTTCTTAAATGTCATGGTAGAAACTAAAACAATTGGACTTTTTATATCCTGACACATGCACAGGATTTTTTTCATCCATAGGAAATTAAATTTGAAGTTGAATTGTGTTGCAATCAATCATGTTAATGTGGCATATAATTTAAGTTGCGTGTAGGCATAAGACCCCATTATTTGTGTTATATGAAAAATTAAATTCCTTCCTAATTGTATGGTACTCTTGCTACTGAGATATATAGTTTTTTAATTTTTTAAAGATTTTATTTATTTATGCATACAGAGGTGCAGGGGTGGTGAGAGGAGTCACCAGACAGAATGGGAGGCAGAAAAGGCAGACTGACTGAAATACACTGCTGAGGGGAGCAGCGGGCGAGACAGGAGAGGTCTGCTGTGCCAGGTGGGTCACCTCTGGGATTGGGGATCGAACTCGCACTGAAGCATGCCAAGGCCAGCTTTGTAGTTTTGTACTCCAACCCCCTGGGCCACCAGGGAGGGCCCGCTACTGAGATATTTTCAAGCACAAGATGCAAAAGGACATTATACAATATTTCTCTTATATAAAGGATATTATCTAGTATTTCTCTTATATAAAGAATATTTTTGATGTCTAAGGAACTATCAACTTGCTTTGATTTTATGAAAGAGTGCAGTTCTGTGTTGTAGCTTGTCTAGTAACCAGATAATTATGACAGGACTAGTAATGAGTTGGGGATCAGATAAAATAATTTCCTCATTAATCTTTGCTTATTTATAAAGCAAATAGGTTTTTCTAGATGTTAATTTGATAGTTGGGGATGCTTTGGGGAGTACAGGTACACGCAAACTAAGACAACTGAACAATAAAAATATTTTACATGTTACAAGATCTAAATACATCATTGGAAATTACATGTATGATGTTTTATATATAATCCCATAAATGATTCATTAATTTAAAAAAGCCCTTATGACTGCTTTTTCAAGAGATACATTGAACAGAATAGGGACTAGAGCTTAATACTTGGCCTACCTCAGAGTCTTCTATTTGAATATACAAGATAAAGAAATGTGCGGTGAAAGGTTCCTTTTTAAATTTCTGGAGGTTCATTTGTGATTTTTTTTTAAGATTTATTTATTTATTTATAGAACTGGGATACAGGCCGGAAGTGCAGGGTGGCAAGAGGATTCACCAGAGGCAGAGTGGGGAGCAGAACAGGCAGATTGATGAAGCACATTGCTGAGTGGGGCAGTGGGCGGGTCAGGAGAGGTCTGCCGCGCCATGGGGGTCATCTCCGGGGCCAGGGGTCAGCTGTGGCCTGCTTGCAGTGCTGCATCCCAACCCATTGCACCACTAGGAAGGGCCCAAATCTTTATATTTAAAAGACAATGACTGCAAAGTGCTCATCGTAAACAGCATTATTTTCAAGGAATCTTCTTTCCCTGATGCGTAGCCAAAATTTAACTGAAGAAAAATTATCACTGAGAACATACAAAGGACTTCTGTGTCCCAGTCCATGTGGAGGTTGGCAGTGACCATGCCATTGGAACAAGTGAAAAAGCAGAGATGGATCTTCTTGAACCCTTAAGAGAGAGAAGAGTCTGAGCAAACCTCTACCCTCAAGACGACATGTCAAGACCAGGGCCCTCCCTGGTGGTGCAGTGGGTTAAAGCACAGCACTATGAAGCTATTGGCAGGATGAGTTTGCTCCCTGGCCGGGGAGGTGACCCAAATGGTGCAGCATATTTCTCCTGTCTACCCTGCTGCTCCCCTCAGCAGTGGATTTCAGTAGATCTGCCTATTCTGTGCCCCACTCTGTCTCTGGTGAATCTTCTTACTCCCCAAATCTCTAATCTGTATCCTACTTCTGTATGCATAAATAAATAAACCTAAAAAAAAAAAAAGAAAGAAAGAAAGACTGTCAAGACCACCTGGTGAATGAATGCAGGCACTGCTTTGCTGAGAAGAGACTCGTGAGCTCAAACTGCCTGGGAACTGCTCAGGGCAACAAAGCCAGAATAGGAATTGTCAAATTGTTAGTTTAGTGCCCATGGTTCTCAGAGTTAAAAACATTAGGATGTCCCATATAAAGGACCTCAAAACTTTGGAATATATTCCACATATTATCCCACCGGATTTCACTGTTTCTGTCAAGAGGGGAAGAGAAAAGTAACCACTTTGAAATACTCTATGACGTAAGTCTTGTTTCCTGATTGCTTCTCCAGCACTTCTCCCAATTACCGTTGAGGTGGGTGACCTTGCTCGTGCTGGATGAGATGTCTGGAACCTTGAGTCTTCCTGATGATGATAATAAGAGTGATGAACAAAATGACAAAGATCTCTGTGAGGAGCTTCGAAGATTCAGGAAGGCGCTACACCATGTTGCCCCCAATTAAAAACCAGAGGTAACCAAGGAAGACAAAATTTAGGGTATTTAACTTGGATTATGACATTTGCAGTTTCAAATGAGGTAAATGGAGAAGTTTCAAAAAGCATTAGAAAATTTGTTTCTGATAAAAAATAAAGTGTATGGTTTCTATACAGGTAATGCCTTGTGTTAAAATATTGAATATTTTGAAGTTTTGACCCATGGGATTAATGCTTATGTATCATATTTCATTTAGCAACTAATATTTAGGTATTTTTAATCTTTCTATATAATCAATATGCATTATTCAATGATTCTACCAGTATATATTTTAAAATCAATAAAAAATATATCATATGTTAAGTAATACATTAATATACTTGTGATTTCCTGAGACAGATGACACTTACCTCTTGCTACAGAAGTACATTTATTTAAAAGTACTACATATATTTATCAAGATGAGCACCCATAAAAATTGAGGAAATCTTAAAAAATCAAAATCAAACACTAAATTTGAAAATCACTAATGAATTTGTTGATGCAAAAGTGATTTATCTTGTTTGATGAATTTTGTAGACTGCTAATAAAAGTAACACACTTAAATTATAATATCAGGAATAAAAAAATTTCCCAATATTGCAACCGAATGAAAAAAAAAACTCATGAATATTAATGTTTAAAAGAGAGGTAGATGTTTTGCTGATATGGACCCCCAAGGCTATAAATCTAAAATTGAAATCACTGAAACAATCCATTAGAAATCAACTAATCACTGCCCATATTGTGCTTTGCAATTCCAGCCTAACATTGCATTTAAAATAGGCAATCTAAACTTGTTCCCAGTGGATAAGAATAAGCCCTGAAGAACTACTTTTTAAATGTTGTATTTCTCCTTAGTAACTGGACTTCAAAGATATTCTGAACACTCCATAAAGTTTCAAACTTCAGTGCCCTCAAAAGCCTCACATGGCTCCCATTGACATCAATCAGAATTTTATGTGCATGGTCTCAGGGCAAAGGATAACCATTTATATGATCGACAGTATGTTTGATGACTACAAAACTGTCCGAAATTCACTGTGTTGACTCTATAGTTTGCAAGGACACTTAGTTTCAAAACTCACATGATGTCTAAATATGGTGGGCAGTAATTTAGTTTCAAAATTTAAAAACTTAAAATGATTTTTTTTTTAATTTGTCATTTGAAGGTCACACTAAGTTAACTGAAACATCATAAATATTGAAGAGATTAAAAGTGGTGTGAAAAATTTTAACTGAGATTTCTTTCCACTCAAAGCTCTGTTTTATTAATATCATAAATCCATATGCACATACTCAGACATTACATTTTTTCAATTAAATTAAGTATATAATGTGAATACTAAGGAATATTCATCTCACACATAGCAAATAAAAATCCCTCCATTATAATTACAGAGTAAATCAAATCAAATATCAAAATTACTTAACCTAATACTTCAAGTCCTTTCTTTAAGTAGCTGATTATCCCTCAGATTAAGCTTCATGTAAATTCAATATCTTTGTTCTTTGTGTTGCCGGTTTCGGCTTACTGAAAATTGTAAACCTCTAAGACTGAGTTTTTTTTTTTTTAATAAGAAATACTTTGGTGTTATTCTGCTCCCTGAAATATTATGAAACTATTTTTCTGCTCTTAGATTGAATGAGTAAAGATAATTTCAGATCAGTTATTTTCTCAATGCTATACCATTGACATTTTGTATTGAATTGTGACGGTGTCTCTTTTATGCTTTGTGAAATTCCTAGCTTCTATGTGCTATCCACTAGTAGTATACAGACTCCAATTTTGACAACCAGAATTCATGGCTGTAAAATAACTAACTTCCAATGTTGGCTCATCATTCTTCTTAGTTGTTGATCATTCATTTTTTATTAATTAATTTACTCGATAAAAAGGACTTTTGAAGCTTAACCATTTTAAAATGCATGTATGATTGGGAAAGATGAAACTTTTTAGCTAACTCCTTGCTGATGATAAACGTTTTAACAACAAGAAAATTATTAAAGGTCATAATGTTGTGAGTTTTTGTAACAAGGTAGCAGGACATGCTATAAGGAATAAAGCATAATATAAAGTAAGGAAGCTGGGAAATTAAACTTGTGAGTAAATTAAGTTAGAAAAAGCAAAGTAAGAATCCATCAAATTACTATTTCCCTCACATCTGGACACTTCCTATTATACCACATATCGCTGTTTACTACAACCAAAATGTAAAGGCGAATATCAGGCAAAAGGATTGCTTTCTGACAACACCCATAAAAAGCATGTGAACCAGGAGAAGTCACCAGAGTGTCAGTGTCCAGGGCTTTTAAAGGGGTTGACCGTGGGAAAGAACCCATGTGGCTAACACTGTTTGCTCAGCCCTCCTAGAGAAAATAAGGTCACATACACTGATAATCCCACCAGAAACCACATTGTTATCATAGGATTATCTGGCATGGCCCAAGATTTTATAAGCAGAGACATTCCTTCATGCAGGATATTCCCAGATCAAGAGAGTATCTCTCAAAACATGATCAAGAGTCAAACCTATTTTTGATAATTGGAAGTGTGGGGAACCCCAAATGTGGTAAATACTGAATAACTCCCATTCCTCACAATATCACTGATGCCAATCATTGTAATGCCAGTATTTTCTCTGACCCTTCAAGATTAGCTTTCTTGTTCAATCTCAGCATGTGTTTATATATTGCTATTAATAAAAGTATTATTATGTAAATTAACATAAAATTCAATACAAATATCAGAAACATCCAGTGTTTCACAGTAAGGAAAATTCAAATGAGGTGATACGCATTTCAGGACAGCAAATGCTCTTCTTTATTTATAACCTTTATTTATAATGTATAACATTAATAACTTAATGTTTATGACATTGCTGAAGAAATATGTTCAGAGCTGACCTGCTAAACCAAATACTAAATTTTCTAATAGTTTATGTTGTATACTAGTCACTTGATATTAGTTCCTCTGTAAGATTTACAATTTAGGGGACCTCCCTTGTGGCGCAAATGGTTAGGACAAGCACTGCAAGTAAGCAGCAGCAGCTTCAGTATGAGTTGGATCCCTCACCCTGGAGGTGACCCACATGGCACAGCAGACTTCCCTTGACCCAGCCACTGCTACCCTAAGTAATGTACTTCATCAGTCTGCCTGTTTTACTCCCCACTTTGTCTCTGGTGAAGCCTCTCACCTCCCCTGCACCTCTGGCTATACCCCGGTTCTGTATGAATAAATAAATAAATCTTTTAAAAAAAAAAGTTCAATTTAAGAACTTGAAACTAATACACATGAACATTCTCCCCATTCTCAAGAAGCCAATAGATATTTTAAGCAGTGTATTACCATGAGGAAAGTTGTAGAATATCCCAGTTACAGAATCATGTGATACTTTTTCCCCTGATATTTTCACCCATGTAACTTACTCTCCTTATAAAATGTGTGTTTTGAGATTTTATTTTCTAATTAATATGGAAAGGAGAATTACCTCTTTGTCTGCTCCTCCTGCACCAGCTGAAAATGACTTCTACTCACTAACTGGCTCCCTTAACAACTTTGATTAGAAAATCAGTAACTTTGTTTTGTAAAGTATATATTTTTATACATGTTCAAAATATCTTTCTATCCTCTTTTATGCTTGCTTCAATGTGCCTCAACGATGTCCTTTCACCTCAACACTTGCATTCCTTCCAACACAAGATCCCATAAATCTAGACACAGAAATACCTGTCTACAATTATATTGGGATGTTGAATTTTCATTTGTACCTTCCATTGCACATAATTAAAATAGTGTTCTAAATCATTCTAAATGGTCACTATAATCACTGAAATGTGAAAATATATCTTCCATTTTTTTTCTCTAAGATATTTATAGAGGAAAAGAGATTCTACTCAGATTTCATCCAAATGCAGAAGACAACGCAAAATTGTGAACATCTTTGTTTATACCAAAGCATGTGCAATAAAAGAGATAAGAGAAAGAAATGGGGAAAGACTAGATTAGCATACTGTCATGGTTTTCATCAATTTTGTTTCACACAATTCCGAGTTAAACTAAATTTCTAAGTTTTGGGGTCTCAACTATTGACAATATAAATTTGTCACCTAGCTAAAGAGTTACTTACTTGTCACTGTGGTTAATAAAGCTACATTTATAAAAAACACAATAAAATTATTGTTTAGCAAAAGTATTCTTAGAGGTTTCCTCATATTATTTTCCCCCAAATATAGTTTTGAAATTTTGCCACAATTTCAGCGTTTATCATTCTACAGTATATTGTCCTGGTAGATTCAGTACTACTAAATTCGAGTTCTTCTCCAGAGTAAAATGTGACAAAATTAATTCTGTTTTCTAGTATATCTCTTTCATTTTCAATATAAATCTAAAACAATGCTATCTCTTCCAGGGAAAGAGAATGGCACAAATTAATAACATAGTCTCTGAAAAGTATTACAGAGAAAGAAAATATCTGTTCTGTGACTATTCAAAGGGTGATTTTTAGATGTCTGAGGTACCAAAGTCTTGTGTTGAATAGATCTCTTCAGGCTTGGGTAAATTTGCCATCCGTGTACATCTTGTACATCATGTACATCAGGGCTTACAGAAGATTAATTAAATATATACCTAACTAATGGGGAAAATATTTCCATTTCTTCCTTCTACCTATTGGTAGATGTATAGGCATAAGGATTATCATGTAATGATTTTACAGGATACTGAGGTTAGTTCCATAATAACAGAAAACACTAGACATTCCTGTTGTGTTTATTTTCTTTCAGGGATTCATCTTCGTTAGAGGCTGTCTGAGGAAGTGATAAGAACAAAACACAGATCACTTCTAAATTGCTTGGTATTTGGTAAGATCTTAGAAGCTTATCCTTTAAACATTTCCCACAAAAATCTAACTCCTTTATCCAACAAAAGTGACCAGTGGAGAGGGTGACTTAAGGTTCTAGGAGAGATTTGTTACAGATGTTTGACCTAAGACAATTGTAGGATTTGGTGAAGGTTTTCTTCCAGCCTGATTAATGCTAACATTTGAGGATCTACAGGTAAGAACTGGGGTGGATGGATGTATGATTGGCAAGTGCAAAACAAGCTCAAGTTCAGGAGCATGACTGGAGCTCATAGAGATAGATTAAAATCCTTCTCAACAATTTTCTCACTGACTTTAATAGTATGATGGCCCTGAAGAAATTAAGCCCCCTTTTCACTGAAATAACAGCATTCACACACACATATACCTGTGTGTATATGCAAGGCCCAATATGGTTTTTGGAGAAACTGAAATATTATTCAGTACTTAAAAATTACAAATTAATTATAAAATGTGACCTAACTTAAAACATAGCTTGTCATGCTTTTCCTAAGTAAATTGCATTACTGTACAATGAGCTATTTGGACAAGGGTCACTCAGTGATGGATGTGATGGGATGATCTCACTGGTCTTCCACTTTCCATTTTGAGAGCATCTCATATTTTATTAATATTTTGTGACCTGTTAGTATGCAGAACAAGCTGAAATATTAATATTTCCATGTGGTATTTTGATTTAGAGTTACTTTTTTTCCCAATGCCTGTGAAAAGCAAGTGAAAGCATAAAGGCAGAGATTAAACATGTTTTTGCCTTGATTATTAGTTTTTAATCCATTGTCTTTTAGTTCAATCATATGTTTTAGTTTTTCATGGCTCAATTCATTGTTGCTTAAAAAAAAATCTAAAAAGTAGTAACAATGTTTTATTATTTTTCCCATCAACAATCAGTGTAAAAGCTGGGGTGTAGTTTCTATAACACATATTTGATGAGTCTGGTCTATTTCTTGGTTTCATAAATTTCTGGCACTAAAATCTAATTTTCAAATATGTGTTAAGAATGTGTGCAGTACAAATGGTTGAAGCTTGGTAATTAGTCTACAAATTATTAATGTTTTGGAAAAATCTCACATTCAGAGATGGTATATATTGCGATGAATATGTTCACTCATATAAAATCCATATACTTTTAAGGAAAGCAATGCAGTATATAAAAAGTAAAATAATTTTCTGGGTTTGTCAAAGCAAGCAGAAATTGAGTAATTTCATAACAGGAAAGCATTAGTTTACAGTTCTGAATGATAGATATTAAAAATGTAAAATCCAAGGATTGCTCTCTCTGAACCTTCCCATTGTCTTCTCTTTTTACATGCATTTTGTGCCAAAATCTGTTCTTTTTATATGAACAGGAGCCATATTGACTTAGAGCCCATTTCATTGACTTTATCTTAGTTCGATAAGTTGCAAAGATTTTGTTTCTTAATAAAGCCACATTCATGGTAACTGGAGGACTTTTACGTATGCTGAGGGGAAGCCATTCAATCTATAACAAGCACTTAAACTATCATTGCAAAATAACTCAAGAACCGTTCAGGGTAGTATATGAGATTGTTTTGTACTGTTAAGGTCTTGTTCACTTAACTCATGTTGGATTACACTCTCAGGTTTTAAATAGCATGTGATTGCAACCTTGGGAATGTGGGAATATTGGCTCAAAAAGGAAAAAGAGTAATGGCCCCAGAAAGCAGTACAATGGAATTTTCTTATTTCAAACCTAAATTGGATATAAAAATAAATAATAAGAAAAAAAGGTCATAAGATGCATTTGGTTGAATGGTTAATCAATAAAATCAATGCTTTTATATAACTATCTAATATATTTAGTAGTCTTTATTGTATTAAAACTAGATAAAATAACTTTGAAAAATGAAAGATAAAATAGCTGTTTTATCTATTGAATAGATAAAATGTATTTTATCTATTTAATATTGGCTAGATATTAAAAAATATAAAATTCACATAGAAACACATAAACACAGAATTCATACTGAATAAAACTGGGACATTTCACAAACCATTTCTGTAAAATGAATAGAATAAAATTGAGCAGTAAACAAATTTAAATTTACAAATAAGATTAGAGGACTGTCCCAAAATACAATAGAATAAATATAAATATTTATTCTATAAATAGCTAATACACAACTCAGTTGATTCAAAAGTAAATATTAGGATGAATTATTCTGATATTAAAAAAGGCAAGCATTTTAAATGTGAGAAATGTGTTAATTTAATAAAACATGTGAAGTCATTCTATATCTATACTAAAGATGAATTAAGTGGCAGCAGGAATTAATAGAGTATAATATCAGTTATGTAAATTTGATGATTTCTATATGTCATTATTTGGAACATACTAGGACATTCATTGGTATAAGTCTAGAGATGAGAATTAATATCAATTAATTTTTTAAGTTCTCCACATTTAGGTCATTTACTATTGGTTTAAAATACTATACAATTTTCAGACCCTCTCTGGTGGTGCAGCAGGTTAAAGCACAGCACTAAAAAGCTAAAGCTAAAGCAAGAGTTCGATCCCTGCCTGCCCCTGAGGTGATCCACATGGCCTGGCAGACCTCTCCTGACCCACCCACTGCTCCCCTCAGCAGTGTACTTAATTGATCTGCCTGTTCTGCTCTCCACTCTGTCTCTGCTGAATCCTCTCACCACCCCTGCACCTCTGACCTGTTCTGACCCAGTTCTGTATGCACAAATAAATAAATCTTTAAAAAAATACTATACAATTTTCATGACTATTACTTCATATCTTGGTGAATATATACAATACCCTGTACCCCCCACCAATGTTCTAATTTATCATGTCTTAAAACAAAAAAATTCTGCTCAATATAAAGTCTCCTTAGTCATTCATTTCAGAAGGAATAATTACTTTTGTTTACTGCTCAAGAACTTTATTTTCTTACAAGAATCCTTTTTCTTTTTTCAAAAATGACTGGTTAGCAGCCATGGTTGTGTCGACATTTTAAGAGAAAGCAAGACTCATTTTTGCTTAAGATTCCATGAGTGCATGATTCTAATGATTATTTATAATGATCTCTGAAGATTGTAAGGTTTAGTACTAGCACTTATTTTTTTTTCTTTTTCTTCTTGTTCCAAGCAACATTTTCTTTTACTCAGTATAATTTATACCTATGAGTAATACGTGGGCTTTGCTCCCGATTTTTGAAGGATTTTGAAGTAAATTCATTCTCAGTGATGGTTAGAATATTGACCTCCTTAATAATGTGTTGCATCTGATCCATCTACTAGGGCTTATGTGGGTGAAGACAAAAAGGTAGAACTGAAAATAACATTTAGGAGTCACAAGGCAAGACTTGAGTGTCTCAATGGGAAGCCCCATAGGCGGTTGTCATGAGTTGTCATGCTGGGGAATCTGCTCAATACATTCAATACAATTCAAGTTTGTATCCTGAGCACGTGACTTAGCTGCATTTAGAAGGTGAGTCACATGCCCGCTCATGGACAGTCATGATAGTCAACCAAGCACAGTGGAGACTGATATAAAGATGGCATGAACTTTATTTACCTGAATGGAAATTGTAAGTTAAACTGAGTTGACTCTGGTGCCTATTGACTGATTCTCTTTTCGGTTAGGATACATGGAGATACAAATTATAATTGATAAGCTAATAAGAGTTTGATTTAAATAAGGGGAGTTATTCATAAAATTTAATTTCTGTTGGGAGCATGCATACAGATTTATGTGCTTCATCCCACAGTAAACTAATATTACAAGGGTAGGAAGACTCTGTTGGCTTTCAGGAATAATCAGGTATAGACAAAAGGCATACACCTGATGAGGATAATTCTAAGTCATACAAATGTTGTAAAACAATGTAATCTCAATAAAAAAAAAGAACACATTATAATCCCCTGAGGTTAGGCAAATTAAGTGGCATTACATTAGTAGTTAATTGAGTCAATAGGGTACTGGGTTCAGGCACTCCTTAATTACGTTAATATAGATAATAGATTCAGAGGTCTCTTTACAAAATGAGTTCCCATTAGACTGGAGGTAAAATTTATGCTTGAAGAAATCTTGAATCTGAAAACATTTTATCACTTTATAATAAACATTAACCCATGTGCATTCCATTCATCATTACATTTCAGCTAGTGACTACAAATGAAAGTACACTTAATTTCAGCTTAGCTGCAATCTTTGGTGCATTTTATTTAACACATGATATACCTTACATATACCTGATATACCTTATTTTTTTTCTAAGAATGATTATTTTCTTCAGAACACTTTATTTTTTTTAAGATGTACTTATTTTTGTATAAAGTACTGGGATACAGGCCAGAGGTGCAGGGGCGGTGACAGGATTCAGGAGAGACAGAGTGGGGAGCAGAACAGGCAGGTTGAGAAAATACACTGCTGAGGGGAGCAGCAGAAGAAGCAAGAGAGGTCTGCCACACGATGTAGGTAGCTCTCTAGCCAGGGTCAAACTGGCACTGAAGTGCTGTGGCTAACTTCCTGGTGCTGTGCTTTAACCCATTGTGCTACCAGGGAGGGCCCTCAAAACACTAAAAATAGAAATTGCAGCCCTCCTGGTGGCGCAGCTGGTTAAAGCACAGCACTCAGAAGATAAAGCCACTTCCGCATGAGTTCGATCCCCACCTGCCCCGGAAGTGACCACATGGTGGCAGACCTCTCCTGACCAGCCCGCTGCTCCCCTCAGCAGTGTACTTTGATCATCTGCCTGTTCTACTCCCCTCCCTGTCTCTGGTGACTCCTCTCACCACCCCTGCACTTTTGTCCTGTACCCCAGTTCTGTATGCATAAAAAATAGACCTTTAAAAAAATAGAAATTGGACAAAATACAACTATAAAAATAAAGTTCTTCATTAATTTCTAGCAATTATTCTCAAAAAGCAGATTGTTGCTTATGAGTAGGAAAATTTGGTTCTTTTGGTAATGATTTTTTTTTTTTTGTATAAAGTAAAAGTACACAGCATATAAACAGACCTACAAAGTTCCTTTTTTAATTGAAATGTCATGAGGGGGGCTATTTAAAAAGAAATTATTAAAAACATCATAGTGGGGTAGTAGGGGAAAGGCAGGGACATATTTATATAAACTGTTCACGGAAATGTACTGTACATACTGAAGCAAGTGTCTGGGGAAGGAAGAAGAAAGCTTTCTTAAAGATCATCTAAAATTTCTCTCTTCTTACTGCAAAAATCTTGCTCTTGTTCATACTCCTTGTCTTTAGTTTTATTTTATTATTTCCATCTACTCATATCTTCATTTGAAGTCTTCATTGTCAATAATCCTTCCTGACAAAACATATTCTTTCCAAGGTCCATCTGCAGTTTTTCCCTTTATTAATTACAATTCAAATTATGTTAATCATCTGGGTATCTGGGTAGTTTCTTGTTTGGTTTTGTTACTTTTAATATGTTCCTGTTTCTTCAAAAGTAAGATATTTCACCTGGCAGCCAAAAAAAAAAAAAAAAAAAAAAAAAAAAAAAAATATTTAGCCGCATGACATTAAGAGCAAGAAATTCTTAAGATACATAACCTAGAAAATTTTCATTTATGACAGGAGTTGTGGCCTCTAACAATATGGCCAATTTCCTGCTCTGGGGTGAGAATGATGTTGAGAGTGTAGCTGATGATGTCAATACTTAAGTGGTAGGATAACAGTAGGCAGACAGTGTCTACTGTAGTTTCACCATCATTACTGACCCCAGCTAAATTCTACTCCCCAATACAATTAGTTAAATTGCATCAAGAATATGATAGAAAATTCCATGTGTGTTTCAGTTCATATATCATCCCCTCTGGTGTTCATGAACCCTAAAAATCCCCAAGTGATCTCTTCTTTCAGTGATTTTTCTTTTCAAGTTTTACTATTATCTGATATATCTTATATGTAAACATTCATTTTTTTTCACACATGGTATGCTCATAGATTTCAAGTTTTCAGATGTGTTCACACTGCATCCTATACAAGAACGGTACAGCAATGATCTATAGAATAAAAACAAGTGATACATAAAAAGCATGTGATTATTTCTAAAATTCTGTCTCTGTAATACTAAGATGATATAATTCTAACTAAAGATTTCAAAACTAAATTTGCTGATTTTAGGAAGGGATATATTTTCTTAAGGATTTATTTATGCATACAGAGCGCGAGTGCAGGTCAGAGATTTGGGAGGTTGAGAGGATTCACCAGAGACAGAACAAGAAGCAGAACAGTCAGATCTACAACGTACAATGCTGAGGGTAGTAGCGGGTGGGTCAGGAGAGGTCTGCCACACCATGTGAGTCAGCTCCTGGGCCCGGGATTGAACTAGTGCTGCAGTTCAATTACACCGCTTAACCCATTGCGCCACCAGAGAGGACCCTTTACGAAGGGATATTTTATCTCTTCATCATAAAATAGTAAATGGCATCTAGAAACGTTACCCTAATTTTTACTAAAAATTCTCATTTATTGGTTTTAAGATTTGCTTTTTGATGTAAGTTTACTATATTTCTATCTAGGAAAATAAATCCAGTTGTAATTGAATACAAATTATTAAAGATTAACATCTTCAAAAAGAATGCTTTTTTGTGATGCTAATAAATATGGTCAACTATTTAGAAATTTATAACTTTGAATATCCATGTTTTTGCAGCATCCTGGAATGTAGAAAATTATGAGTTTGAATGTATTAATTATGACAAAGGTCTTGAAATAAAAATATCAAAAGCTTTTCTGTTTAGAAAGCAGTTTGTTTTATGAAAAAGAAGTACTTTTAGACCACTTTAACAGAGTCCTTCTCAGTAAAAGTGGATTTGAATTAATAAAGCTCAGAACTGTGACCTGCCACATTCTAGGTCAGGCTTTCATTCTGCATTATATTTTCTCGATGTATAGGTATAAAAATAAAAAAGGGACATGAAACTCAGATAATCATTTGCAGGTTGTCAAGAAGTGTTCATAGAAGTGTTTTGGTGTGACCCAAATCCATTCAGCATCTCCCTGCAATCTGAATCATCCACAGTCATGGGAGAAAGAGACTGCACCAACGACCTGTTATCAATTTGTCTGCAGACAAGAAATCCACTGAAATCTTCATTCTAGTCAGTTCAGCCACTCTGACTCTTCCTAAAGATTTCCTAAGACCCCTGAGGGTCTCCAAAGAGCACTTTGGAGAATTCACATCGCAAAGTTCTGCTCAGAAATAATAAGAGCCTGCATGTAGCAGATGATAGGAAGAAATCTTTACCCAGGAAATAATGCAACTGACAAAGAATGTGCCAGGAAAAAGAAAAAAAAAGCAAACACACTCATATCCAACAAAAGTAAACTTACACAATCCTCATTGACTATTTTTCATATTAATTTTACGAAAATACCATTGTTGCTATGTGTAGTAGACTGAATTATTATTCACCAATAACTGGTGCCCCTTTCTGGTGTGTGTGTGGGGGGAGGGTATTTTAGCTCCCTTTTCCAGTACAGTGAGGCTTAACTACATGATATGTCAGTATGACAAAACGGGGGAAGTCAGAAATCATATTAAAACATTTTTTAAAGGTTATTTGTGCATACAGAACTGGGGTACAGGCCTGGGGTGCAGAGGTGGTGAGGGGATTCACCAGAGACAGAGTGGGGAGCAGAACAGGCTGACTGTCAAAATACACTGCTGAGGGGAGCAGAGGCAGGCCAGGAGAGGTCTGCCACATGGCATGCCATGTGGATCACCTACGGGGCAGGCGGGGATCGAACTCAATGCAGAAGTGGCGTTAACTTCTTAGTGCTGTGCTTCAACTCCCTGTGCTACCAGGGAGGGCCTGTATTAAAACTTTTAAAAGCCCGCATGTGGCCCTCCCTGGTGGCGCAGCGGGTTAAAGCACTGCACTGTGAATCTAAAGCCGCTTCCGCATGAGTTCGATTCCTGCCTGCCCCGGAGGTGACCACATGGCGCGGCAGACCTCTCCTGACCCGCCCGCTGCTCCCCTCAGCAGTGTACTTCGTCCATCTGCCTGTTCTGCTCCCCACTCTGTCTCTGGTGAAGCCTCTCGCCGCCCCTGAGCCTCTGGCCTGTACCCCAGTTCTGTATGCACAAATAAATAAATCTTTAAAAAAAAAAAAAAAAGCCCGCATGTTTTCTCTTTACTTTATGAAGAATAATGATGGGTATTTCAGCCATTGGCTGTTCCATCAGTATGAATCTGGAGTGAAGACTTTGTATAGATGGGCAAGCTGCCCATGGCAAACACAGTGTAAGGACAGGCATTTGAGGACTTTTAAAAATAAAATTCCGGGGATTTGGGAATCCTTTGTCATTCCAGCACACTTAGCCTATCATGATCTATGCAATAATCAGGAGGAGATTGAAACTCTAGGGGATGGTAGTATTTTTTCTTTTTTTTTTTTTTAAGATTTACTTATACATGCATACAGAACTGGGGTACAAGCCTGAGGTGCAGGGGCAGTGAAAGGATTCACCATAGACAGAGTAGGGAGCAGAACAGGCAGATCGATGAAGGACACTGCTGAGGGGAACAGCGGGAGGTTCAGGAGAGGTCTGCCAGCCATGAGGATCACTTCCAAGGCCAGGTATCGAACTCACGTTGAAGCGGCTGTCGCTAGTTTGCAGTGCTGCATTTTTACCAGCTCTTCCACCAAGGAGGGCCTGGATGGTAGTATTTTTATATGTGTTTGGTGGCCAGTTTAAATTGCAATAACATCTAAAAATATTACTCTGCACCTGTTTACAAAAAAGTCTATCCTCTCTGACTAATTATTTGCCAATTTGGAGAACTTCTCAAAAAAAAAAAAAAAAGGACAAGATTGTTAACAAAATAAAGACCTTACATGACTCAATAACAAAAGAGCAAACAACCTTATTTAAAAGTGGGCATAGGAACTAAGGAAATGCTCTTTTAAAGAAGATATAGAAATAGCCAACTGGCACATGAAAAATTACACATCATCACAAATTGTCAGGGAAATGCAAATCAAAGACAAATTGTTTTGAGTATAAAGCCCACTTTCTTTAAACCTATATCCTCATTAGAAAATATTTACAAACAAGACCTCCCTGGTGGCACAAGGGGTCAAGTTTCAGCACCATGAAGCAATAATCCTCAGCCACTCAGCCTGAGTTCCATCCCCAGCCAACAGGGTGACCCACATGGCACAGCAGACCTCTCCTGACCCACCCACTGCTCCCCTCAGCAGTGTACTTCATCAGTTGGCCTGTTCTGCTCCCCGCTCTGTCTCTGGTGAATCCTCTTACTCCCTTCCCACTCTTCTGCCTGTACCTCAACTCTTGTATACATAAGTAAGTAAATCTTAAGGAAAAAAAGACAGTTGAAATTTCTGAATTTTGTAAATCCCAAATCTGCATTATTCAGTGACTTATTATAGCTATTATCAATTATCAAAAATCTGAGCTTTTATCCAAACTTAATCATTATGTCATAGTCATCTATTCAATGATTGCAGTTTTATTTTGCGTTACTAAGGCTATTTAAGATTTGTTTATTTCTAATGTGTAAACTATGAAAACTAGTTTAGAATTAAGAATTCCTAAATTTCATGCAGGTTATGAGCTCTCAAAGACAGAGATTAGAAATAATTTCTTTCCTCGTCATATTTAATCATCATCCTGTTTCAGATCTTGTAGTGTGCGCTCTCTAGGTGGTGTATGCCATAAGACAGTATGGGACTTGTAGTTTGTGCTATGTCCCTAGCTGACTGTGAACATCCAAATGAGTCTTGAAAGAATTTCTGCCTGATTCAGCAGGCAGATGAATCAGAAATGATATGATAATCAAAAATAAAACGTGGATGCATGTGTCAAATTACATATTACTTAAAACAGTTCCCCTTCAAGCCTTCCCTGGTGGCGCAGCGGGCTAAAGCACAGCACTAAGAAGCTTAAGCCACTTCCATGAGTTCGATCCCCACCTGCCCCGGAGGTGACCACATGGCGTGGCAGACCTCTCCTGACCCGCCCGCTGCTCCCCTCAGCAGTGTACTTCCTTGATCTGCCTGTTCTGCTCCCCACTCTGTCTCTGGTGAAGCCTTTCACCGCCCCTGAGCCTCTGGCCTGTACCCCA
>NW_004567104.1:66664930-66690808 GCF_000260355.1 Condylura cristata | reverse complement strand
CTGCTCCCCTCAGCAGTGTACTTCCTTGATCTGCCTGTTCTGCTCCCCACTCTGTCTCTGGTGAATCCTCTCACCCTCCGCATCTCTGGCCCAGTTCTGTATGAATAAATAAATAAATCTTTAAAAAAAAAAAAACAGTTCCCCTTCAGCACTAGAAATTGCATATTAAAGTGCATCTATTTTTTTCAAAACACCACTTAATTTACTAATTCTTTCTTGAGACACGGGGTGCTACATATTGAGATTAATACCTCTAGAAACCAGACTCCTTCGTTGATTCAAATCTCAAATCAGAAATACATTTGGCTGCTAACATTGAATAAAAGAAAATATTTCTGTTCCTTGGTTTGCTCATTTTGGGAAATCAGAAGAATATTACTAGTTTCCAATCAAATAAAAGACTATTAGGAAATTATATAAGTTAAAGTATACAAAAATATGCAAAAGGATACCTGAACCTCCATGTTTATTGCTGCACTAATTATAATAGTTAAGATATAGGAACAACTAAATGTCCAAAATAGATGACTGGAACAAGAAAATGTGGTGGATAGATAGATAGATAGATAGATAGATAGATAGATAGATAGATAGATAGATAGATAGATAGATAGATATACAGAGAAATATTATTCAGCGATCAAAAAATAAACTCATGCCATTCACAACAACATGGATGGAGCTGGAAGGGATTATGCTCAGTGAAATAAGCCAGAAAGAAAAAGAAAAATATAAAATGGCTTCACTTATAGGAGGAACATAGGGAGCCAAATAAGGGGTCAGGAAACAAATATTATAATAAAGAAAAAAATTAACAGGCAACTATAAATCAAAGACATTCTTCAGAGGAGCGAGGAGAGGGATCAAAACAGGGAAGGGAAGAGCACAAGGAACTGTGGTGATGGTGCTTGGTGAATTTGGAGAATTTTATGGGGAATAACTTGAAAAGAGAAAGCATACACACATGCACAGTACAAAAATGAACAGTGATACACACACACACACACATATATATTTAATTAAAACAAACAAAGCAGGAAAGTAGTACCTGCTGCAAGATAAGCTGAGGTCATGCGTCATTAATTTGCTCTGCCTTTACTCTCGTGGTGTTTGGGGTCAGTCAATGTAGTAAAGCAGTTCCTCTTCAGTGATCTATATGGGCATTTTGACTTGTAGCTAATGTTTCTGAACTAATTTCTACTTATGATGAACTATATAACAAAAGTTCTCCTTTTTATAGCTGAGTAGTATTCCATTCTGTATGTATACCATATTTCCCTAATCTACTCTTAAGAAGATCTTAAACATTTGAAAGATATACGTTACCATGTGATAAAAGAATAATAAAGGAAAATGTATTTAACCACTTCCCCCAGTTGCCTCTTTTATATGATGGTGAAATAAATAGCATTCCATATGGGGTATAGTTAGAGTTGTGGCATATTGAATGCACATTGGCTATATATTGCTAATACATATATATGTATATATGCAAATATATATATATACATATATATTTAAGCTAATAACGTTTTCTGCAGAGTACAGAAAAACTGTGCCATATATAAAATAAATGTAAAAATAAGTAGGATTTTATTTTAGACTGTGATAATAATTCATGAGTGCTTTTGTTAGTCTATAATAAACAGGAAGCTTGTTACATGATCTCATATA
Organism: Condylura cristata; assembly: GCF_000260355.1. Taxonomy (NCBI): domain Eukaryota; kingdom Metazoa; phylum Chordata; class Mammalia; order Eulipotyphla; family Talpidae; genus Condylura; species Condylura cristata. Next base: position 66,689,134 of record NW_004567104.1, on the reverse strand, counting down.
TGATCTCTGTCATTCCAGAAGAGAAATCCATTCATCTTCTATATAGGAATTCCTTCCTATAATAGAATATATAATGGCATTACTAACAGTTTTCCATGGATGAAAAACTTGATTAGACAAAGGAAGAGGATACTCAGGCATCAATCAATAAGTAAGAAATTAGCCTGTGTCATAACAAGCATCAAAATTTTCACAAAATATAGGCATCTAGTTGCTTCTGGTTTAATTGAGAGTAATTAATCCAAATGAAATTGGAGAATATTGAGAACATTTTTTAAAGAACAAAACTTTAAAGCTTAAAATTTTGACCCCAGAATAAAAATAGATTTACAAATCAAGAGGACATATTTTGTCAGCTATTGCAAAACTGATACTCAAAACAAAGATCCAAAGGAATATAGTTAAAATAACACAAAACCATTAATGTCAATTTTATTTTGAAATCGGTGTTATCACACTTGCTATAAAATTCACATAACCTGTTATGGCTACTCTCAAAATTGTATACGTAATGATTTTATTTTAAAATTTAAATATAGCTTTTATACCACCAACCACCATAAATATAATCCATGAATATGTTACAAATATAGACACTCAGAAGAAAAATAATACAATAGACTGTACAAAGTAAAATATTCTTGGACAATTGAGAGGAGATGTATATTTGTCTTACCTTATATAAAACAAAGTTTTTACTTTGGAATTTATAAACTATTACAAACAATCACTTAAACCACAAAAGCCATGTGAGGAGCATTTAGCTAGAGCAACTGAGGATAAAATATCGTATTTTTTTATCATATAGCAGAGTGTTTTTCTCTTACTTTTTAATAGTAACATCTGATTAATAGCCATGTTCAGAAAATTATAATAAAAATATGTATTATGCTTTGAGAGGGTTAATACTCAGTACTGTACCAGAAGCTTTGCATGTAATACCATAATGATTCTTGCATAATTAAGATTATGAATAATAATGAAATATAATAACAATGAATGAAATATTCATAATAATGAAACTTGATAATTAAGTACTATTATTATCTTCATTGGACCAATGCAAATTGACAATGTCAGAGATTAAACATTTGGCCAAAATACAAGTCATTAAGTAATGAGGATGATATTTGAAATCAGAATCTACCTTACTTCAGAGTCTGTGCTTTCTAAAAGACTGTTGGCTCTTAAATCTTGGACTCCTCTTTCCATCCACTTTTCCAGTTCCAAGCTCAGACAAGCATCATGTCTTTTTTTCTTTTTTTTCAATTACTACAAGCACCTTCTTATTGATTTGCTGCCTCCACAACATAAATCTAATCAAGTTATTCACTACTCCACTGCTTGAAACATGTCTGAGCAAGACAATTTATTACCTGCTTCGTGCTTCTCTTTGTAACTTTAGCTTTCCAAACTACCCTTCATAGTTAGTGCTTTAATTTTGCTTTTTTGTTTTTATCCCCTTTTAGTTCCATATAGACGCAGGCTACACTTTAGCTTGATAGCAATGTGTTCCACGCTCTCTTCTAACTGCATTACCTGTATGTAGATGTCTTTACATACATCTATTTTACTCAAAAATCCTTCTTAGTGGCCTGCACCAAAATTGTGATCAGGTACCTAGCCACCTCAACATGTAAGTCAAACTTATCAATGAAGAGTCAGAGATTTTGGATACTTCTCAGAACAATTCCAATGGTACTCTGGGGGGGATTCTCCAGGGTGCTACTGACATATTATCTTTTTTCAGTTCTAGAATTGAATAGTGATATCACAGCTAGTTTCTCTGGAACCATAAGGTCTGTCTTGTAGTAATGGTTTCTTGTCCTTAAATGTATACCAAGGACTTCCAAATTTGTTAGCAGAAGGAAAGATATCTCAGGACTCCCAAACTTGCCTCCTCTAATTAGGGTCTGCTATCCATCCCATCAAGACAAAACATATTCTGTTGCCCGAGACCTTCAATAAAAAGTAACTTTAGCACAATTAGTGTACACTAAAGAGAAGAGAGAAAAAAGAATATAGTTAAGCTGATAATTAAACATCTCAAACCAACCACCCTTGGTAGGTTAATGCCCAGCCAAATGACGTCAGCCTGAAGCAGGACCCCTGAGGCTCAAAACTTTGCCACAATCTCATACACCTTTTAGTGGCTTTGACCATATTAATAAGGAAAGGATAAATTATGATGCATCTGCTACTCATAGCTCCTAGTTGCATGAGGAAATGGGAAACACAAGGGTATATTAACTGATGGCGAGGAAACATGGAGATGCCATTCAAGTCATAGGAACTCTGGAAACCAAATTCAAGGACATTGCCTTGGCCTGGCCTTACTATGCCCAAGGATGAGGACTCCATCTCACCCCTTGACTGAACCTTCCACTTCCTGGGCTTCTGTCAAGTATTTTATAATTCTTCCACCTCTTGACAGAGAACAGATTGAGCTAGCAGCCTCTTATGAAGTAATTTCTAGGTCCAAAACTCTATGAAATAAACCTCTTTTAAAATGTATGCAGCATGAGATTGCTTGATGGTCCTCAAATTACTAGTTACATTACTATGATCAATTATATATGGCCATTGTGCTTAATTGAAGATGAAAACACATTAGTGTTTTAATTTAAAAGCCATAGGTAAAATATAAAAATCCTATTTGAATCACAGACCTGCTGATGTTTCTCTCTCTGTGTTGAGATTTTATGGTACATTAAGCTGCTCATTCATGTAATTAGAACAATAACAGAATGAAAGTTTGTACCAGATGATGCATGAGGGTACCTCCAACTTATCTTTTCTCCATGTAGATCACAAAAATGAATCACCTCTGAGAACATTCAGGGTAAATTACATGCTTAGAATATAATTTTTATATTTAATTTTAGTCTTTAATAGTCTCGATGAGAGTTTGGTTCCGTGGCCATCAGGTTGCCTAAAACAGTTATGACATCCTGTTTATTTAAGTATCTTTCCCATCAGAACCTCCTCTCCAGCCCTGCTGGTCTACCACAGGGCAATTTCTACCCTCAGTCAACTCCTCATATTTATCTTCTGGGTTGACAACATGATTTTCACCACGTGAAGCAGGAAGTCTGTAATACCTGGAAAAAGGTCTAAAAACAGTCAGCATATTAGAAGCTTTCTCACTGATTCTAGGTCTGTACACCCTCTACCACAAACACAAGCAAAGAGGGCTTTGATGCAGCAAAGGAGATAAAGGGAACAATTTATCTAAGAACGATCAGGGTCGGGGAAGGAGAAGGTCTGATTGTCCATGGATGGCAGATAGGTGGTGCCACCTGGAGTTGGAATCAAAAGAGCCTACAGGGAGCTCTGAGGTCTTCTGAGTTTGGGGCTGGGGCCACAGTGCTCCTGGGCCAGGTATGACAGAATTCTGCACCAGGAAGCTGGAGGGGCAGGCAGAGGTCTTCACACAAATCTTTGACCCGAGATGACAAAGGTCAGCTAGCAGCCCAGCTTCCCTTCATGTTAGCCGTAGTGTTCAGGGATCTTAGTGATCAGGGTGAGGGGTACCCTGCCATCCTCAAACCTGCCTGTTCTAAATAAGTTCTGCCATCTGCCACATTAAGACAAAGCATACTCCTGTCCATAAGATCATTGATAGAAAATCACTCTAATAAAATCAGTGTGCAATAGAGAGAAGAGAAGAAAAAGTATAGATACCAGTTCCCACATGAAACAACCAAATTTACCCATTCCCTTGTGAGAAAAGCTCAAGCCAAGCGAGATTCGACCAAAGCAGGGCCACTGAGGTCCAAAAGCCTGCCACAGTCTAAGGCACTTCTGGTGGGGACCCATAGGGAAGGGGCAGAAGGGACCAGAAAAGTCTGGAAGGAAAAGAGCAGAAACAAACTGCAAGTCAAGATCAAGGCTGCCATTGGCAGCCTCCACAGGGCCTCTCACCCACATGTCTGTCTCTTTCAAGTGTCTCCTTCCCCGTCCCCTAAGGCCCTGGTACATGGACAAGGCTGAAAGCAGAGCACAGCTTCCTCACATGTCTCTGCTCTGTGTTTCCTCCAGGTCTGCTCCTTCATCTCCAACTTCCTTCTCCCTGTCTTCTTCCGTTCTTCTCCTCCCTGCCCCATGTCACTCTATCCCTTTTAAAATGTAACCTTACAAAAGAGAAAGAGAAGAGGCAGAGAAAAAGAGAGACAGAGTGGAAGAGGAAGAAGGAGATGAAAGGAGTGAGAGAAAAATAAAGTCTTGGGACTGCTTTTGCAAGCCTCCACCGGCCCGTGGCCACCTCAGAGCTGCGTTTGTCTACACAGTAACAGGATCACGCTCCGCTGAGCCCTCCAAACCATACATGTAATTGGCCAGGGCTTTGAGCTAACTTGAATGAGTAAAAACTAAGTTAAAATGTTTTATTGTTTTGTTTCATTGCCCCTCCATCTGAATACATGTTAGGAATTGATGTGTTATGTTATTTACTTCTAATTTCCCATCTCGTAAGCACCAGAGGAGACCAGCCCAATATCTCACTAGAGGAAAACTGCAATTAGAGAAGAACATTAGTGGGACAAACTCCCCTGTTATTTACTACCAGCAATAAGTTAGGATTTAATGTAAGTGCCTCTTAATCTCTGAGTTGACAGTCAAGGAAAAATTGCACTCTTTTGGCCCCCTTACAATGAAAAACGAAAGCCACATGCAAAGAGTACCAGCTGGAAGTGCCCCCTTTAGAGTTTTGGACTTGGGTTTGACAGAGACACATCCCTTTCCAGGAAGCAGATATTGGCTTGATAATGAATTCTTGTTGAAATTCAATGCCTAGCCCATAGAGACTTAATGATTCTCCAGCTTGAAATACCCATTTAACTCTAAAACGGAAAAGATGAAGAAGCTCAAAATATCTCCCTTGTCAACAGGAATTGAAATAATAAAGAATGCAGCTGGACTGGCCCCAGAAGCCTCTAAATTTTACATTAGAATGTGGCAGCTATCCATCTTCATAATTCTTATCTGTGACTCTAGTTTTTGCATTTTAAGTTCACAGGCTAAAAGCTTGGGAAGATAAGAATTACGTGGGAAGCGAAAATCAAGTACATGTAAAAAAATTCATAGCACAACTACCCTCAAACTTAGCAATATTTATTTTATTGATAGTTTTCTCTCTCTCTCTCTCTCTCTTTTTTTTTTTCTACTTAGAATATAACTTGGAATGCAAAGTAAAGATGGCTGGCTTTGTACATCCAAAATTATTCGAAAGTAATTGCAATTTGTACATGAAGGAGAAGAAAAAAAGGACTTACTCCAGTGACAGGGTAAATGTAGACCAAATCCTTTAGAGGTTTATTGCTAGACAAAATAGCATGGAAAAAAGCACTTTATTTCAAATAGCATATAGTAAAATATAAAACACAACTAAGAACAAAAATGTGATCAAGTCAATGTTAACATAGGCATGATAATACTATTTAAAATAATATATGAAATGCATCAATAAATATTTTTTAGTTATGTATACAAGAGATGAGAGAGAAGCAACAGGCCCCACTGTGGTTGAAAAACTTCTAAGTAATGGTTTATCAATTAATTTCCATGCATTTAACAAAGAATATGTGACTTACTTTTTTGTCTTCCCTCCATCACTTCACGGTTAGATTTGCCAGGGAGTAAAAATTGTCTATACTTCTTATTACATTGAAAGTTGTAGTGAATAAGAGTTTGGGCCCTCCCTGGTGGCGCAGCAGGTTAAAGCTCAGCACTGAGAAGCTGGAGCCACTTCAGCATGCGTTTGATCCCTGCCTACCCCGAGGTGATCCACATGGCGCAGCAAACCCCTCCTGACCACCCACTGCTCCCCTCAGCAGTGTACTTCATTGATCTGCCTGTTCTGCTACCCACTCTGTCTATGGTGAATCCTCTCGCCACCCCTGCACCTCTGGCTTGTACCCCAGCTCTGTATGGATAAATAAATAAAAATCTTTAAAATAAAATAAAAAAAGAGTTTACCAATTCTCAAGAAATGGTAGGAGGAATAATGGTTTCCCCACAATTTCCAAGTAATCCCAGAACCCATGTATGCTAGATTATATGCCAAATGTAAATCGTTGGCTCAGTCTCCCCAAAACTGTCGTGTAGGCTTTTCTCAGTATATCCATAGTAGTAATAATATTGCTAACATTGTAATAATAGCATATGTCACCTTGATGTGAGGAATTAAGGATCAGTTGAAGCCCTGTTACTAAGGGAAGTCTGTTACTCTTACAGGACCCCAAACCTAAAACTTGCTTGCCTGAACTTTCTCCTATTGATCCTCCAGATTAATAGGAATTTATCTGATCACTAATGAGAAAAAGACCCTCTCATTTGCTGCCAAAATGAATACCCTAGGGTGGAGAGTTCAGATACAAATGAGACAAAAGATGTGAGGCAGTGTCTGCTCTCCCACATATGTCCCTAGGCTAGCCTGGTGCTAACCCTGGCTCCCCACTACCCTTTTGTACTAACTGACCCAGAAAACCTGGACCCTCAAATCTCCCATCTCAAGAGTGTGGTTCAAAGGCCATTTTTGAAATCTGTTTTGTGATCCACAAAAAATGCTCTTCACCTTAAACCCACTGACTCTATAAGATTAGTTGATATAAGCCAGGCATAGACTAGGATCTGTAACATTTCTATAGTTAAAAGAATGCAGATTATTTAAAATTAATATTAATGAATTTTAGCCTAGAGGCTAAGAGAAGTTTTGACCTCTCCGTTGATAGTCCTTTCCCTAAAGGTGGCATTTTTTTTGTTTGGAGATTTTGTTGGTTTGTTCATCTGGGTAGGATACCATCAGAGGACATATACATTTATCACTGAACTTGTCCTATCTGAGACAGTCATTTGTACTCTGAGAGTAAAGAATGAAGTCATTCTCTTCTTATCATGTAGTCTCCCTTTTCCCCCAGGTCCTTAAACACCAACTAAATATCCCCATACTTCTCCATTATCCTTTACAACTTACAACATGTCAATTCTCCACACATGTTATCAAGTTGATCTTCTTTGCTAGCCAGTCTGATGCTGTTTTAATTTGCTGTCCAACTTGAGAAGAACCCAGGCAGGTGGTTCATCTCCCTTTGTGCCTCAACAAAATGGAGACTGAAGTTGAAATTAATGTTATCAATGAGCTGATCCGCTGGCCTTCAAGATGGCATCTGGATTGTCCGGGTGGGTGCACTATAATCACAATTTCTTAAAAGCAGGAGCACTATGTAGGAGAAAAGCAAGACAAAAGGCCATAGACAATAGTCAGAGCAATGCAACATGGGTAACTTTGAAGATAGAATAAAAGAGATAGCCATGAAAGAAGCCGGAGGCCTCTGGCTGCTGGAAAACAAGGAAAGGAGATATTTTATGGCTTCCTGAATGAAATGCAGTTTTCTCTGAGCCTTGGTTTAGCTAGAGAGGACAGATGGAGTGATAGGATAAGACTTTTGTGTTTTTTGAAGTCATACCATTTCTGGCAATTTGTCTTAGCAGACATAGAAAACTCATTCACAAGGGGAGTGTTCCCTAAGGTTTGTATAAGCAGAAGAATGTGAAGCCCAGTACCAATAACTATAGAAAAATTCACAAAGCTCTTGAGAATGTTACTTTGTGTATTAAGACAGTGCTATTTGCCTTTATCAACTAATATATTCTGCTCCCAAAGACACATTGGCTTCTTTCAAGGCTGATACACCGACCCGCCAGTCAACAACAATAAAACTATTGCACGATGAGCGACAAACACAAAATATTTTAAAGGAAGTTGGATTTAAGTGATCTGTAAAGAGGGCCTGCAATTTGCAACATTTTCCATTATTAATGGAAATGATTGTATCATGATCAGCAAGTCAAGAATAGAGAAAAAGATTTTGGAACAATTTGAGTTTGAATTATTTTTTAGGTATAAAGTTTTCAGTTGTGTTGCCACAATACTGTAGTTTACATAAAGGGAGGAGATTCCAGGTATAATTGAAAGTTAAAGGATGATGTAATTGACTAAATTAGGTCTCTCACTTGCTTTCAGAAAGCCACACTCTGAACCACAAAGTGTTTTGCACAGAGGAGCTTATTGTGTAAGGTATCTGCCATCAAAGTCAGCAATCAGGTTAGCACGCTAATGAAGCACCCCAATGGCACCTGAAACAGACAAATACAGTGTGTTTATTTTGATTACAGTACAGATATGTCATTAGGAAAATGCCATTTGCCACAGTTGGTACCTGTTTAATCACAGCTAGAAAGAAGAGTGGTGTGATTCTAGGTGAGCAGAATGGGAGGGGTGAGGCAGGGAGGTGGAGGGGCGGGGGTGGGCTTTGCATGTCCAGGTCCTAGGAGGTCCAGTCTGTCTGGGTGGCCTTATGACAGCATTTCACATTCTCAGCAAGTCTATCTTTTGGGGGTCGCCATGATCAGATAGATGTTTGTTTGGATGTTACTACCAGCCTTGAAGGGGCACAGGGAATTTTATCAGGAAAGTAGCACACTCAGTTCTCCAAGTTCCGAGTAATACACGTGGAGCAAGTGAATAGTTAATTGCCAGAAGAGAAGAAAGTGGCTAGACTTTAATTCGATACTCCTAATTTTTAGTCTAAGAGCTTTTGTTACAAAATGGGGAAGATCTGGCTACAAGACTACTTCGCTAACATTTATTTTTGCTAGCTATAAAGATGTAACTATTTTTGCTATTATAAAATGTAAGCATAGCTACTGAAAAATTTTTTTTCTGTTGATTATGAGGTAAATGTATTACATTGAATTGTGAATCTCACTAGTTTTTAACTTTTTCTCATAGTTCTTTTTATAATGTGTTTCTGGACAATTTAATATTTTTAGGCGCACAGCTACTATTATTACAGCAAATGAGTCTAAGCGATTATATGTAATACTTATGTTTATTTCCTGCAATATCACCTTCCTTAGTAGTAGGGCAAAGGAAACAAGTGGAGCTTCTCAAAATGTAAATGCACCTGGGAAAATGATTCACATTTTTGTGTAAACAAGGTTGCAGCTGTTACTTGCTGTGGCATTTGAAACAGATGACCCGAAAATCTACTGCTGCTAGATCGGCAAGTGGTAGCTATTATGCCAAACTTCAGTTCAGAAGTAAACATATGTACTTTATCTCTTGTCATCTTTCCCCTAGCAACAAACTGTAACATACATATCAGAATCCTGAAGTGGTAACTTGGGGTTCAGGAAAACAGACCCTCTTCAATTCCTTTACAAAGTAACTTTTAAAAGATCCATTGATAACCTTTAAATGTCAATAAATATTGGCTCTGGTATTTTCCAAGTTCAGCAGAAGTTAAAAATGTCACAACTGTCACTTGGATCATCTAATGCTGGAACTGATCCTTCTAACGACCTATTTCAAACCAGCCCATTTTTGAAGAATGAGGAAGTCACAGAAGGGGGGGGGGTACTTCAAAAGCTCTGCAAGTGTAAAAGTTTAAATTTTCCTCTAGAATAAAATATTTTATCTATTTCATTAAAATGTGTATGATTTTAACACAATAGTTATAGTACTGATATGTCATTAGAAAAGTGCTACATGCCACCATTGGTATGTGTATATATTATATGATAGAAAGAAGAACATGCATAAATTATCCAATGAGAAACAGACGGAACAGTAACTACCATTTTTGAAAATGCAAAATCAGAAATATTTCACCCTTAATGACTTTATTAAGTTATTCTGACCACTTAACTCTTAGTTGTATGAGCCATCTTGACAACAGGAATAAGTCAAGCTTCATTATAGTAAAAGTAATCATTATCTCATTCTCCATCAATCTATTTGATTTCCACATAGAAAATATTTATTTTGTAGCAAAGGGATCTGCTAATTTGTCTTCCAAGTACAGTTCTTCGAAGCAATGAATAGAAAAGGACTGGTCTTCAATTTTTATCTTTAATATAAAAGAGAATGCCTTTATGTTAATGTGCTCAACGGCTGTGTCTTCTCTATGACCACTATTATTTCAGTAACTGGAACAGCATAGATAAAGGAACAGATTGTATCTGTCATCCCAGAACCTCAAGGGGTAATCAGACATCATCCTTGAGGTTTTAGGAGAGATCAGTAACTTCCTGTCTCTAAACTGAAAATGATTCTGTGCATATTTCCTAACTATACTTTTAAAAATATAATTGGTATTGTGTTGCAAATAAAGTAACACATAATGTTGAAATAACAAAGATGAAATTGTTGTTTTAACTATGAAGTTTTCACACTCTTGAAAAAAACCAAAATGCCAGGTTGAATATTTTTCCCTATAGGGGATACATAAAAATAAACAAACTGAAGCTATGGTCATTTTCCATAACTTGTGAGACCATCCTCAGCCCGAAAACCTATCAACTGGCCTCAAGAGCCAGTAGTGGTCTAGTCCTCCCTAAAGACGGTGCCCATGCTTTGAGGGGAAAAAAGAGCAGTAGTTGATGTCTAAAATGCTGGATCAGAAAACCATATAAAATCTAGAATTCCGAATTCCAAGAATGAGTCAAAGATGACACTTTCTACTCTTCAGAAAAGAGATTGTTGTCAATATTGGGTGACACCCTTAAATCACATCTATTAGGCAACACAAATGTTTAAATTGTAAGTAATTATTAGTAATTGCCTTTCAAAAACAAAGAAGAGAATTTTATACTCAGGTGAGATACAAACTTACAACACAGAGAATATATATCACCTTGTATTTCTTGAGGACAGTGTTGTGATATAATGGTTTTCTCTTCTTTTCAGATTATTTTAACCACAGGAAGAAAAACTTCCTTTCTTTTTAAGATTTATTTATTTATGCATAACTGGGGTACAGGCCAGAGGTGCAGGGGCAGTGAGAGTATTTACCAGAGACAGAGTGGGGAGCAGAACAGGCAGATCGATGAAGGACTCTGCTGAGGGGAGCAGCGAGTGGGTCAGGAGAGTCTGCCATAAGATGTGAGTCACCTTGGGGCCATGGACCAAACTTTCAGTGAAGCCATGACTAGCTTGCTTTGCTGCTCTTTAACCCTTTGCACTACCAGGGAGGGCTCAGAAAAGGCTTTCCTATGTGGTTACTATACACTTTCTCACCTTTAAGCTTACGTCAGGCTGTACATTCCCCTCTCTTGCCTCAGTGGCTTCTTTAGACTCTAAAAGTGTCAAGTCAGTGGTCTGCTGTAGCCTCATTGAACAAACCACTACTTCTTCAACTCATACACACTCACATGTATACCTACCAATATTAAATATTATCTACTCATTCTTCATGTTCTAATTCAATCTTCCTGAAGCAAGGCAGACACGGAAGAGCAAAAGCTGCCATTTACTTAGTGCATCTAGAGTATCTAATATTGTATAGATAATTAATACATATTTTGTTAAATAAATAAATTATTAAGAATTTCCCCCAACACATTTGATACAGACATCACATATCCAATTGTTTGTTGAAGACTGAATGGGCAAAAAAAAAAAAAAGATAATTTAAACCAGAATGAGTGCATTCCCTATGTGCAATTCATATCATGTACAAATATTTTAGGCTTTTGTTCATTTTACAAAGACTGGCAGAGAATTGGAGGTGGCAACAGCTAAAATTGCAAAACATCTTCCAGTATTCCTGAACTATTAAATGAAGCAATATGAATTATATTTTCTTTGTGTAGTAAGCTCTTTGTATTCTTCACCCAACACTTCTGAGTGCTGTTTTAGGCACTGTTGAATCACTGGTGGATAAAACTTTGGAAGCTCTATTGTGTTACATGCACAAGCCATACAAAGAGAATATTTTCATCGTGGTTCCCAGTTGGGAATTCACTTCACATCAAGAGTATTGTTTTATTTTACGCTTCCTTCTCATGCCCATACGTGCACTATAATTATCAAAAAAGTGATTTGTTTTCATAAAATGTAATGTAAAGGTATAATAAACCTTTTATAATTTCAACTGAATCTAATTGCTGCAATTGAAATTCTGGAGTTCAAAAACACAACCAACAAATCACACACTATACAATATTACCTTACTCAGTTTCATTTCTGTCTACATACTCCATATTCTCCCTTATAGATAGAATACAATTATACTGTTAATGAGAATAATTATTGATGAAAAAACACCTTGGCCAACTCTATGTGATATAACATAAATACCATTTAAGTATGCCATTTAAGTTCTATAATCAAGGGAGTTGAAATATTGATAGACTTTCAAAAATATGTTTTAGTTTTGAGAATAAATCATGTCTTTTTAATTTCTCTATAAGCTAGTGATATGCTTCTAATTATTCTGATGGTATAAGCAGTCATTACAGCAGCTACTTAAGTATACTGAATGTCCAATCTCCTGACTGAGAGCTTTTGTTAATCTTATGTATAATTAAAAGGTTTTCAGTTGTTCAAGTTTAATTTCATTAAAAATATCAAGTTGTTTTTCAGTATTGAACATACATATGAATTTAACTTATTTCTTTAATTGAGCAAACTTTAGGGCTATGTATGTTTCACATGTAATATCTACATATTATATATAGATATATATAATATCTATGTGTGTATATACATATGTATGTATATATGTATATGTATATGTATATATATATATATATATATATATAAGAGAAACTCAGAATTCTTACATTTCACTCCAACACAAATGAGTTTTTAATAGGAAAACATTGCTTAAAGGGATTCTGTGTTTATCGAGATAACGAACCACATGAATTGGCCAGAAACAAATCTATTCTATTTGTGTATCTCCGTACACTGTGGAAGATCCTTTACACTATGCAGGTTTGATAGCATTATAAAATTGCAACCTTAACCAATGTAGTTAGCTAGACATATTTGCCATGCTCAGAAAATAAAAGTCAGAGTTAAAAGAAGACTTCCCTTTGAAGCCTACAGGTTTTTTGACTTTAATGCAAGAACACGAAGCCTGGAATCTGACACCAGCATATGACTCTCTGACTTAATATTTGGATAAACAATCTTCAAAAGAAATTGAGCATTGGAACCCCATCTCTTATGACCCAGCCTCACTTTACAGAATTGGGTGGACAGCATTTGTAAGATTGAGGTGATAACCTGGTACAACATTGAAGAAACAATGATAGAAGCCCTGGAATGTATAATCAGAAATGTCCTCCTTCACTTTAAAGCTGCTTGTCATTAAAAAATAATAGTCTGTTGTTTTGATTTCTGGGTTAAGTATAGTACATAATCATTGCACTTAGTTTCAGTGATACAGATAAAATAAGAAAAACAACATTTACCTAATACAGTAAATAACACTACATTTTGTTCTTCTCTTATCTTCAGTTAAATCTAAGAGTAATAATTTGGGACAAAACTATTTTGTCCTGGTTCTAACTTGTATACAAACAACATCAAATGCTCTTGTGTTCACTTTTTGTTTTGATGGGAAATAAGGACATACATGTGTGATAGCATGTTCCACTGGGAGTTTCAACTTTGTACCTGAGATAGCATAGCTTGGAGCATGTGGTTGTCAAAGTGCCTCAGAGGGAGGTAGAGAGTCTGAGAACTGGCAATGCTGTTGCCAACAGCTTCCAACTCCTCTGCCGTGGGAAAGACCTGTGCGTTTTAGGACCTGATATGGACCTGAGACAGCACTGTTGGACTGGGCCATATGAAGTTGCCTTCAGAGACCAACTGGATCAAAACTGGAGGTGGTGGAGAACTGTGGTAGGATTCCACTGTGTTATACAAGCTTTGAAATATAATAATTGCACCTATGAAAACATAGATTTTTACATTCATTGCTTCAAAGATTGAAAAATAACACACATAATTTATAACAAATTTGGCCACTGCTGCTCTGTGCATGTAAGAAAATCAATAGTATACTAATAAAAGTAATAGTAAATAATAATTGGTATTGAAATAATTGATACTCTCACATTTTCACATTCATTGTCTCATTTAATGTAAGTGTATTTACATTGACAGGTTATATTCTAGAAAAGATGACAACATCATGTAAATTTACTAATGAAAATTGTCACATTCTGACTTTGAGACTCATAAAACATTTATACATGGTAAGGAGTATCTTATTTTAACGGTCTTTCTTCTAAGAATATTTCAGGAATTAGTCTTCATAGAATTATAGGAGACGATCAAGATGCATTAGTTTGAAATAAACTTATCAAGCTTTACCACGTCCAATTTATGCGAATAAATTCACCTTCATGAATATTTTATACATAGTGTTATTCAATGTATATAATCTAATTGTGCTACCAGACACAAAACATCCTAAAGCATGGCTGATGGTATAAAAATGTATAAAAAATTACAGCATACCTTTGGAAACCACCAATTTCAAATAACTTCATACAAATAAGTGATTAAAGCATTTTTAAAATATAAAAGTTTTGGCCCTCCCTGGTGGTGCAGTGGGTTAAAGCACAGCACTGAGAATCTAAAGCCACTTCCGCATGAGTTCGATCCCCGCCTACCCCGGAGGTGACCACATGGCGTGGCAGACCTCTCCTGACCCGCCCACTGCTCCCCTCAGCAGTGTACTTCGTTGATCTGCCTGTTCTGCTCCCTACTCTGTCTCTGGTGAAGCCTCTCGCTGCCCCTGAGCCTCTGGCCTGTACCCCAGTTCTGTATGCACAAATGAATAAATCTTTAAAAAAATATATATAAAAGTTTTTTTCTTAAGTCTTGAGGTCATGATGATGCTTTACTTATATATATTTATAAATTATAAGATTTTTTCCTTTATTTTTAATTTAATATTTATAATATAAGAAGGAGACAGACACATGATAACCTTTATCTCCAATTAACAAAATGGAACTATCAGAATCAGAAAATGTGTTTCTTGATGACTATAAGCAAAAGAGCTGAGATTCAGACTGGATCTTCTTACTCTGATCCACCATACTTACAGTTCCAATTTCTAATTTTCATGGAACTGAAGAAAGCTTAAAGGTGCCTATTTTTAATACATAATAGCTAATTATATATGTGTGTGTGAATGCATATATAAGGTGTGTCTGTGTCTGTCTATCATGTATCTATCTATCTATCTATCTATCTAATATCAGTCAAACAGCTAGACTGTGTGGGTAGCTAAAGTAAAACACTTCCTTTATCTTCAACAATTAAGTCTTATTTTACAGAATTGTAAGTCTGTTCTGATAAGGAATATGTCATCGACACAATAACACTCTATATCTATTTCAGGATGCTTTGCTTTCATGAACATATTATGCTGTGTTTGATCTTTTTCATAGACCTATGTTTCTTACAGAACATAAATAAAATGTCAGTGTGTCTGATATTTCTTCTGTCCTTTAACTTTGCCAGGTGTTTCAGTAACAAAAGGTAAAACCAGAAAACTTAGATCTTTCTTTTTCAATACAGGAATCAGCTGCACCTGTTCACACACTAATTCCCTCAGGCAATGCTAGAACAGCTTCCAGGTGAGGAAAGTCTGGGAAGAACATTCATCTTACTAGAGTGTGAAATCTGGGCAAATTTCAATAAATTCTTCACGAGCCAGAGCAAAAGGCTTAACCACAGGAACTTATATATCACTGAACTGAGACATCTAATTTTTTTTTTAAGTATGTAGGAAGATTTATGTTTTAAGAAAAGTTAGTTCATGAAGAAAACTTACTAGCAGTGATACAGTTGTCATATACTACAACCTTGTCCACTAATGAAATGGTAATCGGTTGGCACTGGGATGACCTGAGAACTTTCTAGAATGCATGTCCTCATTTATTTAGATCAATAAAACTAAAATCTTTACCTCAACTTATTCCTATTGATGTTACAATGATTTGGGCCTAGATTTTTATTCATAGTAAGTATTTTTTAATAACTCCATTTAGCATATGTGTTAATTTACCAAAGTAACCGTTTATTTTACATCATCCATTCTTTTTCAATTATTCTTTTCTGATGGTTTTTATGCTTGTTGCTATTAAGAGGGTGATCATTTTTCTTGATCTATATCTCACCCTTAAGTTAAACAAAAATTCATCACTTGAATTATATCTTCTGGATTTTGACCTCTGTGAAAACAAATATCCCCTTATCTTCATTCATATATCTGAGCTGTGTAGCTTATTTAGAAACTCAGTCAGTAAATATTAGTAGGATAAGTCATTGAATGAACTGATGAAAAAAACAACTAACACCACTGATTAACAAAATTATTTACAGGTAGAAGTTCAGGATATGTTGTAGATATTTAAATTTTTTTATTTATATAGGTTATAGTGTATATTTGGATTCTTCTAAAAGTTTATATTTGCTTTTCAACATAATAATTACCCAGCTAAATCCACAGAAGTACTCTTCAGGAGATTTGTTTCTTGGAAATAAGGTATCTTCATGTAAACATTGTTTGATAATTAAATTGCTTCAGATTGTAAACTGATTGAGGGTTTAAATGTCGTTGTCGTAAATGCCTCTTTCCTCAAATATTTAGGCAACTTTGCAAAAGTGATGTTAAAAGTAATGCAAGCTTTCTCTAGGGTTGTAGTGAGTCTATGATCCTGGTACAGAAGGTCACAGGTAAGCTCTGGAAGACTCAAGTGGGGTTCATCCTATTATTTGTATGGTTCACGTTCCATAGAATTGTTGTAGGATGTATTTAAGCAAATGCTAACACAAAACCTGTTGCACCGTCTCAGGAACATTAAACATGTGTTACTGATTTCATAGTATCATTTACCACTCTATGTGGTCCCACAAATATGTTGATCATTCATTCCCCAACTAATCATGAAATGTACCAAGATACAAGACTTAAAATAGCTAAAAACTGTGTTTACCTCAAAGACAAAAATCAAATATTTTTTATAATCTTATGTGAAACTTTATGTGAACCATTTATATTCACATTAACTGTTACTGAAAGGCTTCTGTTTTCAAAAGTTCCCCCAAATACTCTTTTAAAAATATTTACTTTTTTTATGCATACAGAACTGGGATACAGGCCAAGGATGCAAGGTCAGTGAGAACATTCAATTAGAGACAGAGTAGGGAGCAGAACAGACAGATCCATTGAAATACATTGTTGGGGGGACAGCTGGAAAAACAGGAGAGGTCTGCTGAGCCATGTGGGTCACCTTACTTTTGCACATGGAATTTAATAGATAATTTTATATTTTAGTGTACTTGAGATATACATACAGATATACATACATACATATATATATACATACATATATATATATACACACACACACACACATACACACACACATACATTTCTTTATTCTGACAATTCTATTCACGTGTCAAGGAAATCTTCCTTTCTGAAATTGCTTTGCTGTCCATCATTCAACTCTCTTCTCCACGTTGTCATCTCACATATAAATTACCTCTACCTATGGGTTTTTCCAGGAATTATAAAAGGATCGTTGAATATAAACACTCCCTTAGCAAACTGTAGTCATCCTTTGGTCTCACTTGAATTCTACATGTTGGTGATTTCCAAATATCAAACACAGATTATCCAGACCTGAATGCTTTGTCTTATTTTGCACCCTCCCCTAACATTGCTTCCTGAATTCCTGTTGCAAATGCTTCAGCACATTTTACATAACCTCTATTGTGCAAATCAATGAAAAGATTATACAAAGGAGTGAATATTAGGAAGGAATGTTGGAAATATAGAATGGACTCTGGAAACTGAGCTTCACATCTGACTAGACAATAAAATACGGACCTTAGTCTCCCAATCATATGGAATGTAATTGTCAAGAATGACATGAACTTGAAATATATCTTGTTTTATCAAGTGTTTCCATTAGAATCAAGCTCTATTTGACATGATGTAGCCTCATAACCAATGCTGGACCCTTGACCATAAGGAACATGGAATAATAAAGGGATGTTGTTTTAAGTTGCTATTTTTGTGACAATACTAATATATAGCAATATAAAAACATATATATAATCCTTGCCAACGAATCCATTCATGACAGGAAAAATTCAAAATGATTATCCTAAGAGTTTTGTTTTGATTTATAGGACACTGGATATGGTGAGATAACTGATGGCTATACTAATTATATGACACAATGATCTTAAGGATTTTAGTCCTAACTTGTAGGAATGTGAAGACGGTGAGACAACCCAAGATTATATTATATTAAGTTTCATGGCAAAAGGGCTTTGAAAATGTAATCAAGTTTACTGACCAGTTTCTTTTATTAAATAAACTTTCAAATGGGAAAATTAACAAGTGGGTCTAATTTAATCTGTGCTTTTCCGAAGAGTTACTATGTTAATACTGGCCCAGAAGAAGACAGGGAAAACCATCATTCCAAGTATGAGAAGATTTGATTTCACAGCAGTAGCCTGAAGCCCACATATCAAGGAATGTGGGTGGATTCTGGAAGATGATAATGGTTCTATTCTGACATTCAACAGAGGGATAAGAAGCTTGAGCTTTCAACCACAAATACTGAATTCTGACAATTACCTGAATAAACTTGGAATCAAAATCTCCTTAAAGCCTCCTGATAAGAACACAGTCTGGCTGACATCTTGTTCTCGTCTTTGTGAGATGTTAATAGCAAATCCAGCTAGTCTACACAGAGAGAAGTCAAAGAATGAAGCTGAATATATTATTCCTGATGGACATAGAATGTAGTAAATGTGAATGAGCTGGGTATACATGGGGTGTTTTCAGAAAAGGAGTAACTTGGCTTAACTCATACAAAAGTAATTTCTGAGTGCAGTGTGATGTATAAACTGGTAGTGAGAAAGGTTTTAAAGCAGTGAGATCAGATGCATTAGTCAGATAAGAGATGATAGTGTCTCAGTTTAAAGCGAAAACATTGAAGTTGGTAAGAAGCAGGACCAATATATAAAATACACCTGGTATAGCATAAAGAAAAATTTGCAGTAATCATCCATTGAAAGTTAGGAAGTTTTTTTTTTTTGTAATAAAAGATGAATACAGTTTCAAAATGTGTTTTACAATAGCATACATTTTTACTTATAGATTCAGTAGAGGATATATATTCCCATGTTAAATGATATTTAAAGGAAAGTTTAGCAAACATGTCTTGCCAAGGCAAGACAACTCAAAAATGAAATTCAGAAAATTTTATCTGCAAATATATTTATAATCATGAAAGTGTGAAATCTAAAATGGATAATGGAAGAAAAAGTTGATAAGTACTAGTCAACAATCAGACTTTGCTGAGAGAAAATTGCAGGGACTCTTCAACCTGTTTAATCCATTGCTAATTTCTTAGAAGTAACTCATTAAAGAAAGTATATTCTGTAGGAAATCTACAATCACAACACATACTACAACGTGTAATATGTATTAAATCTACAATATTTAATGCATACTAATGAATCCTGATACTTTTAGCATTTGTTGCCTACCTTCATTTAGGAAATGTGAAATTTACTTAGAGGTTAGTAGACAAAAAAATTGCATGTGTGAGTGTGTATGTGTGTGTGTACAATTAAAATATACTTGATTGAGCAAAAGGAGTAATTTAGTAAGTGATCTGTGAGCCCTTACTTGTGTGGAGCTGATTCTGATAGTTCCTTATTAAGGACCATGATTTCTATAATGTTGAGGAATAACAGCAATCAAAACATGATATCCCTAACTTTTAGTTACTTTGTTTGAAACAATGACTTACTTGATTTCTGCAGGAATTCTAAATAAAGTATACACACACACATTGTATTGTAAAAATTATACATATATATATGTGTATATATATATATATGATATATATATATATCATATATATATATATATATATATATATATATACACAAGTGTGTGTGTGTGTGTGTGTGTGTGTTTCTGTACCTAAGTTTATGATCCCTTTGAATTCCATCCATGGTTTACTGCTGATATGTGAATGCTTGCTGTGTGGGAAACTCTTCCCACACGATTGTATTTCAGGTGACTTTACTATCAAAGACTCTGCAAAGGAAGCTGTATACTCATGACCTAATAATATTGACACCATAAAGTCAGACAGAATGAGGAAACACAGCATAGGGACCAACTTTTCTGAAAGACACAGATGAAGGTCCAAGTCTATGAGCACCAAGAGTTATGTTAACAACAATTTAGTTTTCTCTGAAGTATTATTTAAAAATTCACCTAAAACTGCTTTCTTTTGCGAAAGATAAAAGGCTTGGCAAAGCGATTGTTCCTCTGTCATTGACTTCATTTTGACGTTAAGAAGACTGAAGAACCATGGCAGTATGCACAAAAGAATGTATTTGTATTTATCAGGAAACAAGCCCTTTTTGGTGATCTTATAAAACTATGTTTCTATGACAAAGAATATTCATAAAGCAGATGTAGCTTAACCTTAGGTCTCATTTCTTGGAAACTTATTCTGTCAGTATGCCAAGCAAAATATTGAATACAATCAGTATTTTCATGGTTTATGAAACAGTAAATTGTAATGAATTAAACACAAAATCTGGCAAACTACTTCAACTGCATATACCAGCAAAAATATTCTTCTGTTGGTCAGTTGTCCTAATGTTTATGGTTCAGTGGTTTAATTAGCATCCACATATTTTTTCATCATGAAAGCAAGTGCATGAAGGACAAAAGACATCAGTGTGAGTGCCTTTCCATTCTTGTAAGAACAGGAGTAACATTTTCCAAAGAGCTTTATAATATATAAGGGAAAGGAATTGCAAAAGAAGGAACTTTTGCTTTTTACCTTTTGAAGCAATTGAGATATTCTTATTTTAATTTTGTAGATTTAATACTTGTAGCAATTAGTCATTTTATTTGACCTAAGAGTAAATTTTTGAAAATCAAACTTGTTTTATATTTAAACTTTAAATTTGCCTTCTATGCTAAATTCTCAAAAGCTGCACAGTACAAATAAGATATAGTTGCATATTTTAAAATGACTTTAAGCCAAATAATTTCATATTTCCACATAATCAAAATAAACTAAAGAGTATATAAAAAGCTTGGTTTGAGTTTTTCAAATTAGTCCTCAAAGAATTTCTCCAATAAAACCTTTTTTTCTACTGTGTGAATACTTATGATTATATTTTTTTAGAAAGTATATTTTCCTATTGAGTAGAGATGATGAAACAGCTATAGGCCAATAATAAATGAATCATTAATGGCATATGTGATAATATCAGTTGACAGTTTTTCATTAAAGATGTATGTGTAGGTGTGTATATACATGGGTATTAGAAACACTTTCTAGTATATTTGTAATCTTGTGAGATTTTAAAAGTCAGACTTACTAATTTTTTTTAAGATTTACTTATTTATGCATACAGAACTGGGGTGCAGGCCAGAAGTGCAGAGGCTGTGAGAGGATTCACCAGAGACAGAGTGAGGACAGAACAGGCCGACTGATGAAGTACACTGCTGAGGGCAACAGTGGTTGGGTCAGAAAAGGTCTGCCCTACCAAGTGGGTCACCCACCCCAGGGCGGGGATTAAACTCATGTTGAAGTGGCTTTAGCTTCTTAGTGTTGTGCTTTAACCCGCTGCACCACCAGGGAGGGCCCCAGACTTATTAATTTTTATGTAACTAAACCTGCTGGTTTCTAGAGCTCCTTGGCTTCCCCTGGCCTTTATCCCCACCCCCTCCTCCAGCAGAAACCAACAGGCAAAGTCTGACTCCCAGCATCTCTCTATCTTGCTGCCCAGACACAGCATTTTTAACATATAAGATGCACATGGGGTTTCTGGTTCCCAACCCATTTCTACCACTTCTGGTAGCAAACCAGACACAGGCAAGTTTCAACTATTCAAAATAAGAGGTGGTGTTAGGGGAAAAGGATTTCCTGAAGGAACTCTGCAGGGTTTTGTAGACTCCACCCCCTACTCCAGTTTCCTGGACTCCACCCCGTTCTCCAGTCACTGAAACTACAACCCCCAGTAATACCATAGAGAGAATTGTGAGGACTTAAGGGTGGAGCTAAGCAGGCATTCTGGGACTTTTGGGGAGATATAAGGGAGCCATGTTAGATGTGCTCTCTCTGGACCGTGGGGCTGGTGGCTTGTTGCTTGGCTCTTGGTGAGCTTTCAGTGTGCTATTGGGGTTCCAAGTCAGAACTGGTAGGATGCTCTAGTTAACTTGTATCTCTCTCTTTCCCTGGATTGTTCCTTTCCTTTTCCCTTTGTAAGTAAACCCATTATTGACCCTTTTTGTGTGTGCCTGCAGTACAACTGAACTTTAAGCATGTGGGTGAGGACCCACAGACAGGCATCCAATTCACATTGGGGTGCCCTGTAACAGTGGGAGGTTAGACACACTGTCTAGGTTCATCTAAGACCTTAGTCTCCTTGGGGTTCTTTCTGTGACCCTCCTACAGTCTTATTTTATCTATCAGTTCTTTGTCAATAGATGGAACTTTAAAGTTAAACTTATGTCCTCATTTTGTGGAGTATTATACTGCACTTTTGTTTCCCACATCTTATCATTTTGTTTGTTTGAGGATTTTTTTTTTTTTTTGAGAGGAGAAGGGAGAAATGTTAATTATGTTGTATTATATTAAACACAGAAGTATATTTTTTCATAATTGACTAAACAGATCATCAATCATTCTAAGATTCCTCTTTTCACAATCTATATATAATTTTCATCCTTCTGTATAGAGGCCCCATGTTTATTTGGTCACCATGTAAGCATTCCAGATAGAATCAAAGCTATCATTGCTGTATTAAACAGGCTTATAAATATTTAGTCTTTATTTTTCCTTATATACCATTCAGAAATGTGCATTAAATGCTTGCATATGGAGTATGAAACAGGCATTAGTTTTTGATGAAAAGCAGAAAACATTTATATAAGTTATATGTGCTAAGCACTTTATTATACCTTTTAGGAGAGGGTTAATGTAACTAGGCTTCATTAATATAACTAAAAGTAATTATTAATTCATTTAAATCTGAATTTGAAATTTATTCTCTATGAATTTTCATACTGTAATATAATTGCTAGTTGTGTTTAATCAATAGAAGTAGGAAGATTATATTTATTTATTGCCGTCTGAATTTAAAATTTACTATTCTAAGAAGTCTATTGCAATGGACCATTATAAATGTGAATTTTATGAAACTAATAGTACTAATCACATCCATAATTATTAATTCATTTAATCATCTACTTGTAAATTGATGGAGTGCTTTCCATTTCCACACTCGGAATGGTTGCTAGGGAGACAAAGGCGAATAATACACAGTTCTTCGGTTCACTGGAACTTCCCACAGTACTGAGTGTTGTTCATTTGCAGAAAGCTGAAAAAAGCACAGCTATGGCTACTGGGATTATAGATTTGCTAAACATAAGATTTTAAGTACTATTAAGATTCCTGTCAACTATTAGCAACCGAATGTAATAGAACATTGAAATAAAACCACTGTCCGCTAAAGGTAGTTGAATAGGGATATGCAGACAATTCTTCAGTAGAAAACTTCCACTATGTTCTTAGAACTTCAGTGGAAATCCAACATCTAATATTTCAAAGTTATTGGCATATAATTCCTAGAAAAATATTTCCAATTGATTTTTCAGTTGAACAATTTTATAACTGATCAGTTAAGATATCGTACTTTTTCTTTTTATGTGCATAATGTACATTATCCTTCTTAAATTGGGTCAAAAAGATAAATCTGACATCAGTAAAACATCAGTGCCATTTGTGTGGTGACAGACTTCTAAAATCTTTGGAAACTGCAAGATTTATTAAGAAGTCATATGTGCTAATGTTTGGAAACATGTAAATCATTGTCATGATATGTTTAATGTAATCATGAATGCTGATTGTTTCCATATTCTGTATCTTACTGCTTCCCCCAAACTTTGTAGAAATAGTATGTAAACATCCATTCATAGCACACAAATCCAAGTACAGGGAAGTATTCCATCACTTAGTTTATGTACATAGATATATTTAAAATTATAACTACATCAGGCCCTCCCTGTGGTGCAATGGGCTAAATAAAGCTCAGCACTATGAAGCTGGCTGCAGCCACCTCATCACGAGTTTGATCCCAGCCAGGGAGCTGACCCACATGGCACAGCAGGCCTCTCCTGACCCTCCCGCTGCTTCCCTCAGCACTGTATTTCAGTCAATCTGCCTGTTCTGCTCCCTACTCTGTCTCTGGTGAATCCTCTCATTCCCCACAGCTGTATCCTATACCCCAACTCCTGTATGCATAAATAAATAAAAATAAGTCTTTAAAAA
>NW_004567104.1:66661931-66664525 GCF_000260355.1 Condylura cristata | reverse complement strand
CTCAGCCTTTTACCTTTTAAATACAGAAGTAAGCCTATTTACTTTCTCCTTCTATGTTTTTCTGATGTAGAAACTCAAGGACTGGGACATGAAAAAGTAATGTTTAGTGTTTAATTAAGAAAAATGCAAACGTTGATATAAAAATGTATGCATATATTTGCTTCTATGATTAGCTGTAACTTTTTTTGTGTATTTTTGTAACTATTTGTGAATTGAACTCTAAGTAATCTACTAAAATGTATGGGTAGCTCCAAGTTTATTAAGTTGTCAAGAACACAAGCTACTGTACATACATGTGAGCACTGTATGCACGGAGGTTTTAGGTACTGCCTCTCTAGTTTTGATTCTCCTTTTCTATTCCTGCATGCATAAATAAATAAAAATAAAAAATAAGAAAATAAAAATATAAATATAAAAATAGTGCAACCCTAAACCTGGGTCAGATGCAATGAGAGTCACAGCAGCCAGATTACCTTTTAAACGTCTGTCACATTTGTCACCTCTCTGCTCAAAATGACTCCAGGAATCCTGTACTAATTAGAGTAAAAGCATTAGTTTAGAAGGTGACGTATGTGCGTGCCGGAATTGCCCCACCTGCACATCTTTTGACCTCATCTCATTCCCTCCTTCCCCTCTGAAGCTCCCTTATAAGCCTGTTAAAGAGCAATTTCAAGCTTTGAATGCCTTCCTCTGCCTTTGCCCATGCGTCTGTCTCCCTGCTACACATCAGCACCTGAAATATGTATTTATTTGTTATTATAGTTTCTGGCTGCCCCAGCTCCCTGAAAGCTAAACTCCCTGCCTGAAGTGAAGAACTGTGTGTGTGAGCGAGTGCGTATCATTTATCGTTAACTTGAATTTCCTCTTTCCTATTGGTTAAAACATTTTATTAAAATATATAATTTATAGAATTGTATAACCTAGAGGACTTTGTCACATTCCCATTCCATCTCTGCATTTCAATCAAATTTCTGCCAATGCATTTTCGGGTAAAGTCTACTATATTTCTTTGCTCAATTTCTTCTTGGGTGTTGTCTCTCCTCACCTAATGCTTTTCTACAATCCAATCAAGTGAGCTTCCAATCCAGTCTTCAGATTCCATCACCAATGAACACTCTTTAAATATCCCTAATTTCAATTTGGAATTTTACACACACACGCACACTCACACACTGAAACATTCATGCCTGCACATTTAATATATTCCGCTGTTGAATACTTTCTCTTCTTTGAGGAGTGAATTAGTGTGCAGAATTCAATTTTATAGACCCAGCCAGCACCTAATATAATCTCACCAAAATTCTGTTTCATAAACTCATTGAAAACTAAAAATTCATAAAATCAATTGGTAATGAATTTAAACTGCCATCTAATTATTTAAAAATAATCACAATTGAAAGAAGAGTTTAAGTGTTTCAAGCCAAGACCTTTCCTTAAATATAAAAATTCTTTCTTTAAACTACCTCTTGCTCACCTAGCACAGGGTGTTCTCTTGCTGCAATGCTACATTATGTCTTCAGGTAAAAATCAATTAAGGTGTAAACCCAGACTTTTACAGTTGGTCGAAAGGCAGCCCCAATAAGAGACGTGTATGAAAAGAGACATACTCTAAGGTTAGCAATACAGAAATTAAAATATAATTGAGAATTCTTCATAACTTGAATGATCTTTCTTCCCAAATATTCACAACAAAACAAGCAAAGCAAACCTCGCTAAATAGTCTCAGAATATTTAGCAGTTTAATTATGCATTGGGAAGAACATAACATAATAAAATTATATTTCATAATTTTATTTTATAAATCTTCCACTATCATGATTATAACACATTTTTTAATGCTTCAAATATTTCACACTGTTATTTGTCTAAACTCTCAAAAGAGCACTGAGTTTTGCAACTATTTTACTAATGAGGAGGTTTAAAAGAAACATCAGAGGAGTAGAAAATTAGAACTTAGACTTTGGTGTTTTGACTCAATACTTTCTATTTTGAGCACACTAGACTAAGTCCTGTTTCTTCTGTTTTGTTTTACCATATTATTTTTCAAAACTAACCTCTTTATAATGAGCTATTAAGTGAATATCACCTACTGAATTTGGTGATCGTTTTGCTGTTGCAATTTTCTCCCCAAAGACCCAATAAATTACAAATCAAATGTCCTCTATTTCCAACAAAGGCTTCTCAGGACTTCTCCAAGCCCTCAAGGCAGCTTATGAAGAGGAGTCCACTACCCTTATGGTATCGGCATCCTTCAGAGAACAATGTGGAATAAATTACTATTGTTGCATGGCCAGTCCTAAATGAATGTCTAGACAGGTTACTAAAAGATCCTAAGCAATCAAAACTGAATGCTTCTGCATAAGAACCACGTGAAATACTTGTCCACCTGTTTTTCTAGGCTTTCTGGAAGAAAACTTCTAAGTTATTATGGCATATATTGTTTCTCAAAATATATCAAGCTCTGTCTTCAAAACATTCTGCATTTAAAATAGTCATGCACAAATACTGAAGGGAAGAAAATCAGAAATTGATGGAGAATATTATCTGAACAAAATGATTGAAATTCTTTTAATTCCCAAATAATGAAATATTTT
>NW_004567104.1:66659659-66661496 GCF_000260355.1 Condylura cristata | reverse complement strand
CTCTCACCACCCCTGTACCTCTGGCCTATACCCCAGTTCTGCATAAATAAATAAGTCTTTAAAGAAATAAAGATAGAAAATTTAGGATTTAGGTTTCACAAGACCAGAAACTGGAGGTGGGGGTAGAAATGATTAACTTAGTTTATAAGCCAGCCAGTTGTAGAAATGAAAAATCCTTAGGTCCCAACTACCCAAGCAAGTAGGATGCTGACTGCTGTAGACTATCCAGAGATGTGCTGTGCAGATGAAGTCAGAGGAGTCAGTGTAGAGAATCAATGTATTGCTTTAATGTATTTTCTAATGGCACTTTCCCTGTGTGTTCCAAGATATGGTTTTGTTTATGTGATTACCAATTCTTAATAGGATAGCCTGGTCATTAGCTTCCAGAAACCAACCTGAAACTGTCTTAAATTGACATTTCTAAATATTTCATAATTTGATAAAGGTGAAAAAAATATTTCTAAAGCTCCCCAAATAGACTTTCATTCACTTGTCATTTTCTTTTGATTTCTTAAATGATTGCTAACTATGGGGAATATTGTGCTTTTAATTGGAGTCAACTTAGGAAAGATTTTATGCATTTTCTCAGGAAAATGTACTGAGAAATTGACTTAGTTGTTTAGAATATTACTGACATTCTAAGTTAAAAGTTTTTAGAAACCTAAGAAAATTCTAAGGCAATGCAAAAAAAGGTTCTCGGTACATTAGGAAAGTCATTATAAACCACAAAAGCTATTTCTTGCTTGTCTATCACATGATCATCAGGGAGACACATGAAAATTTAATAACCAGGAAAATAGGGGAAGGTTAATGACTTACTGTAATTAAAAAGCACAAGGTTCTGGTGAGCTTAACAATTCAAAAAAATATTTATGAATAATTGGTGCATAAATGGATCCCCTTTGTGAATTTCAGAGATGAATAACACACAATATCTGTCTTTTAGGAGGTTGTAGCCATTGTTCTAAATTCCTGTTCCACTTCCCCAGTCTTTCATCCTCACCAATTTCTGTTCTACAGGATTTTTCTCAGCCACTACTGTTAATTTCTTTAACTTATTCCCTCCCATACTTCTAATAGTACAATATCCCTCAACCCAGTTAAAAAGGGAGGAGGTTTTAGCAAGTAAGTAGGCTTTAAAAAAAAATTAAGTAGGCTTTCATTATATGTAAATACATATGTATATGCAGTAGTTGGCTGTTACACATGTAGGTGTGTTGCCCGGAAAAGATACTTTCACATTTTAAGAGTTCCCTTATGCAACAAGTGACACTGATGTCTAGAGAATTCGAGAAAATGATACTCTTACCTAATGTGTGAAATCATGTCTATTTTCTTAAAAAGAAAATAAAG
This sequence comes from Condylura cristata, assembly GCF_000260355.1. Classification (NCBI taxonomy): domain Eukaryota; kingdom Metazoa; phylum Chordata; class Mammalia; order Eulipotyphla; family Talpidae; genus Condylura; species Condylura cristata. The sequence continues at coordinate 66,660,143 of NW_004567104.1, read as the reverse complement.
CAAGAATTGTGACTATTGTAGTAATAGTGATGGTTATTAATAGCATTATTTGTATATTGCATTTCTATTCTTTTAAATATTGATTATGATACAATGATAACAAAGCATCATTGCAGTTTAATGCTTCTCAGTTATTTTTAAAACTTGATCATTTTTCTGAGCTTCATTATTAGTTTAGGTATCTTCTATTTAAATGTCAATGATACATACCTGAAATGCATATAATGTCAAAATGTCATATTACCTGATAAAAAGTTTAAAATATCAATCAAATTTTTTTTAATAATTTTACAAAGACAGTCAAGAAAATTGTTGGAAATATAGGATTTTTACTTTTAATGAACCAAACCATGAGGACACATTATTGGTGTCAACTACATATATATATTTTTTCAATTTATGAAGAATTCTGTGTAAAATTATATAATGTTCACTAGATGTAGTCAATGTCTATTGAAATATTCACAATTAAATATAGTCATTT
>NW_004567104.1:66650714-66659054 GCF_000260355.1 Condylura cristata | reverse complement strand
TGGGTGAGGCCCCACAGACAGGCAGCCCAGTTCACACTGGGGTGCCCTGTAACAGAAGTATAAAATTAAGTATAACATCATTCCACAACATTAACAATAATTAATTTAAAAAAATGTAGAAAATAATTACACTTTTGGAGTAAAATTCCTCATCAAACAGGCTGAGGACTTTGAAAGAGAAAACTCTAAAAGACATATAAATTTAATTTCAACTTAAAGAGTATTCTCATGTTGGGCTGATAGTGTCTCATAGAGGCACCAGATATGAAACCCAACTGAGCAAGAAAGTGAATGAAGGCGAAAAAGGCAAATCATCTCCTAAGAATGCCTAAAGCTCTAGACAACTTCTGTTTCTTCCAGACCTTCCTTCTATATGCTGATACGCTGTCATGCTGTTGTCTTGCTAAATCAGACACATAGAAGCTTTCTAATTTGTCAATTTTTTTCAATACATTGTTCTACCAAGAAACAGTGATGGATGCAGAGATTTGGAAATCTAATTAAACACTTAGAATATGAGAGCAGAATAGATAGTCTTTTCCTATAAAGGTACAATTTTGAGAAATGGTAACTTTTATCCCATTTTCATCCTTTTCTCTTCCCAGTTCTCTACCTCTCATATCACAGTCAATAAGTTGATACAGTGTAGTGCCAGAATAGTGTAATTGATACCATAATGTGTCAATAGTGTATCTTCATGATTTTTACAACTAAAAGTCTTACATTTCCAACAGTTTTCCTGACTGCCTTTGTAAAATTATGTTTTAAAAATTGGTATTTTTAAACTTTTTGTCAGGTAATATTGCATTTTAACATTATGTGCCTTTTAGGTCTGCATCACAGTGCAGTATTCTCCGTGTTTGAAAACCGCAGTCTTGTGTGGGCTCTGAAGTATATTTTTTACCTTATTAGCAATGTAGCCTTGATGGAAATATTAATAAAAGTTACACAGATTGTTTAAAGTTAATTGATGTAATATTTTCTTTGACATGCTGAGCCAGCACTGTAGAATAACTAGCTCAAACTTATAAAGTACAAATTGGAATCTTCAATTCACTTTAACAAATCCTAGCTTGGTATGTATTATAACTTTAGTCATGACAAATTGATTTTTTAATTGCTTTAAAAACAATGGGGAAGTAAATGGACCATGGTGGAGGATTATAGATGCTTTGGTGGAAAGTATATTGTTTTAAGATACATCTGAAGAAGTGCGAATCTATATCCTTAAATCATATACAGTGTTGTAAACCAAGGTTACCTCAATAATTGGTACAATTAAAAAAATAATACCCACCTTAGCTTCCCTTGTGTTACCTTTCTATCTGTATGTATACTGTCACCAAAGGTGCAAGTCGCAAGCTTTCAAGTGTATCCTAATGAAAAAGTATTTTTTCGTTCTGGTAGTTTTTTTTTTTTTCTTTAAGATTTATTGATTTATGCATGCAGAACTGGGGTGCAGGCCAGAGGTGCAGGGGCAGTGAGAGGATTCACCAGAGGTAGAGTGGGGAGCAGAACAGGCAGATGGACAAGTACACTGCTGAGGGGATCAGGAGCAAGACAGGAGAGGTCTGCTGCAGCGTGTGGGTTACCTCTGGGGCCGGAGATTGAACTCCTGTCCAAAGCTGAGGCTGGCTTCGGACCTACTGCTATACTTTAATTGTGCTGCCAGGAGCCTGCTTTTTTTCAATGTGACATTTTAGGTAGCATCCACTTCCGACATTTCTAAGCTACCTGAGGATTCAAATATTTCAAAATACTTAGATTTTTTTTTTAAAGATTTATTTATTTATTCATATGGAACTGGGGTACAGGCCAGAGATGTGGAGGGTGCGAGAATTCACCAGAGACAGAGAGGGGAGCAGAACAGGCAGATCGATGAAGTACACTGCTGAGGGGAGCAGCGGGCGGGTCAGGAGAAGTCTGCCGCGCCATGTGGTCTCCTCCGGGGCAGGCGGGGATCGAACTCATGCGGAAGCGGCTTTAGATTCTCAGTGCTGTGCTTTAACCCGCTGCGCCACCAGGGAGGGCCTCAAAATACTTAGATTTTAAAGAGGGAAGTACCTTTTATCAAAATCTAAACTGTAAGTAACTAACCCATTCAACAAGCATGCATTTGTTGTGCAGAATCTTCTCTCGTGAAATGTGAACACCACCCCCCACCCCCAACACACGCATACCATGCAGAGGACAGAGAGAGATTTTAAAAAGCTTTTGATCATTCCAGGTTTTTATATGGAAGTTTAAATGAACAAAGAAACCTGCTTACAGACTTGTCTTAGACTGACATAGTTTTTTGCATATCAGTCACTCAGACATGCATACACAGACTCATCAGATCATCTATATTAAGTGCATGCATGTCTGTGTGTCAGTTACAGTTTAGTGAAGCTGTTCAGATTTTTAAAAAGAAAAGCAACCTGGCCCTCCCTGGTGGCGTAGGGGGTCAAAGCACAGCACTGAGAAGCTTAAGACACTTCCGCATGAGTTCGATCCCCGCCTGCCCCAGAGGTGACCACATGACGCGGCATGACCGCCCGCTGCTCCCCTCAGCAGTGTACTTCATCGATCTGCCTGTTCTGCTCCCCACTCTTTTCTGGTGAATCCTCTCACCCTCTGCATCTCTGGCCTGCACCCCAGTTCTGTATAAATAAATAAATCTTAAAAAAAAGAAAAAGAAAAAGAAAAGCAATCTACTTTTCCATTTTTTTAAATAACAGACCACTTTACTTCTATTTGTAAATACAACAAAACTTAAGGTCATTTTTTAAAAAAGATTTTATTTATTTATACATATTGAATGGGGTACAGGTCAGAGGTGCAGGGCCTGTGAGAGGATTCACCACAGACAGGGTGGGGAGCAGAACAGGCAGATCCACTGAAATACACTGCTGAGGGGAGCAGAGAGCGAGACAGGAGAGGTCTGCTGGACCAAGTGGGTCAGCTCCCTGGCAGGGACTGAACTCACCCTGAAGTGACCAATGGCTTGGCTCAGCTTTGCAGTGTGAGCTACAACCTCCTGCATCAGTAGGGAGGACCAAGCTAAGGTCATTTTAATAAAGAACATGTATATCCATTTATTAAAGATTAAAATAACCTGTTAGAAATGGTATGCTTATTTTGCTAGAGACCAGGGATTCAATTGAATGTGGGTAAATCCCACTATATTCCTAGCAGCTGTGAGCTAGCACCATGCGGCTGTGTCTCCTTGACCCTGGTTAGTATAATCAATCATTCACTCAAATTGACAGCTTTTAGGAAAACACTCCTTCATGAAGCAGGGAAACACTGGGATTCAGACCAATGCCCTTTCTTTTTCTGAGGCTTGAAAAGCAGCAAAATTACTGAGATGTTCTGCTTGTTTGTTTTAAAGTAAAGAAAAACCACAAAATGAAGAATTTCTTGTACTGCATAGTCTCTGTAATTGACTTAAGTTATCAAATCAGTTCTATACTTCGTTAGATGGTGACTGTATTTCTGAACTTCTCATTTCTTTTCTATTTGTCCTTTTTGTTTTTGTAACTGAGGTAATATTATAGGACAGGGGGAGAGGGACGTCCTGAACCCCCAAACCTGCCTGCTCTAAATAGGTTCTGCCATTTGCTACATCAAAATAAAACATATAAGACCTGTCATGGGAAGGAACTTAATACAATGAGTGTGTGATACAGAAAAGACAAAGAACAGAGTTCCTAGATCAAACTCTCAGAGTTACTCATTCCCTTGTGGGTAAACATCCACCCAGAAAAGATTGGCCCAAAGAAGCACCAGAAAGCCTGATGCAAGTCTAAATCACTTTCTGGTGGGGACCCATAGAAAAGGGTCAGAAATAGCCAGGAAAAGATCAAAATCAAGATAAATGCTGCCATAATTAACCTCCCCACAGATCTGTCACCCACATCTATTTCATCCGGTCCAGGACCAAGAAACACGAGCTGTTTCTTCACAAGTCTCTCTGCTCCATGTGACTTCTTTGGTCTCTTTCTGGCTCTCCATCCTGCTTCCTTCCTCTTCAGTCTCCTCTCCAGATTCTTCCCCCCACTCTTCAATTCCCCCCTCCTTCTGGGTGGGGAAGGGAACCTGGAACCTCCCCTTTTCCTGGGGACCTCAGTAGTTTGTGATCAAACAATAAATGCAGCTGCTGGAAACTATGGAAAAGACGTAAAAACACAAAAAGTCATTTCATATCAGAGCAGTTGAGATCTGCTGAAGCTTCTAAGAAAACTTGAGGAAATAAATTCAAAAGAATGGCAAACCATAGGGAACAGGACACTAATACTTTTCATTTTTCCTTCAGGACATTGGGTGATTCTAGACCCAAGACAAAAGACATTAATGGAATTGTGAGTTTAACTGCTCTGAAAGCTCTGTCCATTCCCTGCAGGACATTTGGAACCTCTATTCACATTCAGTAAAAGGCTAAGCTATGAGTGTGGGACATCTGTCTGCTACTCATGAAGATTGTGATTTTGAAATCACCACGAGATCAGTCATAGTGGATACTGAAAAGGTTTGGAATCCCTGTGGACTTTCCCCTGGGTGAGTAAACTAAACCAGTTTCTAATTTTGCTTCATCTTGATTGATCCTGTGTAATCAATTTCCAGCCTATTACTTGATATAAAGAAAGTATAAGTCCTCTTTTTTTGTTTTCAAATTCTCAACAAATTGTTGCATACATATTGGCTTCAGATAACATCCATTCATTAGTCCACAGATCTGTTCTGCAGTCAAAAGTCTCAAGTCCCACCTTGCTTGGGTGGGTTTTCTGCTTGAGTCAACAGGTTGACTGATGTCATGGCTCTGTGTGTCTGAGTCCTTATCTAGACATGAGTTGCTGTTGGTGGGATCTAGCAGTAGTATGAGGCTACCTTAAGGCTGGGTATCAGAGGTGGCTTTTAGCTGCCAGAGGCCATGTTCTTGGTGTTTAACCTACTGCATCTTTAAGTCTGCAAAGATATGTCAAGTCCTTCTTTTGGATTGATTTCTGACTTTCTATCTGCAGTCAACCTGATAGAAGTCTATGTTTTATATGGGTTCATGTGATGATGTCAGATTCATCATGGACAATATCCCTGTGTTAAGGGGAAGTGTGCTGTATAATATAACCTAATAAAATCCATTGCACTTATAGTTCCAAGGATTATGCAAAGTATGACACTAAGAGCTTGACATGTTGGAAATCAAATTGAGTTTGGCCTAACATTGACTACATTCTGGCCCACAAATATAAGTCTATATACACACATATACTTTATAAAATAAAGTTTAATATCTATTGAAATTTTAATGAGCTTTAATATGATGATATATCTAAAACTGTATGTTTATTTAAGTGTAAACTTAGATAATATCTTCTTAATCACCTAAAATTTTCACGATTATTTAATTAAAATTGTGATGGATCAAGGTGTTCAAAAAGTGCTTGGTTCTTACCATGTCGACAGTAAGAATGTTGCTCAGTCTCTTTAAAATTCTAATGAAATTAATGAATTTGAAAATCAGTATTTCCTGCCACAAAGAAAAGATTTCTACAAGCAATATTACTACATCGCATTATGATGTATTTAAAAATATAGAGGATTAGGATTCTACATACTGTGTCTGGAACTTATTATCTATAAGTTGTTTTGCAACTTATAGATAATTCAATTTTTTAGTATCAGCCCATCTATAAAGTGAAACAATAATGCTTTGCCTACTTATCTTTATAGAAGAGTTCATTATGAGCTATGTTGGATTGTGCAACACCACTTTAATAACTGGGAGCCATGGAGCAGGCTACATAATGCAGCATGCTGCTCAAGAGCAAGATACTGGCCTTTGTATTGGTAAACTAGTCATACAGCATTAGTCAGATGAGAAAGTGGAAAAGGAGATGGGGAAAATAGAAGAAACAAGGGAAGGACGGAACTGCACTTCTTCTCATCTGCTGATCGCTTAGTATGAGATCCAGCCCTGACTCCCCAGTCAGCATTTCAATCTTATCAACAAGGCATTCTACTGATTAGATTCTGGGGTCCTTGGTTATACCTCAGTCACCCTCCCCCCCCCCACCTCGGTGTTACCAGTCATACCTCATACATACCTCACTCGTGATGTATAAGTCAGGAGTAAGTTTATGCATCATCATCAGCAGTCCAGGCTCCTGGTCATGACTCATGATGCAGACCCTGCCCAGGTCCACATTTGACTCGTAATTGATGTAAACGGCACCTTGTAGGTTTGGGATCTTAAAACCGGGCAGTTCTGACCTTGCTTTAGGAATACAGAACTGCAGATAACAAAATGGAGGCTGGGTAGGCCACTTAGGATTAGCAGATCCACAAGTTGAATTTATAGATTCAATAATTACTTATTGCTGAAAAATAGACATATACGTATGTGAAAGGTAGAGTACTACCTTTAATGTTTACTAATTTAGCAGTAAAGAATTATAATCTTCTAGGTTAAAATATTTCTGATATCCACTGTGAAAAAAACCAAAATTTATGAACAGTAAATATGTACTATATAGATATAATATTAGCATATATTTTCTCTAAAATTGGGATAAAAGGATAAACTTAACCTTAATATATTTGAGACTGTTAAAGTCCAGCCTTAAAAACACTGATATATAAAATTCAAAATTAGTTTCTTTAAAATTTGATTGCAGTATTTCTCACTTAAAATCATTTAATTTTCATTTTTTTAAAATTTCCAAATGAGTTAAGTTCAAATGAGTACTCATATATAGGCACCCATAACAGACTAAACAAATTTAGTATTATATTACATGCAGAAAGAAAAATAGTGTGTCAAACAGACATTACTACTAAATATTTTTATTTATTGATATCTGAAATTTATTCTTGTAAGAGTTACATGAAGTAAAGCCAGCCAATTATGTGTTCAGTTTTATAATAGGTCAGGTGAGAAATTAAATGAAGTATCACACTAATTGTTCCTAATGTCCACTAGCAGACTGTTTTCTAAAACTTGAAGTTGTAGCAATAACGATCATAATAACTTACATTTTGGAATATTTCAAAATCCCCCATTCCTTTTGAATATTTTATTTCTTTTATTCAAACATAATAACTAGTCAATCTTTTGTGTGAACAGAAATCATTTAAGCACCAAATTATGTGTGTAAAGGAAAAACTAAGTCAAAATTAACTCAAGAGTTTGGGTTACTGTGAATCCAAATATATCCCTAATGAATGGGATGTCAACTGATACATTTTTATATTGTGAGTAGTAATTTAAATCTTTCTAATTGTTAGAGGAAATTGGGGTTAAAATTGTGTTACAAAGGAATCTATCATAAATTTGGTGCTTTGAAATAAAAATAACACCTTGTATCAGTGTCAGGCAAAACTCAGATTACTTAAAAAAATTAAATTCAAAAATAACCGTGTAATTTGACAGAAAAATATTATTGACTGGGAAGTTGGAAGTTGGGAGCATTAGTAATCGCTGTAACAATAGTGAGAATAATTACATCAACTTCATTGACTTGCGATCTATTGGCTTCTTTTGAAACAAATTTCATTAAGTTCAAGTCATTTGTTTAAGGTTTGAAAGTATAAACATTTCTCTCTTTTGTTTCACAAAGGGCAGATCAGTTCTTTTCTATTTGACAGGCTTTTAAAATTAGCACAAAACAACAAATAAAGAAAAATAAGTGCCAAGACAAGCAAGCTTTGCATATGTAATTGAGAAAGACTGAGCAGAAATCCCTATTTGATTAGATTTTCAGTTAAGATTTTTCAGTCAAGATTTTTCAGTCAAATGGAATGGAAACCAAGTCTGTGTGTGTATGTGTGTGTGTTTATCCTGAATAACATGAAGAAATAACCCTTGATTATATGTTCACAGACATACTTAAGCAAGTTAAGAAATACACATTCTGGGAAGAAAATGTTAAGAATGACCTTGACTTCCAGCTCTTTTCACAGGTGGTGACAATAGCTTTGATTAGATTATGATCAGTAATTTTTAAAACATTGTAACACTGACTCTTTGCTCTTATGGCTCAAAAGACCTTTATCTTTTTCTTGTACTCTGAACCAATTCACTGTTTACGAACAGAGCAAAGTTACATGCTTGAATCAGGCAGGCTCATGGGCTATAAGTGTACTATACATATGTCACTAAAACTTTAATTTTGGATTGTTGAAAGACATCTAAAATCTGGATTTCTTCTTGAGTTATGTACTTTGGAAAAATAAATTTTAAAATCTTCATATTCCATATAGTTAATTACATTTTAATATAAAAAGTAAATATTATGTATGTAATAAACCATCAGTTTTTGTCTGTCAGGATCTGAAATGACCATCAATAGTTCCTCTGCA
>NW_004567104.1:66648230-66649539 GCF_000260355.1 Condylura cristata | reverse complement strand
GTTATTTTCCCATATCTTTCAAATCATACTGTTTCTTTTTAGACACTTTTGAATATCCATTAGCAAGATTCAAAGAAAGAAGAAAGGAAGGAGGAAAGAGGAAGGAAGGGAAGAGAGAAGAAGGGAAGGAAGGGAAGAAGGGAAGGTGAGAGGAAGGGAACAGTGGAGAGGGAGGAAGAGAGGCAGCCTGAATGAAAGTATGCAGATCTGCTACAGGCTATAGAGTCAGATCTCAGAGAAGCCGCTCTGAGCCTGGATGAATGGCTTGACCCTGTAGCTTTGCTGTTAATCATCTGATCTTCTCTCCTGACTATCTGCGCAGTTATCTCAACTAGATGTGACCTCTGCCATAATTAGATGGTGACTTTCCATTATTTTCTGCTTCTGATCTTTATCTGTTTACAAGAGTTAGGCAGAAGTTACAAAGAGATTTGCAAAGAAATACACAAGTAAATTTTAAGGGTAGGGTAGTGTGTTCAAAATAGAATCAGAAGGACATGGATTAAATTAAGACTTGGGAGAGGTGATCTGACTTCATAGCAGTAGTTTGGTAACCTGAATTAGCACTTTCATCACAACTCGTAGCCGCTCATTCATCATTCCTCTGACCCTGTAAACAAGTTGTGTTCCTGAGTCCGTGCATAGTGGAATCGTGGTGTTAGCGGTCCCTGAGAGTTCACTGACGCCTGATTACCAAATTCATCAAGCTGCCCCTTCTGATTAGCCTAAGGTCCATGATCCAGTTCATGTCAGTGCTCAAGAGGCAGGAACCATTTCTATGCTATTTCATTAGGGACCATTGAAGCACACATATATTTTTAAAATATTTTCTTATTTTAAGAGGATTCTTAAATCATGCCAAGAATTTATTGAATACCTTATATAAGTCAGGCACTGTGAAAGTCATTTTCACTTTTATTATCTTTTATTCCTTATAGCAAACCTCTTGCAAAGGTTTTTATTATCCTTGTTTTATGGTTGGGGGAACAGAGGGTCATAGAAATTATTTAACACAGCCAAGATATTACCTACGAACTCTGACTTTAAATCCAAGGCTTGAAGGTGTTAAACTCAAATATGTTAGTGACGTTCAATCATACTGTATTGTGTGTAAATATTATTATTTGTATTAGCATTAGCAAAATAACAGTACAGACCATAAATGTTTTAAAATATTTTTCTCTGTCACATGAAAATATTTTACTTTATCTTAGTTTTTAAATTTTAATATCAAAAGTTATTGGCATGATAGAATGCAAATTCCAAAGAAGATAATTATCCATTAAATGCCATCTTATTACCGAGGAAA
>NW_004567104.1:66613020-66647560 GCF_000260355.1 Condylura cristata | reverse complement strand
GCAATGCTATTGAAATCCACTGCTAAGGGCAGCAGTGGGCGAGACAGGAGAGGTCTGCTGCGCCATGTGGGTCAGCTCCTTGGTGGGGCATGGGGCTCAGATCTTAGAGATAATAGTGCTGAGACTTAACACTTAGGCCACCAAGGAGGCCCCTGACCTTTATTTATTAAATTTAAATTAATTTATGAGTCTCCCTTTCTAAAATTTAATGTTAATTATTTAAATATACTTAATATTTTGAAAGGCTTATATTTGTGTTAGTCAAAAAAGAAAGTGTAACACTTATTAAGAGGAAAGGGATATCAACACTCTAGAAACAATTTTTATGTCTAATATAAATCTACAGTACCAAATTAACTTTCAAAACCATATATTCATTAAAAAAAAAAGTAAACTCTGTGTCTGAGCACATCTTGCCCCCCTGAGTCTTGGCAGTCAAAGAAATTCCATTGTTATCTCAATTTCTCCTCAAATTCTTCTATCTTCTCTTTCAAAAAATGATAATCTATATGAAACTACATGCAACAGGTGTCCATTATAACGAGATCCATAGTAAAGAGTAACTAAAACAGAGATACTCCATGCATTAAGGCATAACAAGATATTTCGGAATAGTGAAAAGTAGCTCATATATTATAATTTAGAAAATAAAGATTAAATTCGTGGGAAGAAAATTGGCTCATTAGAAATAGCTCTTCTTTTTAATACTGTCACACTTTAAATCCACCTGCAACTTTTCTTGCAGATTTCTAAGTGTTCAATATCCTCAGATCGAACAGAAACAGTTATACCAGGTGGGATACTTATTAGAAAGAAAGACACTCACAGTTACGGCTGGATTTACTCCATGACGGCTGAGGCTCCCTGAAATGAAAGTGTCTCCTGAATTCACCATGTTAACTATCTTCTCTCCCCCATCTAGTGTGCTTCCTCCTTGGGGCTGTGGGCATAAGAACCATTTTCTTTTCTAATGAGTACTTTAGTGCTTAGGAGACAGTGAATCTTATGACTCTCTGGAGAGTTATTTAAATCTGTGAAGCATATTTTCATTATTTTTGTTTTGAGGAGTAAGGTTTGGGTGTGTTTAACCCATTCAGTTATCTTATGCCTTTGCCCACAAGGAGTAACTTACAAATGCTATACTCTTGTGTTTTAGGGATTAACTCTAGTCACTAGGAGAAAAATAATATTTATTCCAATGCACATGGTCACTATTGTAAAAAAAAATAGTGATTAATATTTTATCAACAATAATTTATCTGAATATGGAAATAAAGGTGTTTCCATACACTTCCTGAAAACTAATTTTTCTAGAATTCTAAGGAAATTTACCCTAGTTATGAGCAATACTGAGGAATAGAAAAGGTTCCTTTCTTTCTTTAAGTATATTAAAAGGTTGGCCTTTTGTACATATGAACTAATTCCCCAACTTTCCAGGGAAATGCATTCCATATTTATTATTGACTGGCACCAATGAACGATAATACAAATTTTCTAGCAATGTTGAGTTTCCAGATATGACTAAGAGTTAGTTAACTCATTATTTCAACTAAAACAGAAAGTTTTTCTGGGGTTATTTCCCTTTGACAGCAGTGGGATATCCAAAGTCTCCTGGAAAGTAAAGCAAGGTTTGTCCCCAGGACTGGATGAAAGGAGATTGCTGTTGCAGAAAAAATATTTGCCCTCAGTAAACCTAGAAAGCTTTCGAGATCCACATTTGATTTTTCCCATCTGGCTAAGTATGCTCCAAGGCACATATTAGGTTTCCCTAAGTGTCACTTGAAGTGAAGAACTATGCTCAAGAAAACCTGCAAAAGCAGACTACTTTGGCCATGTAAAAGGGATATGCATATAAAGCTGCTCTTCTTGGAGAAGCATCACTCTGGCAGATGAAGCCCACAGAGATGGGTAACTTCTGTGCTGCACTGGGAAGAAAATTTGTGATCCAAGAATGGCTACCAGCCAGGCAGGTGTCAATCATCCAGTCTCCTCCCTCCTCCCTCCTCCAGTTGTATTGTCATTTTCACCAACAACCCTCTGCTTTCTAACACTGGACTTTCCTTTTCCTGTCCCCCATGTCATTAGTAGAACAGTTCACAGGACCCAGGCTGGAATCTTATCATTGCAGAAATTTTCTGGAAATCCTATCTTCCACTGCTTGTGTCACTTAAAAATATACTAACCATAGCTAATTGTCAGAAAACCCAACTTTTCCATTCTTTGGTTTGTGAACAAAATATCAAATGCCAGTTTTGTTCAAAAGTACATGACTTCTCTTTGTACTGTGTCACCTTAGGTTACCATGAATAATATTTTAGCTTTCTTTTTTAAAGATTTATTTATGCATATAGAACTGGGGTGCAGGGGTGGTAAGAGGATTCACCAAAGACAGAGTGGGGAGCAGAGCAGGCATATTGACTGAGATGCACTACCCAGGGGAGCAGTGGATGATATGGAAGAAGTCTACTGCACCATGTGTGTCACCTCCCTGGCTGGGGATCGAACTTGCACTGAGGTGACTGCAGCTCGGTTGCCATCCTGCATCCTAACTGGTTGTGCCACCAGGACCTGTTTTAGATTTCTCTTTGAGGTTAGAGTTTATGTTCCAGCCTCCACATCCTCCCATGAAAATATGGTCCTTCCTAAGAAGAAGAAACAGGTCTTCAACCAGAGAACCCTATGCTCCTTGTTTATAGGACTTGAGATTTTCTGTATCTTCTTCATGTTTGTATGTTCATGTGTGTGAAAATGGATTTGCTGTTCTTCACTATAGAGTGAAAGTTTTAAAGATTTATGTTTCATGTTTGTGTGAAATATTTAGAAATTAAGACATATGTAAGGCATATTGCATACTTCTGTTGAGATAATTATTCTATTTTCTCATTTATCCATTCTCATTCTCCCTGCTCTCTCCTCATTCTGTATATATGTATTAAACATTTGAATTCTGAGTGTCATTTATTCCTTTCAAACTTAATTTATTGATTGCATGTTCTATATGGGATAACAAAACACTACATTTTGTAAGCCTTTGGTATTATGTATTTAGAGTTAAAAATTTATTTCCAGTAGAAAGATATTTTTGAAGACAAATGTAAATGTGAACATACTCACTTTGTGTGCACAGGAACTCAGTATGTAGCAATTTAATGTTTCCTTTCTGATTCAGATAATTAACCAAATAATTTCAATTAGGAATTCAAATAGAAAGTTTATTAAATACCTGCAATTAATTATGTGAATTTAAGTACATATCATGACAATGTTAAGTCTTAAGCTAATATTCTTTAGACTGGAGCTTTGTTAGGAAAATTAAAGTGTCATAAGTAGGAATTACTTGCAATACTTCACCTAACATAATTGATTTGAGATTACTATACTTTATAATGGACTTTAAGTGGTTACATCTTCAAATCTTGCATTTCAATAAATTCTAAGGTAAACTGAATTAGTGAGATGAATGAAAATATCCTGTAGATATGTGATATGATCATAAATTTGAGCTCTCTGCTTTCCATTGATGATTTGGTCACATATTTTAAGTTTTAAAAGCATCAGTCTCCTCATCTAGCTATCTCAATGAGTGTTTTACATCACAAGAAGGTTACAAAAATCTGGCCCATTTAAAGGCATATTCTTCATAGGCTACATATTTGCTTTATTCACTAAAAGAGAAAGAACTATGACATCCAAGGAAACAAAACAACTCTAGAATCTGCATGTCATATTTGTAATTGAAATAACACTTTGGATTGATTGGTACAATATCTCTTTTGACCTGAATTAGCCATGCCAATCTGGTAAGATTTGCATATATGTATGTGTGTATACACATGTATATACATCCACACAAACATGTATATATCCTCTATACACATTTACTTTTGAAAACATTTCATCATATATGTGCATCTCTCTCTCTCTCTCTCTCTCTCTCTATATATATATATATATAAAATATAGGCAAATGTGATGGATTCTTAGGGGAACTAATTAGTGCCATAAATAACATATGCACATGCTATACTTTCCACATGGTTAAGTAAATTGATTTTTCATGTGGCTTCAGATAGTGTTCTTTTATACACCCCTGGGATACAGTACTGCCAGCTGCTTATGTCTAGAAAAGGACAACATTTTGATAAATGATAAGAAATAGTAAGTAGTTCATAGTAAGTAGTTATCATGTACCATATTATAAAGTGATTTATTTTGGTGTTTGTAGTCAAAATATCCGCAAGAGTTTATGTACTTTGAAATATTATGAATATAAAATTTTTGAATATAAAACTTTTGAAAAAAGTTTTCCTTTCATAATTATTATCAGAGATACAGATACTGCCACAGTTAAAAATACATAGAAAAACATTTTCAATAATACAATTATGTAAATGTGCTGATACTGATCTTGTTAATCATTGTGTTACTTCGTCAGGTTGTGCTCTAAGTGAAATATAAATATACAAAATATGGATACCCTGGGGTGTTTGGACAATTAAGCAACCCCCACAAATCCATCTGATATGCCTATACACACACACACATATGTATGTATATATGCATGTATAGGCAACATATTTATTTATACCTACATATGCCTACATATTATTTATGCCTTTGTATATATATCACATTTGCCTATATATGCAATATGTGGCTATGTGTACATTAATAAATATACTGTGCTTATAGGTATACATGTCACATGTAGTAATGATATTCCAGATAGACTCCATAAACACTGAATTAGTGACTATTGATATTCTTCTCTTTCAGCAAATAGGATGTTAAGTTTGCATGAGCATCTGGTCAAAACATTTTCATCAGTTGATCAATATATAAATTGTTTTATATCTGTCTTTGTTTAAAGACATTTTATTGACTATTTTATGTTGAGTTTTTAGCACTGAACCAGTGAGCCTCAGTACTATACATCATGCCTGAATAAAGCTTGTACAGTACATGTTTCCTCTTAAGGCACAGCAACAGATTTCTTACCCTTAGGATGCTGGACAGCCTTCAACATTATGTTTAGGAGTCTTTTGAAACAGAAAAGCACGAAAATGTGAAAAATGTGACTCTAAGTCTGTGAACAGAACATTTATTTATAGTATGAGACTTGAAACAAGAGAGCAGAAGCAAAGTGTTGTCAAGTTATACCTCAGCTGGGAATGTCTACACTGGGAAGTTCAAGTGACTGTTCTTCACCTGTCTAAGACTGACAAAAAAAAACAAAACAAAACTATTAACTTTAAGATTTAAAACAAATTTTAGTGAGTAGATGAGCTTACAACTACAAAATCTTTAAATAATGAGAATGGAATGCATATATATGTTATGTATCACATATGTGTGATATATAGTAATTGTTATATACTTACAAAATTATATATTAAGATCATATATAGCAAAAGGAAAAGGAAATGAAATTCAAGCTATGATTGCAAGAAAAATATTTGCAACAAATATGACAAAGAAAAGAAAAACCTTTAGAATGAAATAAGAAATTAAGCAAATTTAACAAACAGATGAACCACTTTAAATTGGAGGTAAAACTGAACATTTAAGTAGTGAATTTAACTTTAATAAGTACATGTTAATCTTCAATGATATATACCTCAAAGGTATGTTACCATGCAATATTATTTTAATAAAATATGAAAAAGACAACCCAACTTTTTGACATGTATAGGTAGCATGGATATGTAGTTTTGCATCTCATATAAACAAGTAAAAATAAATTTATCATTATTAATGAGCAAGGAGATTCAAAATAAGTGTCTGTATATATATATCAATGTGTATGTATATCAAAATATATATATATATCAAAGTGTATGATGTATATATATCAAAGTGTATGATATATATTTTATTATTTATATTATTTATTGTATATATTGTAGTGTTTATATATAAATATTATTTTGATATATAGAGTATGTACATATACACATATATAAATAGTATTTATATCTATAAATACTACAATATATAATATATGTCAATGAAAAACCAGTTCTTAGTTACAAGAGTAACAAAACTTATAGATCTGATATTTGACAAAATGGTTAGGTTATGACTCTTAATCATTTTACAAAATGTAAAGAAATTATTTTTAAAATGCTCATTAATGATAAAGTTAAACATGTAAATATCATATAATCCAGAAATATTTCTCTTTAGAGTATTCATTTAACATCTGCTTCCCGAACACACTGAGAGTTCTCAAAATAACCAAAGCTCACCTGAGCCTGGATTTATTTCTTAAGCAGAATTTTGAAAAAAAGCCACAGAAATATAAATGCCACATATTTCCACTTACATAAAGTTCAGAAACATATATACATCGATATGATATTGGAAACAATTACTACCATGTCAAACAATGAGGCATGTGTATTTGTTAATTGTCCTGCTCATTGTCTCTCTCTTTTTAAAGATTTATTTTCTTTATGCATATAAGAGTTGGGATGGAGGCCAGAGGTGTAAGGAGGGTGCAGAGGGAGGGTGAGAGGGCCCCCAGAGACAGAGTGGAGAACAGGCAGATCTACTGAAATACACTGCTGATGGGAGCAGTGAGTGAGACAGGAGAGGTCTGCTGTGCCATGTGGGTCAGCTCCCTGGCCAGGAATCGAACTCGTGCTGCAGTGGCTGCAGATAGCTTCATAGTGCTGAGACTTAGCTTCTGCACTATGAGACAGTCCCCCAGTCACTGTCTCTTTTTGTGATTCATGGGGTAGTTTCCAGTCCTTGAGAAATACATTCCTGGTGGTAAATATGGCAAGAATCTGGGAGAATATTTAAATCTCAAAGTCATAGAGAAAAAAATTTACAATTGAATGTTTGCTAAAATGAATGCTTTAAAAAGGAGAAAATCAGGAGTTTAGAGTCAGGAAGAAACCTATCTAATGTTTAGACAAACTGATAGGAAATTTAACTTTTTGGACAAGCTGATGGAAAATTTAAGACTTTCTTGGTCACACTGCAGACACTTAAATTTTTGTGAAAATTGAATAAACCCCCCAACCTTAACAGCACCTAAAACAGCTGTTTGCATCCTTTGTGCAATCAAATACTATTTTATTAGAATTTGGGCTAAAAAAATCATTAAAACATTAAACATTAAATTATTGTGCTCCTGTAATTATGTAATTCCTTCCCTTAGAAATCCATTATGAATATGTGTCTTCCCATTTTTTATTATACAAAAGGAAAACTTTAAGAGAAACATTGAGCTGTTTTCAGAATCTTCTTGGCTACTGTTATTTCTTCATCTGTATTTCTTGTAAAAGGAAATGTTGGGGTACAACTGCCTCTTGCTGGAGAAACATTTGATTCTTTGCTCTGTGAGACATCAACTTTATCTGAGGTTCATTGGTACCTGTGTGTCATTCTTCCCCAAGGAAGGGGTTGGGGAATGTACACCATCCAGATGAGATGGCAGGTTCCCCAAATAAAAGATTTCGATTGCACAGTTATTTTATTGCACTTGCAAACTTAATGAGTATAAATAGCTTTTAATAATTTTAAAAAGCTCAGGAAATGTAATTTATAACTATATGGTTCCATTTAACTTTTCAGATAGGCTTGCTGATAGGGGGGGTGCAAAGACTCTTTTAAAATAAATGCAGTTGAGAAGCAATCTATTTTCATATCTGGTAGATGAGGAACATAGCCTTCAAGCTCCCCAGACCATCTGCTCTTATTTAATGAGATTCTATTTGATCAGAATGATGTGGATAATTGCTTCAATCTTTTATTTCACTTGTCATTTTGCAGAACAAATTCTAAAAAGACAAAATGAGAATAAATTAGTCTCATTTAAAACAAAAATAAGGGTTTATTTTTTTCTTTAACCAGACTCAATTTTAGGAAAGTTTTGGTTTCACTAATCAGTCTATGTTTTAAGAAGAAACATATTCTTGAAATTCTCAATACATCCACCCTTACAACTGCTGACATTTTTCATATAGTCAAATTTGTATGTCTCTTTAGTGTTTAAATAAAGGGTAAAATAGAAGGTTATTTACTTTAGTTATGAAAATACATCTGCTGTTTTCATAACAAAAGAATGAAATCATCAAATAAATTTGAACCAAAGTTTAGGTTGAGTTTTCTCAAAAAAAGAAGTGATTCCTTGTGGAAAAGGAGAAAAAAAAATCAACAGTAACAAGTAGATCTTGGATCAGTCAAGATCTCATGTTTTTTAGTGACATACTCATGGTTGAGAATAGGGTTGAAGAGAAGTAATCTTCTGAAACCCATGTACCACCCCTATTCTCTGCCTTTGTAACTAACACCTTTAATTGCAGGAAGAGCCCTTGACATGTTAGGGGTTGTTACAGACCACGTATTTGTGTCCTTTCACAGACCCATATGTTGGACCACTGTCCCCTGATGTGATGATGTTTGCATATGGCACCTTTGGGAGATAATGGGCTTAGATGAGGAGTGGAGAGTCCAGTGTGACATTAGTACTCTTAGGAGAACCACCAGAGGGTCCCTCCTTTTCCCCCCTCCTCTCTCTTCCCCTCCCTTCCTTCCTCTGTCATGTGATGATACAGTGAAAAGGTAGCTGAAAGCCAGGAAGAGCCATCTCAGTGACACCCAACATTACAACATGGATAACTTGCTGTGGCTTCCCCATCAACACTTGCTGCTTCGCTTTGCATTTCTAAGGTATGGGGACAGCTTGTTTCTTTAAACCTCATAAACCAATCTCAGCTAGATTTCTGCTCCCCTTCTGCAGTTCCTCTCTCAGTATTCATAGTGACAGAGAGGGTTAGGGCTTTGTTCTGAATTAGGTTCTGGCTTTAGAAAAGGTTGTGACAGGTTTGATCTTCTATCCAGACTTCTAAGACCTTCTCCATATCAGTAATAGAATTCCTTGTGATATCTGTGTTGACTGGAGCAGCACTATTAATTTGTTTTAAAACCTTTTCTTTCACAACTTGGCTAGCTCTTTGGCACAAGAGGCCTGGATTTCCATGTCTAGACTATTCCAGCTGTCTTCCTCTCCACGTTTAATCATTGTTTAGCTTTTGGTCCAAAGTTAGAGACATGTGACTTTTCCTTTCACTTGAAAATTTTGAGTCAACTGTAGGGTAAAAAAATTGGTCTAACTTTAATACTACCAAATGTCAGAGAGTAGGGAGAACTAAAGAGAAGCAACAATACATGGAGTTCATGACACACAACAATACATGGAGTTCATGACACACAAAAGATCATTGATCACACACAGTCATATCAGATATACTAACAATAAAAAAAGTTTGAGATATTTGGAAACTGACAGAGACACAAAATGATCACATACTATTGGGAAAATGGTGTTAATATGAGATTGTGAAAAAATAAGGATGTTCAAATATTTAAAAAATAAATACTTATTCTGACCACTAATTTGGGGACAACTAGGATTATGGAAATGATAAACCAGTAAAACCAACTGAAAGGATATTTCATTAATTCAGGGAAGTGATGATGTGTCTTGGGCTAGGGTTGTTTCTATAAGATATAGAAACAAATGGTTACATTTAATATACATTTTGAAGATAAAAATGTTTAATTTTCTAAAAAAAAAATTGAATGAGGAGTGTGAGAGTTAGAAGTGAAAGAATTTAAACTTGAGCTCTAGAAGACTGAATTTGTCAATAGCTAAGACCTGGTGGTAAAAGGTCGAATGCCATGTTAGTTCTTGAACTTCAAAGTTTAAAATGTCTATTCTATAAGCAGAAATGTTGAGTAGAAGTTGGACGTGTGGGTCTGGAGTTTAAGCATTTAACTACAATGGAAGACTTCACTCCCTCATGACTAATAATAAAGGTTTAATATTGTCATTACCGGGTAGATAAATGAAGCAGTATCTGGCATTTAGTAGAAAAAGTTTCCATGTCCAGTTGCATACATAATAAACATCTTATTCTATTCTATTTGAGCAGAGGCGTGTGGGACAGGACTGTGCTAATGATGTTGGTGACAGGTAGAGAACATATCTTTTTAGTTTCAAATACTGCATTTCAACATTTATTCTCCAATATTGGTGAAGGTCACAGCTACTCACGTAAGGTCTGTGCTTTCTAAAGTACATTCTGTCTCCTCAAAGGAATAAAAAAGTCATGGATATCTAGTTTTTGTACCCAGCGATAACTTGAAATGACAGTTCTAATTAAGACATTTAAAATATGAGTATAACACATTCAATATACATATAGTATAAATGAGAAACACAGGTATTTATTTAAGTTTATCAATAAATGTGATTTCAGAATCCTAGCAACAAAATTGTATGTATTTTCAAAATAATAAATATTTTCAAAAATACATTAATATTCCTGACATGACTATAGTCACTATCTAAGTTAATACTTTGGATAATTGCATAAGGAAATTTAAGTTAGCAGTCCCATTTACAGCAAATCAACTGTCTTCTAATGACATTAATTTAGTTTTGATTTAATGGTCACAATTTTTGCATCCATTCTGTTGTCTAAATGACCCACAGGGCATATGCTCTTTCAGCAATGCTTATGGCAATTATTATTAGATTCAGAAAGATCAAAAGATAGGCTTTGTTGGGAGATCTTCTCAGTAACCGAAATTCAGCAACTGCCTGCTTATCACAAGTACAAACAAAATGGGTTACAGAAAACAGCTCACTGCCTCTGTGTATCTGTGGAGTTATTTGTATTCTATGGTAATACAACTGCAGAGTGGTGAGGAAATATACCACTGATAGCAAACTGTCATTGGTACTGAGGAGTAAACCTCTTTATTGCTGAGATACATACTGAAAGATAATTACGCAGGAAGCAAGTTTCTGGAAATTTAAAATGTCAGTCACATTCTCTGTCAAGACATTATATAGCAATATAACTTGTTATTATGGAACACACTGCCTTATTTCTTCCTTGGAGGTCTCTGTGAGACCTTCTAAAAGGAGTCGGATATACAAGTAAGTCAGAATAATTGGGGATAGCTTAAAACTTAATGTTAAGTACCGTAAATCATAAGGGGTCCATGTTAATTTTATTATGATTTGGGATTATAACTGCATATTCATAAAATGCATGTTGTAAAATTATTAACTATATTCATTACTTCTCCTTTCATTTATGTACAATGTCAGGTTTCTCCATGAAATTCCCACCACCAATTCACTGTGCAACATCACATAGTCCTTGTGTTCTTCCCACTCATTTTTAAACACATTTTTACTTAAAAAAACTCAATATGAGAGAAAATTTCTGCAGGTCCAATCATTTAGAATTATTAGTTACTTGATTTGTGAGCATTTAAAGATGAAATAATTAGCATTCTTCATCTCTGATAAAGGAACATTAGTGGGGCACTTGTGAACTGTGTTTTGGAAGGCCTAATAGTTGACCAGCCTTTGATTTTTTAAATTTATTTATTTATGCTTACAGAACAGGGTTACAGGCCAGTGGTTTGGGGCTGAGAGATTCACCAGAGACAGAGTGCAGAATAGACAAGGCAGATCAACTGAAATACAGTGTTGAGGGGAGTACCAGGTGGTTCAGGAGAGATCTGCCATGCTATGTGCGTCAGCTCCTGGCCAGGGATTGAGCTTGTGTGTTGCAGTGGCTTCTAAGAGCTTCATAGTGTGGTGCTTTAACCCATTGCACCACCAGGAAGATCCCTACTCTCTGATTATTTTCACCTGGAAAGTTTTCATTGGTTAAAGGGTGATGTGGGCAATTGGAACCATGCAATTTGGGAATGGAGAGGTGAGAGAGAATGCTTAGCTAGGAGCACACATTTGAAAAGCTATCCTAACTTAAAAAAAAAGAAAAGAATTAAATGTATTTGGCCTCGTTCTGACAAGAACAAAAATTAAAAATAACATAAAGGACTTAAAATTCCAGTGAGCTATACCCCAGTTTAGAGATTGAGTCTTTAAATTTTTTGAAGCTGAGGATGTACTGGTGATGTTTAGAGGATCAAAGAAATAAGAAAGGACCTTCATGGTGGCACAGCACATTAAAGTGTAGCCCTTTGAAGCAAAGACAACCACAATCACTTCAGCATGAACTTGATTCCCAGCCAAGGAGGAGACTCACATGGCGCAGCAGACCTTGCCTGTCTCGCCCACTGCTCCCCTCAGCACTGTGTTTCAAGAGATCTGCCTGTTCCACTCCCCATTCTGTCTCTGGTGAATGCCCTCCCCCCTCCCCCACACCTTTGACCTGTACCCCAGTCTGTATGCATAAATGAACCAATCTTAAAAAAAAAAGAAATATTTAAATGTTTTAATACAAATATAATGTTAGCAGAATGATAGATTATATGCTAATGACTATAGTTATTGCACTTACTGATGTACTGGAAAAAGAAAGTAAAATCAGCTTATTTTTAGCTATCATTTGCATAGTCAGTATAATTTTAAAATGCTTATTCAGCTATCAAGTCACTTATGAAGACCGATAGTTTGTATAATTAAAAACTGGACAGCTTCCTGGAAAATATACTGTAGGAAATAGTTTTATCTGGTGAAATGATGCTACTGTTGACCCAGTATGTCTTACCTGCCAGTAATTTCTTCAGAATTGTAAGGTAGTACTTAGGACAATTAAACTATGGAGGAAAATATTTTAATTTTAATATTTTAATCTAATGTAGTCATTAGGTTGTCAAATGTGTTTACTCCCTTTATCTATATATTGCCATCATTAACATCTTATATTTCATAGCTGTTATATTTCATACATCTTCTAACCTAAGTATTTAGTAGAAAGATAATCACATAATCTACCACAACCAACAAGAGAGGGCACATTCTTCTTTTATAAATGTTTTCCCTCATTTGATGAACCAATCTGTCTACTAGCAAGTTTTTTTTTTTTTTTTTTAGAAAAGAAAATTCTGACCCATTCATATGCCAACAATGAAAGTATGATTTCATGGTCCAAACCTCCTACCTCACTCAAAATACAAAGTCATGAAAACAAAATGTTGAAAAAGAAAATATTAAAGGAAAATCTAAGTTCAAGTTGAGATCAAAGCTGTAAGTGAGTAAAATATAGAGGTTCTGAGTTGGAAAGAAGCTTAAAAGGCTTTATCTTTTGGGAGTAACAGGGATTTTAGGTTAAAAGATGAGTAGTTGTCAAGGGAACAAAAGAAGGGGATAGTGTGAGGGGTTCAAAGACAGTGGCAATGCTCTGATGGCACTCTAATGTTGGACACATGGAAGATGCATTTGTCAAACCCCCAAGATCTCTATATAAAAATGAGTGAGTCTTAATGTTTCAGATTGAAAGAAATCTTGAAATTTTGGAGTGAAAATACATTGTGACAAGAGAAAAGAGATAAATTGCAGATCTGTGGAATTTTTCACTGAAAATAGTGGGGAGGAAGAAGATGGTGTCAGTCTTCAGTCAGTTTGGAAATAATGGAGACTGAGACACTAAAATAAACTGCCTAAAATGGGAGTCCCTCCTCCCTCCTCCAGATAATTAGAGGTTTGCCCTAAAACAAGCAATGCTCCCAAAGCTGGCTGTGTTTCTTCTCTGGATTTCGGTATGCTTCTGATTGTAAGCAATACATATAGAACATGTTTTATGAAAAAAAATAAAAAAAGCAAACAGAAAACCAACAACTGTGCTCTGGTTGGCAAAGTTGCTTCTTGTGGATATTTGTCTTAACAATTCTTATACTAATTTAGGTACATTTTATTGAAACTGAACAACTGAATAAATGAGGAGCAGTTGATGGGATGCAGTTTTCTCACAGGTACATATAAGCAAGAGCAGTGTCTAGAGTAGTGAATGTGGTGATGGATTGGAGGTGGAGATGTCATTCAAGTTTAGCTTTGTATACATATATGTGCAGTTACATATGTAGCATTGATTGCTGATGTGTGTATGTATGTGTGTTAGTAGAATACATATATCACCTTGTTCTTGCTGATGAACAGTTTTTAGAAGCAACCCCCCACATCCCACACTGGAGGCTGTTTTCTGAATGAGGGACAGTAATTTGCCATGAATCAAAATTATTATTGACAGATAAGAAAAGTGAAATGCAAAGCAATGAATTTATAGCTTGTATAAGTTTTCATACTAGTTATATGATCAAAATTAATAGAACATCTTTCTCAGTTCTGTAGTCCTTCTGCTACTTAACTCTGTCATCTATCTTCTTCAGAAGGCATCATCTAGTTACATAGATACATATAAAAGAGGAAACATGATTGCTGACCGACTGGAGAGAATATCAAATATGATATCAAATATGATATTCTCTCCAATACAAAGAAATCTAGAAATTGCTCTTATTCTATGTTATCCCCGCTGAAGATCCCAGTTAAATCATTCTGTCTCCTTTGGGACATTTGTTCTGATTTTTCTAACATTTAGTTTATGTGTCACATTTTCCTTGTTTCTTGTAGTAAAAGAAGTGTTTGCTGTCGGGTAAAATGTCTTCAAGCTTTTTACATTCTCTTTAAGGGTAAGTTACTTATATGGAAGACCATTTTATGAGAATCATCTAATCTCTATTCTCAATTTCTGCATATTTTCACTTATGCACTAGTCACTTTATATCACAGAAATCTCAAGGAAAAGAAATATAGAGAGATTTTTAAAAATGTTTTCATGCAACTTGAGTTGTTCATAAAAATTTACTAAAGATATGACCTCATGAAAAATAATGTGTTTGGCTACTATTTAAAGGGATATAAGTTCTATGTTCTGGTTTGAAATTACCTTCCATCAATTAGTTATGCAACATTAAACTTGTTCATTTACTTCTGTGATACTTTTTCTTTCTTCTAAAAATGGCAATAATATTGAACTTACCATAGAGGTCAGCAAATTAATACCCATGTGTTTTAGTAAATAGTTTAATCAGAATACTGCCCAATTCACTTAGCTGCCTAAACTGTTTTCTGGATGCAATGGCTGCCTGAAAATATTGTCTCACAGTTATTTAACTACAAAGAGACAATATCACCTACAAAATCAGAATATTTACAACCAGGGACATTATAGAAAAAAGTTTGCCAACTCCAGGGTTACTAGATTTGAAAAGTAATAATGAATTAACCATTTAGATATAGCTATTAAAATTTTCTAGCAGTCCCTGAATATGATTGTTTTTACTAAATGTTAATAGGCCATAAAAATTTTTGTGTTGGTCTACAAATTCAGGGCAAGTCATTTAATTAAGCAGTACACAATTCTAAAGGATGAGTTGATTTTTTCATTCAATGAAGAAGTGGTGTTAGAGGCCTATAAATTATTTTTTTCATTTTTTTACAATGTGCTTATGCAGTCTGACTTTAAATACTTTCAATTAGTCTTTAAAAAAATTCAACAATGAGATTCTGTTTGAAAAGACTCTTGGATGCATAATATAGAAAACATAAAGTCAAACTTGCCTTCACTTAAGTACTAGAAGTGTTTTAGTATCTCACCTTTCACTAGCTTCTTCCTTGACCTACTGTAAATCTTGATGAGGTTCACAAAATGCTTTCAGTTCTAGAGAATTAAGTTTCTGAGGGGAAAATAACATATGAGTTCTATAAAAGTTGTAAGTAATTCTTAATCTATTGTTTACTACATTTTATTTTTTACTGTAATCTCATGTACACAGACACACAATAATTTATGCCTAAAAGAAAACCTCCTCTTAATTGAAATTCCCCCTATTTTTTCAAGTCTACATTCAATTCTTTTATGTACAATTTTATCAATTAAATAAGATTTATTTTTGAAATGTTTATGCATATAAGAACTGGGGTACAGGCCAGAGATTTGGGGGAGTGAGAGGATTTGTTAGAGACAGAGTGGAGAACAGAACAGGTAGATATACTGAAACACACTTGTGAGGGTAGCAGCAGGTGGGACAGGAGAGGTCTGCTGCGCTGTGTGAGTCACCTCCCTGGCCAGGGATCAAACTTGTGCTGAAGTGACTGTGCCAGCTTCACAGTACGGTGTTTTAACCACTTGCATCACCTGGGAGGCTCCCAAAATAAGTTTTAAAGTCAGGAAAAATGTTTATCTAAACTTTGTTTGGGGGGCAAAAGACAAATGTGTTTTGGATTTACTGAAAGTACATTTAGTGTTGTCAAAAGCATAATCCCCATTAAAACAAGACTAAAACAAACATAACATATAGGTATGTGATTCTAAAAAGGTATTTCTCTTCGGATCTACTCACATTAGATGTGGCGTGGTTCAAACCATCTTACAGTGACAATTTGGTAAAGAAAGACTTGTTGTCTTCCCCCTCCAAGTCTAGAGAACCAAAGGAGACATAAACTTGATCAATACTAAATAGCCAATATTTTATTAAAATGACAAATTACATTGTCTTTATTATTGTATTTTATTTTGTGTTCATTTATTTACATCAAACATTAATGTTCATATAGTGGAAAACCATATGGGAAGAATTTCAAGAAATAACTAAAATTATCCTTGCAGCAAGAATTCTTTTTCTTTTTTTTAAACAATTATTTATGCACTCAGAAATGGGGTACAGGCCAGAGATGCAGGGGCAGTGAGAGGATTCACCAGAGACAGAGTGGGAAGCAGAAGAGACAGATTGATGAAGTACACTGCTGAGGGGAGCAGCGGGCAAGACAGGAGAGGTCTGCTGAGCCATGTGGATCACCTCCAAGGCCAGGGATCAAACTTGCACTGAAGCAGCTGTGGCCAGCTTGAAGTGCTGCATCCTAACCCATTGTACCACCAGGGAGGACACAGGAATTATGTTTCTAAGTCACAAATATGCATAGTGTAGCTTCTGGAGAAAATGAGAGTATTTTCCACTGTAGATAAAGAGCAACAGTCGCATAGGTAATGTCTGAATCACAGTATGATATAAAACAAGTAGCATAATATACCACAATACAAAACTGAACATAAAAGACGACAGAACTGTGAACCTTGAATCCTGTCACTGATGCCCTGGTACTGTCGGCCTGAGTATCAGTTACAATCTCTTCACAGCATGCTTCTTCCTGCATTTTAATTGTGGGATTTTGTTCCTAATTTCTGGTCAAACCCAGGTTTATGCAATGCATGTACATTTCTATTAACTATGATATAAATTATAATTATTACACAATTTTTTTTAAAAAAACAAGTTATGGAAGGTTTCTTGGAGATGAAGATAGACATCTGATAAGAAGTATCCAGCACAATCTGATGCCCAGTAGAATGACTTTTCAATCTTTTATCCTCCTTAATCCTTAATTTTTGCTCATATTTTCTAATACCCTGGGTGGGGGGTGAATGTCAGTGTGACAGTAATGTCCTTTGTGCCTTTAAGGTAGAACTATTCCTTGGCCTGGAAAAATTCCATGTACACCTAGACCTTAAATGTCATCTGGAAACTGATAACTGTCAACTTTTTTTTTTTAAAGATTTATTTATTTGTTCATACAGAACTGGGGTACAGGCCAGAGGCTCAGGGGCGGCAAGAGGCTTCACCAGAGACAGAGTGGGGAGCAGAACAGGCAGACTGATGAAGTACACTGCTGAGGGGAGCAGCGGCCGGGTCAGGAGAGGTCTGCCACGCCATGTGGTCACCTCTGGGGCAGGCGGGAATCGAACTCATACAGAAGTGGCTTAAGCTTCTTAGTGCTGTACTTTAACCCACTGCACCACCAGGGAGGGCCAATTATCAACTTTTTAACTTTAGCTTTTATTTCTTTCTTTATTTAGCATTTAATACTTACTATAGATATAGGTTTCAAGCTTTGCACAATGAATTCCCAATTTTCATGGATTTTTGCATTCACTTGTGTGATCACAAAATAAACAGGAGAAATCAGGAATTCAACTACAGTTAAAGTTGGAAGAAATGCCTGCCACACTACCAAGAGGACTATCAGAAAATCATTTACTATAAACTGAGCTTAATACCATCTGCCTGTTCCTTTACCACCACAGCTAGTACAGAATTAAACTTGTTATTGCTAAGCCAATTGGATTCTCTGACTCACAACCTCTGAGAATAACATCCTGCTCAGTAACTTATCTAGGTGTCTTGGGCATCCTTCTAGACCATCTTGTTCTCCACTCCCCACATCCACTCGTTTACCCAGTTTCACTGATTCTAGCTTTTTAGTGCTTTTACACCTGTGAAGCACTATGCAGGGCAACATAAAAGGCTGCAAACTAATGTCTAGTTTTTCTTTTAGGTCCTTCCAAGGGTTTTCCTCCAGGGCAGGGAGATCTCTTGCTTGAATTAATCTAGAAAAATCATGACTTACTGAACAAAATACAAATGTCATAGAACGTAGCAGAATTCTTTCCATCATCTTGTCCTTTTTCTAAATATAACTACAACTTTCCCATAGCTGTATCTAGAACTTTGTGTTTTGGCCACATTAACTAAAGTTGCTTAAATTCACAAACTTTTAGATGTCACATAAATTTAATTAAGCTCATTTTCTTCCTTGATTATCCCCTTGTATGTTTTCACTTTTCTGACTCATCTCAAATATCACTCCCTTATTAATTACTATATTTACAAATGTATTTTCAAGCATACCTTGTAAAATCAATTTCCTGAAGTTTTCAATAAGAGAATCAGATAATATCTATGTACAGTAAAATAAATAATAATATAAAGCTCTTTTTAATTGAGTGCTTAAACCCATCTTTTTATATATTTGATCAGATGATGTGTTCTGACTTCCTTGCTAAGCACAAAAAGAATAGTTCTAAAAACCACATAACTGGGCCTCCCTGGTGGTGCAAAGGGTTAAGTCTCAGCACTATGAAGGTATAGGCAGCTACTGCAGCATGAGTTTGATCCTGGCCAGGGAGCACCCCAGGTATTACAGTAGACCTCTCCTGTCTCCCACTGTTCCCCTCAACAGTGTATTTTAGTAGACCCACTTGCTCTGCTCCCCATTCTGTCTCTGGTGAGTCCTCTCACCCCCACACACCTCTGGTCCCAGCTCTTATGTGCATAAATAAATGAAATAAATCTTGAAAAAAAATAACCATTTGGGCTCAGATCACAGCACTCCATTTCCTATGCTCTTGTAAGTATACCAAATTCTGTATATTTAAAAATATTTTAAATACTGACATTTATAAGTTGATCTTAATTTTGCAACTTTTCTGTTCATTTTGTACTCCACTTTCAATATCTTGCTTATATAGCATAGATGTCAGTTCTTTCATGATTGAGCCAGATGAGAATTATGGGAGACATTAAGTAGAGCCAAATACTATAGGAAAGATAGAAGATAGTATTAAGTATAGATGTATTGCATATGAAAACATATATAATTCTACAGATGCAATGTGGGTCTGTTTTCTACTCCAAATGCACAGTTACCACTTTTATTTTGGTCTTTGTTGCTTTATAATATTTGGGTTACTCTACCTGGATCAAAACAGAGCTGTGGACTACAAACCATAGTAGCAGGGAAACAACTCATATTAATTCTTTGCATAAAGAATTAAACTCTGTCTGAAAATAGCATTTATTCAATTTCATTGGCAGACTGCAGAGTGGAATTCTGGCACACAACATAGTTATTGTAAAGAAGATTTATAGAATGCATTTCCAGGAGACGGCATGGGCACTTTTAACTGCTGGTTACAGTTTTTGCAGACACTGCCCTTTCAACGAGAGTTAGCACTAAATATTTCTTCTGATGCAGAACCTGGATAAGTTGGAAGAGCATCTAATTCTGTTAACAATTGCTGACTGTCCCAAAGCCTGGCGGGGCGTTTGTCATCCCCTGCCCTGCTCCATGGCTCAGTGTGAAGTGAGTCTCTGTTGTTCGGGCTGCAGCACATGGGCTGTTTGCTGCCAGATGTGCCAGTGATGTGGTCACACAGCTGAGATGTTCCGAAACACTTGGAGGGAGAAAAGCTCTTGCCCGCCTGCAGAGAGTCTGAGATTGAGCCATTAAACTTATTGTAGTGAACTGCAGTATTTAGAAACATTGTGTATTTTACTTTGGATGTCCCTATGTTTAATCTGTGCAAATCTGATAGTGAACAATTCAACATAGAAAGATCAAACTACAGATAATGAAAATTCTACTTCAGTGCCTGTGGGCTCTGGGCACTGTGCACACACTGCATATTTTTTAAATCAAGTTATGCAAGACTTCATATAGATGAAATCTTTTAAGAACCAATGTAGATAGGATTCATGGAGAAAATTATATATTTATAATTGATTGATATTAGAATCCCTCTTCATGTTTATTAACTCCTGTTAACCTGACTTTTAGTAAAAAGATTATTTTTCCTCTTTTTCCCAGTAGCTTGATAATTATAGTTTTAGGATTAAAATTATCCCCATTAACTTCTTTTGAGAAAGCTTCTCATATTTTTATTCAAAGGCTGCACTAAAAGAGATTTCTAAAGAATTTAGACCTAACTTGCATTTAAATGGCATGCTATTTAACATCAACTTAAATTTTTACTGAGTATTTATAAACTTTGTGTAATATCCTACCATCTTAAAAACACTTTTAAATGTGAGAAGATATAATTTTTTGAGATTAACATGAACATTATTTCACTTTTATATTTTGCACTCTAACCTATAATATTTAAGATCCCACTAGAATAAATGTAGGAGAGGATGTCTCTTACTGGTAAAATATTGTTCTAGGAAAGTGAAATGGGGCCTCCCTAGTGGTTCAGGGTTAAGTCTCAGCATGAGTTCATCCCCTGCCATGGAGTTGACCCACCTAGTACAGCAGACCTCTCCTGTCTAACTTGCTGCTCCCCTCAGCAGTGCACTTCAGTGGATCCGCCTGTTCTATCCCCACTCACCTCTGATGACTCCTCTCACACACACCCTCATGGCTCGGCCTGTACGCAGTTCTTTTATGCATAAGTAAATAAAAATAAATCTTTTTTTTTTTTTTAAGTGAAAGAACATTACAAGAGACAAAGTTCTGTGGAAGTATTCTGAACTGCCTTTTTTTTTTTAATATTTATGCTACTTTCAATTATGCTATTCCTTTGCAATATAGTAGTTAGAATTGACCAGGGATTTCACTTTCAAGTGATTTAGACTAGTAAAAGGTAAACCTAAGTTATTGAAGTTAAATATATATATTTAAATCAGGGAAATGACTACAAAATCATTTGTAGATACTAAGAAAACCTATCAGACACTGAGAGAACTCTGAACAAACTGGTGTTGAGAAATTCTCTGTGGTGAAGTTATTTCAGGTCTCACAGTTCATGTAAATGGGATTCCAAAGCACCATAGATGGAAGAGGCTGACTGGGCAACTACCGTCCCTGACTCCAGCCTATAATATACCATCAACTGACTGGCTGGGCATCTGCTGTTCCCCACTTAGGGTGGGGGTTGTCTCCTATACATCTTTGTCACCCATTGAATTCTCCTGACTGGCACAGTAGCAGGCTGTGCCAGAAAGGGGAGGTTCCAGGCCCCTTACCCCACTGGGGAAAGGCAGAGCTGAGGAGGGAGGAGAAGAAGCCTGAGGGGAGACTGAGGAAGGAAGGCAGGAGGGTGGAGAGAGTGAAGGAGACCTGGAAGTGGCCGTGGAGCAGAGAGACCCGTGAAGAAGCTGCACTGGCTACTTGGTCCTGGACTGGGTGACACAGACACCGGTGAGAGACCTGTGGGGAGGTTAACAAGGGCAGCTTTTTTTTTTGCTTCTTCTGTCCCAGATGTGCTGGGTCCCAACTGCCCCCTTACTCTGGGTCCTCACCAAGAGGTGCCTTAGACCAGGCATTTTGGGCCTCAGTCGCCCTGCTTTGGACCAGCCCTATCACTGGCCATTTACCAGTGAAGAGATGGATAACTTTTAGGTGCTTGATTTGGAAAATCAAATCTTCCTTTTTTTCTATTACACACAGATTTCTTAAGGTCCCTTTCCATTAAAGACCTCACATATTAGAGAATGTTTTGTCTTGATGTAGCAGATGGCCAAATATATTTAGAGCAGGCAGGTTTGGTTCTGGGGTTCCCCTCTCGCTGCCCTGTAACAGCAGCATTCAAATAAATTCTAAGTACAGTGAGTCGTGTTGACTTAATAGTCTAGATTTCACTGAATAAACGATATAATTAGATATTTGATAATTATTAGTTGTTTTAGGAATCCAGCTTCTTTTTTTCTCCCTGGATTTAAACCTGTAATAAATAATTCCATATATAACTTGTGGTAAACTCATCTGCTCAAATACACATATCTAATTATGCAGAAGAAATAAAGTATTTTTAAAATGCCAAATTCAAATATGTTATTTCCAAGTTAGATTAATTCTGCACAATTAATTTTCCAGCTGCCCATATCAGAAACTTCATTACCTTAAATTAGCAGTCCCCCACATTCTTGACATTTAAAGAACCATGTAGTAGAGAGATAATATCTTTAACCCCCCCCCCTTAATTTTTCATTCCTACTCCCAGTTTTTGGTTAATATGTATCATTTCTTGCCTGATCAGTTAAAATAGCCTCTTGTTCTCTTGGCCTTTAGTCATGATTCCTTCACAATATATTGTTTATATAGATATTAAAATTAGCTTCCTAAAATGAACACCTAATTATGTTACTCCCATGATAAAAACCCTCAAATAATGTGCTTCTTAGCCAGAAGTTCAAACCAGCAGTGAGTGTGAAGTTCATTAAAATAATAATTATGACTAAAATACTGAATTCTTAAATATCACATAATTCATTCTGATTTACTAAATTATAATTTCCAGGGTTAAGCTTCCAGACTTTATGTATATGTGTGTGCATGTGTGTGTATACACATATGTGTGTATATATACACATACATATATGTATGTATATATGTAAATTATATATATGTATATGTATACACACACACACACACACACATATATATATAATTTAGTTCAAACAAATACATACACCAAGTTAGAAGATATTCAATCTAGTGATCTGTCATTACCAAAATAAATGGTAAAGTGTGGTTTGACAAACAAGACTGCTTAAATATGACTACATATTTTTGATAGTACTCAGCTATCAAAAAGATAAACTCTTGCCATTCATAGCAACAGGGATGAAGCAGGAAAAAAAACAAATACCACATGGTGTCACTTATATGTGGATACAGAAACACACAACAAAAGGTCAGATAAGTCCAGTTCCAAAACTGACCCTTTTCCTTAAAACTAACTGTGGAATGGTGGCATCCAGAGTTGGGAGCAGGGAAGGAAGAATGAGATAGAAAATGACAAACCACAAGGGTCTGTATTGATGGACTGTGGACCTTAAGCACTTGTTTGGAGGTTATATCAGGAGGAATAAAGCTACTCATATACCCTTGACCAAAGAATGGTCCATCTCTATTCAGGGGAAGGTCAGCCTTGTTTATCAGCCAGCTTCAGGAGGGGAGCATGGAGTAGTGAGAGAGGATGAGGACATCAGCCTTCCAGCCAGATCAGCAAGGGATTCACCAGCCAGTGAATCTGTGGGTAACTGGATCTTGGATTTCCTAGCCTCTAATTTTGAAAAAAAAAACCTCTCATATTTGTAGGTCACACGATTCTATATTATTTTGTTATCAGAGTAAGACAGGAGACCATCCATGGAATTAATAATATAAAAGAGGGATTTATTTTGAAAATATTTTCCATATTCTGTAGCACTGGAGGCTACAATGAGGAAATTTTCTTTCTCTATCATGGAAATCTTACCTTTTCCAGAAATACACAAATTAAATCAGCTGACAGGAGAACATGTTCTCCCTTTGCTGAAATGTGTCATTGTGGTGCATCATTCAATGGACTCAAATTTTTAATTTAATAGCAAGTACTCAAAGCTCTTACCAATGAAATGATCGGGAGTTCGAGATTTGATCAAGTAAGTGCTGAGAGGGGCATCACCTGGAGGAAAGTTTAAACACCAGGTAATTTTTAAAATGACACCACAACTTGGAATCCACATCATTGGGGTCACCAGTAGGTAGCTTCTTAGTGGTGTTGGCTCCATAAGGTTACAGAGACAGTACAATTAATTATACAGTAGCTTTTGAAATCACAGTGATTTATTGGTTTTAGTTGATATAGAAAACCAGGTAATTTTAAAGTCTAAGAGAATAGGTTAATGACAACAAATTATTAAAAAAAATGCACAGGGACAAGGTAGTTGAGTGAGAATGTGAAGTGAGAAGGTATGAAATTCTTGAACAATATAAGAAATTATGAGGTTTTTAGTGCCCCTAAAAAGAGAGGCAACTGAGAAAAGGAAAACTAACAAAGAAATAGAAATGCGGATTTTTGTCCTCATCTGTCAGACTATAATGAGGATAAAATTAGGTAAGTTAAGAGAACATGTTTGGAAAGGTAAGAAGTTCAATCTAGCACAAAATCTTTTGAAAATAATGGAAACAGACCTCCCTGCTGGTGCATAGGTTAAGTCTCAGGGCTATGGAGTTATCCACAGCCATTACTGCATAGGTTCGATCCCCAGCCAGGAAACTGACCCACATGGTGCAGCAGACCTCTCTTGTCTCACCTGCTGCTCCCCTCAGCAGTTTATTTCAGTAGATCCATCTGTTCTGCTCCCCACTCTGTCTCTGGTGAATCCTCTGACCACCCTCATACCTCTGGCTTACACCCCAGTTCTTGTATGCATAAGTAAATAAAATAAATAATTTAAAAAATAATAGAAGTTCTTCATTGTATAACATGGCATTGGGAAAATATTTTTATTTCTCTTTAATCTGGAAACTTTCGATTATTTTGACTGAATACCACAGTGACAATACTTTAAAAGCATATTATTCTAACTCCTGCTTCAATATTAAAGGATTTGAAAGTTCAATAGTTGCTAATTTGTGAGCAGATAACAGCCACATGTATTCTTTAAATGTAAATTAAGTTTCAACTTAATATTCATCGAAGTGATTGAATGCCCAATTGTTTTTAGATTAAAGCCTTTTCCTTCCATCATTTATTCACATTTAATCATTTCATTCTCCAAATTTGACTTGACATTCTTTTGGCTACCAATCTCTAATCCTTTGAGGTTTCCATAGTGGTATTGAAAGGTCTGGAGAGACTGAAGTCTAAACGCTTCTTCAGTACAATAACCAGCTTCCTTTTGGTTTGTTGTCCTAACAATATATGTAAAACAAACAAACAAACAAACAAACAAAAAACAAAACTATATTGCATTGAAGTTTAAAAATCAATACTCTAAATCAGAAAACAGAAAATGACATGCACACACAAGATGCAGTCTATAGACAATGTGATTTTTGTCATACAGAGTGCTTTCTATTATTTATTTTTAATTGTAAAATTTGGATATAGTCTGGTGCTTTTAATATTGCTAACAGAGACATAAAAATACACATTTTCAGTTTCTCAGGAATAAAAAAGAAAATAAAGGAGAATCTAGCCAACCATGGCTGGCATCCTCCTTCTGAAACACTTAACAGAACAAAGTATCCTCACTCCCTGTTACAAGAATCTGCACAGTTAATTCCCCTCCTCCTGCAAGCCTTGAGGGCATTAAAATTCTTCACGACCTACCAGCCTCACTT
This sequence comes from Condylura cristata, assembly GCF_000260355.1. Taxonomy (NCBI): domain Eukaryota; kingdom Metazoa; phylum Chordata; class Mammalia; order Eulipotyphla; family Talpidae; genus Condylura; species Condylura cristata. The sequence continues at coordinate 66,622,047 of NW_004567104.1, read as the reverse complement.
ATTTCAGTCACCTATTAAACTCCTCTATACCCGTGGATTTGATGATTGCTAAGTTATTATCTTTTAATGAAAAGGGAATAAACAAGTAAAATATATCACATCTAATACATGTGAGAGCAATATTAAAAGCTGAGGATCTTTTTTTTTTCTTTTGCAACTGATAAAAAAACAACAGACCCAATTAATGATGAAAGAGAAATACATTTTAATAACTCAAATTATAATTGAAATCTCCAGTCTTCTGGAGTGAAAAATGGTCAATCTCATCCAAATTGGGTTTCCCTTTTTGCAATTGTTTTTTTCAAAAATTTGTGTGATGGTGAGAGTGTCATGGGCTCACTTTTCTCTCAAATAAACTCTCCACATGGGAATCCTCTGAGGCTGCTATTTATTTTTAAAGATTTATTTATTTATACACAGAAGAACTGGGGTAGAGGCCAGAGGTGTGTGTGTTGGTTGGGGGAGAGGGGGTGAGAGGATTCACCAGAGACAGAGTGGGGAGCAGAGGAGGCAGATTGATGTGGTACACTGCTGAGGGGAGCAGCTGGTGGGTTAGGAGAGATCTGCTGTGTCCTGTGGGTCACCTCCCTGGTGGGGGATAGATCCTGTGAGGTGCTGCAGTGGCTGCAGGTAGCTTCATAGTGCTGTTCTAACCCTTTGATCCACCAGAGGGGCCCTGAGGCTGCTATTCTGATTGGATTTGTGTGTGTGTGCCTTTGTTTCTTTCAGTAGAAACACATGCCAGATTTGAAGGTTTTGGCAACATTAGGTGGGATTCTTGTTATGTGCATATTGGTTGAGCTTAAGATCACTGGTGGCCCTTATCTGCTTTTTCTAAGTCTCACCCATTCTCAGATATAATAAATACAAACTGGCTTTTGTCTTAAACAGAAAAAAAGAAATGCAGCCTTGTGTGCAACTAGAACCTACAGTTAATAAGATGGTGATGATTAAATCACTGCCTTTCTTCAGGTAATTTCCCTCTTTTGTATGGGATATGTCTGCATATGTTATCTCCTTTATAAATGAGTATATCATAATTGTTGCATCCATAAGTATTAATCTCCAATATGTAATCTTTACACAGCACCATCTATTTCATTCTGTTTGTCGCTGATTAGTTAACCCTTTGCACAATGTACTAACGAATTTCACAGAACAAAAGCATAGCTAGCCTAGCACTCTCTAATACCAGTTTTCTTCCTTTCCTCACTAACAGGCCACATTTGAGCCTTTATCTTTAAAATTAGTCTTTACAGGCTACAAAAAGAGCGGAAGATAAATTTCAGATGTTATAAACAAATAATAAACTGTGTTGAATAATCATGCATGGCAAACTGTGTTAGTTAGCAGAGACTGAGTGGAAAATTTTAAGTGTCAGGCTTAAAAGATACCAAAACCATGAGTTCTGTGCTCCACCACTTAATAAAAACTGGCTGCACTGACCTCTACATCAGTGATATGCTGAGTAGAAGTATGTGGTGAGTGTTAAACCCTGAATTTTTGAATAAAAAAATACTATAAAATCAGAATGATAGAATATTCTCTTTACTCATTTACTACGCAGACAGTATTAAACAAAAGGGTAAAGGGAAGTGGCGAAAGAAAAGACAAAATCGCCATTCAAAATGACCTTGTTGAATGGGAAAATGCAGTCAAGATAAGATAAAACTGGTATATCTGAGGAGAAAAATAATTTTTCAATGTGAAAATACAAGGAATGCAAGCGTGGCAGAAACACAGCTAAGTGTCATCACAGATAATAAACTAACCACAATCAGTGATGCCGCCCCGGGCGGAGCAACACAGCGCTGAATTCTTAAACAGGAGCCACGCACAGAGCACGCGTGAGGTAATACTCATATTCAGCAGTGCCTTGACTTGTTTCCGTAATCAAAATGAATGCTGTTGTGGGAAATGTATGGAGAGTTTGGAGAAAGGCAAAGGAGTCCGTTTCAATTAGTTGTAAAGGAAAAGCAAAGCAAAGATTACTCCGAGGTGAGGACCTTGTGAGAAGGCACCGTGACACAGATACCTAACTCCTCCCCTTGCAAAGACGGGTACCCTGGTAATCTCTTCCCACCCCACCCTGCAGAGTGAAGAGTAATACATAAATGATGGGATGTGGTGAGGATTACTAAGAGCTGATAAAATTCTAGCAGAAAATACTACAAAGATCAAGATTAAAATTGATTTTTCTTTGAATGACTTAAATAAAATCCTTTCTGAGGATGGATTAAATTGCCTTCAATTTGCTCCTAATCTTCATAGAAAAGAGGATGTTATTATTTTAATATTGATTCTGACAAATTGTTAAAAAAAAAAAAGCATCTATCCTCAGGATAGATGTTTATGAAAAGGACAAGGGATAGCAGTGGTGGACAAGGCCCGCTGCTGGGTAAGACCAGGTTAGATGTGCGTCCTGCAGTGAACACTAACCTTAGAGACCGCAGGCAATGGGAACTCACAGTGGTGCATTCACACTTGCCAGGTGCCAGGCTCAGTGCACTGAAAGCATCACCGTTGTTCATTTCTTCACCAACTTTCTGTGTAGGTAAGGCCATCTTCTTCAGTTTACATTGTGGTAGTGGAGGCATAATCAGTGAAGCATGAGCCCACAGCAGGTAACTAAAGAATGTTTCCCAAACCAGGCTGGTCTGGCACTAAAATTCATGCTCTTAAAACCATAACTAATATTAAAAAATTGAGAGAAGTTATTTTTCTTTCTCCTTAGTCAGATCCAAGCATATCATGGTTGCATGAGATGCATATTGGTGAAACAACTATTCCACATCACACATTTTGGGAACTACAAGGAGCCATGTTGGAAAAGTAAAGGAATCTACACAAGTAGAGAGATATAATATTGTAAATTGTAAATATAATATTTTATAATATTGTAAGTTCTGTGCCCTCCCTGGTGGTGCCAAGAGTTAAGTCTCAGCACTTAACTGAGACTTAACTGACTCCCCCATTCTCCCCTCAGCAGTGTGTTTCAGTCAGTCCACTGGTTCTACTCCCCTCTCTGTCTCTGTTGAATCATTTCATACACACACACACACACACCTCTGGTTCATACCCTAGCTCTTGTATGAATAAATAAACAAAATAAATCTTAAAAAAATTTTAAATTCAGTGGTTAGGATGATATTCTACATGTGTATTTTATCATATCAGTATCTTAGCACTGGATGTTGTCATTGTCTTAATAGCCTGTTTTTATTGCTTATAAAATATACTTTTTTAGTGAATAAGATGTTTGAGTAGTAAGGGAAGAAGGACAATGATTTTTAATTCTGTGAACTCAATAGAATTTCAATACTAAAATTAATCTCTTACACTGGGAGGCCACACAATTTAGAATAGATTATTTCCACAATTTCAAAATTATTAAAACAAATATGTTAAATATACTTTTAACATATCATTGTAAAATGTCTTGGATTTTATCTATTGTTAAATTAAAAAGATGACAATAAGAATAATAGATAATTTCCATTACAATTTTGGATAAATAGTATGGGAGACCATACTATTTATCCTTAAAACTGAAAATTATGAGAATTGTATTAATCTTGGTTCTCCATTGAAAATGTACAATATGATATGATTGCGTAGGACTGACAATAGCCATTAAATCTTACATGAATATAAATATACAGTTTTCTTTCTATTTTATAAAATTTACAATTTTATCATAAATTATATCTATTTTTCTATATGTCCATGAACTTTTAAATATAAAAGTTTAATTAAAAATCTGTTTTTGTTAGTTTTTGCTGATAAAGGTATTGACTGAAAATATACATGATAATTAAAATGTAGATTAATTGGATAAATAATCAGGCAGTATGAACGTGTTCCTTCTTCTGACGTTGGTTGACTGTGATAACCAGGCCCAGACTAGTCACTTAGTGTGGGTCTCAGAGACACACATCATCAACAGCAACAACAACAACAACATAATAATAATAATAAAAATAAAGAGTGCTTACACTAAAATTTTCCCAACTTCTTTCAGGATTCACATTCCATTACTCATAAGTATTCTACAGTTTTTTCACATAAACAGTCGTAGACAGATGTATCTTACTAAATTTTGAATAATTTTCTATTTATATCATTAGTAAAATTATCAAGAAACTTGGAATACATAACATTAACTACAAAGATAGTTCTGGAAGGAACTAATTTGTAGCTTTGTGTCATTTAAAAATGTCAGCTGACAAGTTTATGAATGAATTACAGAAAGTAATTCTCAGAGTAAAAAGAGAAATCAGTTCCATGATCATCCCTTCCTCGTGAGAACACAATAAGTATACAAATCAAGGCACAAAATCCTTCCCTGGGTCACATTGTGCCAACGGCCTGAGGAATGGTCGTTGTGGGAACATCTGGAGACAGGTCCTGTGGGGGAATTCATTTTACTCTTGTTAGCTTGACAAATGCTTCTGTAGTGGCTATGGACTCTCAGAGCATAAAAGATGACCTAAATGTTCACAAAATTTTCCTGATGAGAATTAGATGTTAATCCAATAATAAGACTGTCAACAGCTAGTCGATTCCCAGTATTTATGAAAATGTAGCTTTCTCTATCTGCATGGTAAGTAGAAGAGGTAGTAGAAAATATTAATTAATATTTTCACTACCAAGTTGAAAAATTCACATCACCAATTCAGCAAGTCCTTGAAAACTGAGGGGAAGAGCATATTAGCTATAGTGGCTAGCTTTTCACATTGATTAAGCACTAGCGGGCTTGATTTAACATCAATATTCAAGTACTGCTGAAGAAAATCAACATGCTAAATAAACCTGTATAAAAGAAGATAAGTCATTAAAATTTATTCATACAAGTGATATGTAGTGTAAAGTTAATGAAAAGTAACTGTCTATACAGTGGTTATCTGAACATGTCTAAGTTGTTCATTGATAGCAGGATAAGCCAGCAGGAAGACTTATCCACAGCTATACCATTGAGTTAGAAAGCTTGTGCATGCTCAAATCACAAGGAGAGAAGGAAATGAGTAGAAGTATAGAATTTACAGAAACTCTGATGAATAGCAACTGAGAATTTAAGGCAACTGTTCATAGATGGATGCAGGGATATTGAAGCCAGAGTATGAGTTGAACAAATGCTCCTAGTATATGTATTTTTTTAAAGATTTATTTATGTATTCATGCAGAGCTGGGGTACAGGCCAGAGGTGCAGTGGCGGTAAGAGAATTTACCAGAGGCAGCGTGGGGAGCAGAATAGGCAGATTGATGAAGTACACTGCGGAGGGGAGCAGTGGGCAGGTCAAGAGAGGTCTGCTGCGCCATGTGGATCACCTCTGGGGCGGGGATCAAGCTCATACTGAAGTGGCTTTAGCTTCTCAGTGCTGTGCTTTAACCCGCTGTGCCACGAGAGAGGGCCTACTAGTACATGTATTTTAGTCACTATAACACAAATATCAGTTTTAAAAAAGTTCACAATATTTGTGAAATTGAATATATCACAGCTCATCTTAAGTAAAATATAATCTTAGTAAATTCAATGATCAAACTGCATTTTCTGAAGCATGTGCCATATTCATAAAAGATATTTGTAAATGACTTTTCTATGTGTTTTTTAATAGGATTTATACGGTTTGGGGATAATTCATTAAAACACTCATTGAATAGATATAAACAGATCTATTGAGGGTTCACTATGTCTGGTCTAAAACTTTTCCACCATAAGGAAATATTGGCAAATGAAGCAGAGAGGAACACACCTTGCATTTAAAAAATGGCAACACAGTAGGTTAAAGAGCAGCATGATGAAGCTATCCACAGCCACTGCAACACAAGTTCAGTATCTGGCCAAGGGCCAAGGAGGTGGCAGACCTCTCCTGACCCACCTGTCGTTCCCCTCAGCAGTGTATTTCAGGCAATCTGCCTGCTCTGTTCCCCACTCTTTCTATTGTGAATCCTCTTATCCTTGCACCTCTGGCCTGTAACCCAGTTCTTATATGTGTAAATGAATAAATCATTTTTTTAAAAGGAAGGCTAAGGGTTAATTATACAAGGGATAATGAAAGCTGAACTCTTACCATTGATATAGCTTAGTTACTATGTATATAGATTGGTCATCCTGGAGAAATTTAGATTTGCTAATTCACAGTTAATGTATCTCATTTTGTTACTGTCTATAATACCTATAAATAAATTTAGGAGTTAATTTTATATACAGGTATATATTATACATAATATATAATACATAGAAGTAAACTAATATCTGTATTTTTATTGTATGTATAATAGTTTACTTCTCAGTTTGAGTTTTAGCTCTTCGATGAATTCATTCAAACTAAAATGAAGACTTATTAACGGAATTCTCAAAAAGCTCATGACTCAATAAATTAAAAGCTTTATAATAGAGCAGAATTTGATTTTTAGTTATCGAGAATGTTCTATTTGCATATTCAACTATGACAATAAAGTTTTAGTTTAAGAATGTTTGAATATATCTTGAAATTGAAAATATCATTAAGACATTATTTAATATGTGCATAAACATTAGAGAATATCAGTTTCAAACATTCTCTTACTACATATGTAGGTATACTTAGTGAAACTTATGATAAAATATGATAAAACTATATTCAGAATATAGTTTTCTGTATCATTAATTAAAATGAATGATAGAAGATGAAAAAGACTTTGTTTATTTTAATGCTTTCACAAATATTTGCATCAATAAGCTGTTAATCACCTTGAGGAAAGCTGAAGCATGTGGTAATTTATATGCAGACTATCATGACAAAGAAAATATTTCAGAAGATTGTTAGGCATTATTTGATTTTCTGAGGCTTTTATATTTCTTCCCATCGAGAGAAAAGTTTTAGTTAATAATTTTCATAATGAATTGTCATGAATTCACATTTGAACCATCAAAAGATAATAAAGGATGTGACTATCACTTAGCCATAACCCTGTTTCTTTATTCTGAACTGCGACTCTGGCATTGGGTCTCGCAAATTACATTTCTCTTTAGCAGGGGAATCTGTAGGTACTTCATAAGGAGATCTAGAGGAAAATGGAAAGATAGTGGGAGGCAGGAATACTGACTTCTTTCTGCATGCAAAAGATTTTCATAAGCTTTGTCCTACTAATGCCTTTCATCTCAACAGCAATAGAGCAGCAATTGATTTCATTATCCAATTTTTTTTAGCATTCTCAAGACTAGCTCCATCCCCTCTACTCAGAAATGACAATGATAACCAGGCAGGATTCTCTCCTTAGAGAAATATGCATCCCAAATCTGTGAACCTTTTTCACAAATTGTATGCTCCCACATTTTACAATTTCACAAAAGCTCCCACTTTTTAAACTCTGTATTGGTGGTGGTGGTAGATGCTTTTATTCATCTAATGTATTCCTGACAATTCAATTTTTCTTGCAGTTTTTCTTGAAAAACCCATGTAAACCAATTCCCTCTGTTGACTTAACTTCTGTAGCTTCTGTTTCCTTGAGGGACTCTGCATGATACAAAGATATTTTCTTGAATAGCCAGCCTTACTAGCGGAATTCTTTCTTCAAGTAGTGGTTACAGTAAACAGAAATGGTTTTCTGATATTAAGTATAAACATTAAAATGTCTAACTCACAGTCTGGACAGGATGACACAGACTTGGTTGTTCCTGCTCCTCTTTACAAAGTACAACTGCAACCCCCTAGATATAATGCATTAAGCTGCCAAAGGAAAGTTCTAAAAAAAAGGAAGGAAGAACATGAATTGTTAGAACCACCACAGTTGTTGAGACAACATAGTGACTGAGCACTTACCCACTCAAAAAAAGGTGAATCACACTGGTTATGACTTGAAATCTGAGCTAGCAATGTAAGTGACTTCTCTTGATCTAGTGCTAACATGGTAATGTGCAACCATCCCAGACCGGGCAGGGTCATGGTTAATTCTGGTAAATGAAAAGACCATTTCGGAGCCTGTGGTATCTCTAATGTTGGATCAAAAGAGTGTATCCACAGGTAAACCAGTTGGCAGGTAGGCAGGAGACAGGCAGGCAGCAACCGAGCCCCTAACCCCTCACATTCTTTGCCATCCCTCTCTGGCTTCTCTTTTTTCTCTCCTGCTATAGCCTACATGATCCTGGTCTGGGCTCTGGGGCTTCAGTTATGTATGTCACGTGCCTTCCAGTATCTTGGCCGTGGTGTCCAGAAATCATAAATTCCCAGCACGCATCTTGGCCCTGGGTGACTATGCTTGCCACATGCTTAGTTCCAAGGCATGTTTTGCATCAACAAGATATCACATGTGGGAAATGAAACTTGGGAGGAAGACAGGCTGCAGGTATTATGGGAAGCGAATCATGTACTATTTTACAAGAACTGAAAGCTCAAGTCTTGAAACTATTTTTTTTCATATAGTCTGAATTGTTTTGTGTTTTTCATTAGTTTTGTTCACTTATTTTTCATTTTTGGGTGCAATTTCAGTGTTTGCTTTTTCTTTCTTTTAAAGATTTATTTATTTATGCCTACAATACTTGGGTACAAGCCAGAGGTGCAGGGGCAGTGAGAGGATTCATGAGGAGGAGAGTGGGGGGCAGAACAGGCAGATGGATGAAGTGCACTGCCGAAGGGAGCAGTGGGTGATATAGGAAAGGTCTGGCACGCCATGTGGATCACCACCAGGGCAAGAGATCAAACTTGCACTGCAGTGACTGTGGCCAGTTTCACAGTACTGCGCTTTAACCTGCTGTACCACCAGGGAGGGCCCAGTGTTTGTATCTCTTCATCTGAATTATTCACTTAGCATAATCCCTTTTCAGTCCTCCATGTTGCTGCAAATAGCAGGTTTTTTTTTTTTTTAAGATTTATTTATTTGCGCATACAGAACTGGGGTACAGGCCAGAGGTTCAGGAGTGGTGAGAGGATCCACCAGAGACAGAGTGGGGAGCAGAACAGGCTGACTGACAAAGTACACTGGTGAGGGGAGCAGCGGGCGGGTCAGGAGAGGTCTGCCGCGCCATGTGGTCACCTCTGGGGCAGG
>NW_004567104.1:66596719-66612140 GCF_000260355.1 Condylura cristata | reverse complement strand
CCACATGGCGTGGCAGACCTCTCCTGACCAGCCCGCTGCTCCCCTCAACAGTGTACTTCCTCGATCTGCCTGTTCTGCTCCCCACTCTGCCTCTGGTGAATCCTCTCATTGTCCCTGAGCCTCTGGCCTGTACCCCAGTTCTGTATGTACAAATAAAAAAAAAAAAAATTTCCAGTTGTAATCATCATATAAATGTGATTGTTGAGAAAGATTTTAAGTGTTGACTTTGCCCAAGGTCAGTGTGGTTTTATCCAAGGTTTAGTAAGTGGAGGTAAATCAAATAGAAATCAAGCAGCATAACTTAATAACAAAAGAAATCCTATAAAATGTTATTACAAAGTTCATGTTTTACTATAACTTGTCTCAAAATATTTTAAAACCATTATTACCCCAAAAAGACATCCTTTCAATTCCATTGAATCACATCATAATCTCTCTCCATTGTAAACAGAAAATGGAAAACACATACACTTCTTGGGCTACTGTATCTGGTTCTTAATCCTTGTCAAAGTTGACATTATAGAGAATCATTTTCTGTGACTACCTGCTTTCAACTGTCTGATGTTGACACTGAAGGCTTTGCATACGCTAGTCATATGTTTATCAAGAAAATAATGTTGAGTTTCAAACTGGCAGGTGAGTTTGCTTTTTAGAATGTCTCTCTAAAATCTAAATACTCTTGTTTTTAAAGAAAGACTTTTGATGGTATTAGTTTGGATTAAACCTAAAGGCTTTATCAAGGATTATAGGAATATAGTTGATAGAAATACATACATTTATTCTGAATAAAAGAGATGTTTTCCCTAAGGTACTTTTGACAACTATCTTGGAATGTATTAAATTCATAATAATATCAATCAAATAAATTTAAAAAGATGATGCAGATTTCCACTTCTTCACTGAATTGTGAGTCCGTTATAAGAGCTAAGATCTGTGCTAGAAAGAGAGAGTCCTTCCTGTTAATGGCTGAATTACTGTTTCCTGTTTTGTGAGCTTTCAGAGAGGAATTGTTAGTCTTCCCTACACAGAAAGCAGCTTATTTACACTAATTGTGCCAATGGGGGAAAAAAGTGAATGCTTATATAATAAATAAAGTCAGAGCATTCTTTATAGTTGGATTTCTTTTTAGGAAATGGAATTTCTTAAATTAGGTGTGCAGTAAGAATCTCATAATAGTAAATAAGCCATGTGTTAGAATCACTACAGATGACTTTTGTTTTATACTTTAATCTGAGAAATTGCTTCCAAACTTCTTTTACCGTTCACAAACCTTGCATAGAAATAAATATTTTACAGGCTTATTTTTGAGATGGATTTTCAAAGACATCAAATTTATTTAGAAATATATGGAACGCTGAGTTACTACTAATCTGATATTTACTTGCAGCGAATTTCATAGTCAACTCACCTCTATGGATATGATTAAACACTTTTCTTATGTTTTCATTGGTGTTCTAAGAGTTCTTGGTTTTGTTCCAAGGCTCCTGGTTCTGTGGGACACTGGATTTGCCTGACATGCCTGGAGAGAAATACAACCGCGATCAACAGGAGAGGATGAGACTAGTGAGATTTATTATGCATCAAAGCAAAGCAAACAGGAACTGAAAGAAATAGATATTTTAGTTTAAAGCCATATCTAATAGTTTCAAAAAGGTCTTTTCATGAATTCCAGACAATCACATTGTTAAAATTATCTTCTTAATGGAAAACCTTTATCTGACTGTGCTAGTAAATTTGCTTCATCTCCTTTAATATTCAGTCCTGCTGTGTTTAATCCATCAGCAGCAGTATCAATTAGTGAGATATGGTAATTATGTAAATAAATATAGAGATATAGATAAACTATCTGTTTCAATAAATAATCACTGAAATGATATCAAATCTCTTAGACAGTTTATAAATGCTTTGTAGTGCACTAGTGTTGAGAGTCTCAACAGATAATAATAAAAAATAGATCCCACTAATTATAGTTAAAGATTTGGACACATCAATAAAAATGTATTTGAAAAAAAATCAAGTAATCTATTCAAATGCAATTATGAACTCAGAGTGCTTCTTCCTGGCTGATATTGGCTCAGTTCTAATTTCCTAGCAACCATTTTATGTTGGAGAACTTTAGCTTTAGAACACAGGAAACAAGTATCAAAAACAGGGATGTTTGTTTATTTTGAATCATTATTCTCTCAAGTTTAGTGGAGGCTTATGTTTTTGTCGTCCATTGTTTGAAAAATTCTTCTACCCACTCCAAGTTTTACTTCAACTTTTAACTTTGAGGGATTGCATTTGTTTCAAGACAAAATGATATTTAAACTTTCCATAACTGCAAGTTCAGTGCTAGTGGTGAAATATGAAGCGGAAGCTTCTTGGGTCTTAAAAGAGTGTTGATGTTTCAGGTTTATTTTTTTCTGCAACTTCAACAACTTAATAATATGAAACTCTTTCTGAAGGCCAGTGATGTTCTGCTCTACAGAATTTGTCCATGACAAGTAGCTTTTATCCTGTTTTCTTACTTGCAACTTTTCAGAACAATGACCTGTTTTTCTCAGAGGGCATTCAACGTGTGTTTGCTTGGCCTCACAGTAGCAGGGAAAAGGCTGGAAATGATTTATAATGCTGCAACAAAATCCCCAAACAACTGGTTAATTATGTTTCATTCTGCAGGGGAAGCAAAATAATTTCTGTATGCTTTTTGAGTTCTGACCCATAAACATAGAATGAAGGGCTGATTAACAATAAGATGACAGTTTATTAATATGTGTATAGCATATCTTGCATGCACCCATGTATACACACACCCACATATAGAATATGAGAGCGAGAGAGATGAATTAACAAGGAGTTGCAAGGAATCAGCTCATGATTGTGGGATTTTGTTGGCTCAGTTGATATTTGTTGACGGTTTGTTCGAAAGGGCTGGCTGGAACTCTTAGATCCGGGTCCAAGCTACTATCCACTGGCAGGATTTTTCATTCTTCACCTAAGTCTTAACCCTAACTTTGAAAGTTTTCTGCTGAATAAATCAGGTCCACTGTCTAAATTTTCTTTACTTAACGTGAACTGATTATGGACTCCAGTACTATCTCCAAAATACGTTCACAGCACTGTTATTACCTAAAGTACTGTTTAAATAAACAGATACTGACACCTCTCCCAGATGACAAACCATACCAAATTTGCAATAAACAAGGGACTTGTGAATATATTCTACTGATTGTGATTTGATGTTAATACATTTGTAGTATGATTGGTTATTCTTTTTCTTGTTTTTATTACCATATACAATATGTGTGTCAAAAGCCTTTCATAGTCTCTTCACTAAATCTCAAGCCCCTCTGTTGTGCTTATGCAGCCTCACTGTGCCAGACAAGTCTTTAAAAGACAGCCCCAAGCATGTAGTTGATTCCGTGTGTTTCTCTTGCACACTAATATTAACATTTCTCCATTAAGAGGTACCAGCTACATATCTTCCTGAACCTGGCTAGATCATTATAACTTCCTAGACCTTATTCATTGGTGAATCCAAGTTGACCCACCCCCACACACACACACTTTCTGCCCATAGCTTATCTGTTAACCCTGTCTAACTGCTTTCTTTCCAGTCTAGCAAGCTAAATAACATATGACATCTTGTACAATGTCAAGACTAACCTGTTCTTTCTCAGCAGTTTTGCTTCTTCAGATAAAAATGTTCTAAAAAGTTGAGTCCAGCTTTTTGTCCACATACAAAGTTTTCACACATAAATAGGATCTGTCTACCGCTGATATGAAGACAAAAGCCACTATCACCAGTGTCTTCAGTCAGCTCTGCCTTCCTCTGTCTCCTGTGTCTGCTTTGCCGAGTTACTTCTTGTCAAATCTAAGAATTGTGTCCCCATTCACTTACCAGACAATGGAATTCAACTGTTTGGTTCTCCTAAGCCCTGCCTTCCAAAACTTGACATAAATGCATTCCCCCACTTCTGGTGGAAGGTTGATTTGAGTCTTGGGGCCCCCTACCACTACTGACTCAGCTCATGAAAATCCTTATGTTCCCCAATTTTTCTATGACATATCTCTGGTATTCATGCACATGTGGTAGATAAGCTTAATTTATCCTTACCAGTGATGGAGGTACTTTTGTAGAACTTCTGAATCCAAGTCAAGAGAAGGGTAATGAGGCATGTATCTCTTTTCCTGGTGGAACATTTTCTCTTTGAACTCAGACATCACATTGAAAAGAATTTCAGATTCTATGGAAAGATCAAATAAATCTTCAGTCTATAATGCTTTGCATGCTTTTCATGAGGCAATGGTAGTTGAACGACATCAGACAACCAACATCAGTTAACAGCCACGTTGGTTGTCAGATCTTTCCATGAAGGCTGAAGACTTTAAGAGACCTGAAAAGCCATCCTTAGCAAGCATTGCAAGAGTTGCAAAAAATCAATAATCATCATCATACGCCAGGAACTTTTGGAAAAGCTTGTTAACTCACTCTACTAACTGGAAGTTCCATCATGCAACTATAATATTGTCAAATTTCAACCCCACAAAGCAAAATTTGCCTATTTGGGTATAAAAAAAAAGATGTCCAGACTATCCAAAACCAACTATATGGACTAATTTTGCAATAGTTAATCTTCATGAAACACACATAACTGTTACCCTTACAATTAAGCAAAACAGCATGTCTTTCCCAAAGAGTGAAGATAGAAGACCATGTACTCTCTATTATCATTTTGCTTACAAATCTATACATGTTTCTTTAAATCTTTCAGCAGAGTGCATCTAAACATCCCAGACATGTCTTGTCTTATTAATTCTACTGCATCACTTAATGATAACCCTGTAGTACCAGCAACTGAGGAAGGAAATGTCTTTCTGAAAAGTCAGAGGAGCCACGGGAGAAAAAATAATATAACCAATGCAATTTATTTTAATTACCTCCATATTTTCCTCTCACTTTCTCTTCTCAGAGGACCATCCATACTACAGAGAATAAAAGTAGGTTCTCCAGTCAGAGAAACAGAAAGTTAAAGTTACAAGCTGCAGTCTAGCAGCTATAGAGGCCTGGGTATTAGTGTGGAGCTTTCTGTGACTTCCCAACGTGAATTTCTTCCAGTGCATTAAAATCACCTTCAATTGCCTCTTTCATGAGATAATTAATGATACATAACTTGGTACAAAATAAGTTCTTAATAAAAAACTAGAAGGCATCCAGTGAAAACTGAAAAATGAAGTTTTTCAAATTGGTATATTATGAACATTTTATTTATGTAAGGCATAATGTATTTCTTGATTCTGAATAAAGAAACAGTAAAGTTGGAATATTTCATTTTTTATATACTATGGAGGCAACAGTGGTTTGCAACCCAGTGATATGATTCTGCTGAGCAGGGTAACACCCACTCAGTGGCTGGGCACTGTGCCCCTCCCAGCTTTGTTATCACCACCTATCTCCCCCTCTACTGGCCTCATTTCTGCAGCCAGATTTCTAGGCTTTGATTTAGTTTTGTCTGTTTCCTTAATTTGATTTTCTAGATTTCACATGTGGGCAATATTTTCTGGTATTTTGAATTATACAGTGGTAATATTTTAAAAGTAATACATGAGCTAAATGTCAGAAACTGGGCCCTCCCTAATGGCACAACAGGTTAAAAGCTCTGTACTGTGAAGCTGTTTGCAGCCACTACAGCACAAGTTTGGTCCCCAGGGGGATGGGTGACCCACATGGTGCGCAGGCTTCTCCTGCCCCCCCCCAACCCTGCTCCCCTCAGCAGTGTATTTCAGTTCAATCTGCCTGTTCTGCTCCCCACTCTGTCTCTGGTAATTCCTTTCACCACTACCACCCCATACCTGTGGCCTATACCCCAGGTCTTGTATGTATAAATAAATAAATCTTTAAAACAAATAAATCTCAGAAACCATTTTCAATTGATAATGTAGGTACTTTGATTTTGTTTTCAAGGAAGGTTTTAGAGTCATAGTAAGCCAATAATTCATACCCTCCGGGAAAGAATATGCTATTTTTCTATTGCTACTGTAACAAATAACCTTAAATCTAGTTGCTCAAAACAACACCCTTCATTAACTCCTATTTCTTTGTAGATAAGAAGTCTTGGTGTACCAGAGGCCAACTGGATCTTGGGCTTAAAATCCTGCTAGACCATTATCAAGGTCAACCATATGGAGTTTCTTCTTAGATGTCCTAGAAGCAATTTTATTTTCCAGATATTCAAAATATTGGCCTTTTAGCTAATAAATTCCCTAATATTTTCAAGAGTTTAAAATTACCTACTGTGGGCCCTCCCTGGTGGCACAGCGGGTCAAAGCACAGCACTGAGAAGCTAAAGCCACTTCCGCATGAGTTCAATTCCCGCCTGCCCCGGAGATGACCACATGGCGTGGCAGACCTCTCCTGACCCGCCCGCTGCTCCCCTCAGTAGTGTACTTCGTCGATCTACCTGTTCTGCTCCCCTCTCTGTCCCTGGTGAATCCTCTCACCCTACGCATCTCTGGCCTATACCCCAGTTCTGTACAAATAAATAAATAAATCTTAAAAAAAAATTACCTACTGATTGCAAATCACCAAAACAGTGAAGAATTTTCTTAAAGATTTATTTATTAATGCATACAGAACTGAAGAACAGGCCAGAGGTGCAGGGACATTGAGAGGATTCACCAGAGACAGAGTGGGGAGCAGAACAGACCGACTGATGAAGTACACTGCTGAGGGGAGCAGAGGGCGGGTCAGGAGAGGTCTGCTGCACCATGTGGTCACCTCCGGCAGGGATCACACTCATATGAAAGTGGCTTTAGCTTCTTAGTGCTGTGCTTTAACCCGCTGCGCCACCAGGGAGAGTCGAAATTATTTTTTTTAAATGTTATAATTTTTTTTTTTTGAAATTATAGCAATGTTTTCCTATGTGGTGAATTATAAAAGGATTAATCTTTAGGTTAAAAAAAAAAAGTCAGCCGTTCAAGCACGATTCTTTACTGAGAATCATGCCCCTGAAACCATTTCAGAAGACTGAGCCATATCATGCATCTTAGAGAACCAAGACAGCGTCATTTTGACAATAAACTTGAAGGGGAATGAGGTCATTTTTCAGCCAGCTCCCAGAAATTGCCTCTTTAAAATTCCTGGTTCCTTAACTGCAATAAATATCCGTGTTTCCAATCTCTAGACTTGAAAATAATAACAAGCTCCCTAACACACAGGAGGTGGCTTTTGTGTCAGTGATGGGGGAAGAGTCCACGGTTTGCATAGAGGAGCCCTTCACCATCACCATAAGCTCAATAATAGCCGAATTTTCCATGGGGCTCATTATATATTGAAAAAATAATGTATGATGGTTATATAGAAAAAATAATGTATGATGGTGTGGGCCTTCATTAACCTGAAAACTTTTTCCTGGATGGAAAGAAAAAGGCATGATGATCATTTTAGGGAAACTATGAGTGTGTTTTATATGGAGGATAACTCTAGATGAATGTAAGATACATATTTCTTCCTTCTATATCGATCATTTTTATGTCTATCTGTCCTTGTAATTATTCACCATTATAAATAAATTATACTTAATATAGGTGTTTTATAACATGTATAGACTATAGCGATGTATAATGAAATTATTCCCTCTCAACTTTTTTTTCATTTTAACTTCAACAATAGGTTAACATCAAGTTGTTATACTTGGCTGAGTCTAGATTATAGACATATTGAAACTCTAAATCAAATTCAGTCCGTTAGAGCATTAAACTCATTCTGTAACTATTATGTTCAAGGCATTGTGCCATTTAAAAGGAGAAAATATGAATCTGAATAAGTTATATTCTGTCTTTAAGGTGGTCACACCTGAAAAGAGAGGTGGAAGGGATTTAGTGTGTCTAGTGCATATAATATACATAAATATGTAAATATGCATATACTACTTTATAGTGTTTTAATTTGATTGATAATTACAAATAAAGAATTCTGAAAACACATATAAGAAAGTGATGAATTATTACATTTAGAAGGATATCAAGGTACATTCCACAGAATGGGTTGTTTATATATTACAAGATATGAATACAATTTAGAAAGAAAAATGGAAGATTTTAGATATAGAAAAACTTAAGCTTTGTCTAAAATGTTGAGAAAAATTCCACATTTTCAAAGGACTTAATTTCTCATAGTTATCATTTTGTTCTTTAAGTTGACTAAAGAATTAAAAAAAATAATTAGGTTAAAAAGTGGATTCTTTGGGGGTACTTATGTGACATCTGCTGATGTTACATTATACTTTAACATTTCCTTGTCAAAAATTCAAAGAACATCATTCATTTATCCTAGAGTGATATCTTACAGTTGGAGGATTTTAAATTCTTTATTAATCAAACCATTTGAGATGCTTTAAAATATGTCCTTCAGCAATGATGTACTATTATAAATTAACTTTTTCCTGTAAAATTTTATGATATCTGTTATATTCAAGTTTCAATGTCGAGTACACTAAATAATAAGGTCTCTGACAGATTTTGTACACTACTAATTAAAAGTGCCAACAGTAGCTTCTGCTGTTGTAGATTTTTGTTCTGTTCTTAGTCCTACTCAGCTATATGAATAAAGCACCCAAATTAATTCCCTAAGAGATGCAAACTTCCTAATTAATTTCTGAAACCCTTAGCTAGCACCTAACTGTTTGAATAGTATAAATTTTGAATCAAGAACTCTATACATGTTCAATGGTATAGTTAAAATCAAGTTTTTTTCTGCCTTTTTATTGTAAAACAATGTAGTGTTTTCTAATGAGTGGTGTTTACTGTAGCTATGAAGAAACATTTATTACTTAATTATGAAATTTTTAGATAGTGAGGACTAGAGAGATTAATGAGATTCCCAAAATGTAAACTAGAATGTTTTCAGTATTGATTGGGATTTATTTATTGATATCAGGATTTAGGATATGAGGGAGAAGAATAAACTTAGGAACACATTAAGCATTTTCAGTTATAGTAAGTTTGTCACTGAATAACCATAATATAAATGGGAGTGATTAGAAATTGATTTGGAAAAACTTGAAACTTATAAAATCATTGAAAAGACCAACCCAAACATTGCATAGTTTTTTTTAACCTAAATTATAAAATTTCACAAATGTTTATAACCATAACTTGTTAATATTTAGTACTATTTAGCATTCGTGTTCCTTCTTTTTATGTCTAAACACACATGGTTAAGAATATTACTGTATCATATTTGAGAATATGTTTAACTATATGCCTATCTACAAATATATATTGTAATGCATGTGTCTGTATATACATTTTTTCTGAATTATTTGAGAAGTTACTAAATAATCTTTTAGTGCTAAAGATATAAATGTGTTTTTTTAAGAATAAGGTTAATATTAAAATTAATCATAATACTGTAAAAATTAATAATTTACATCTTTATTCATTGCTTTTGTCTAATATCTGTATGCACATACTTTCAATTGCTCACATAAAGTCATTATAGCTTTGCTTTTATCTCTCAGTAGGTCTCAGGCAATGATTACATTATTATTTAGGTTTATTTTTAAAGTTTCCTTTAATCTAGAACAATTTCTAAGACTTTCTAATTTCTGGCATTGACTCTTTTGAAGCATTATTTATTTTTATTTTAATGAAATGCTTTGTGACTTCCTCTGATATTTTCTCAAAATATAATCCAACTATAACAGGACACTATTTTCTTTTAAGATTTATTTATTTATGCATACAGAACTGGGTACAGACCAGAAGAGCAGGGGTCGGGGTAAGAGGATTCAGCATAGACAGACAGGGAGACGAAAAGGCAGATGTACATTGCTGAGGGGAGCAGCGGGAGAGACAGGAGGAGTCTGCCGTGCCAAGCGGGTCACCTCCAGGGTGGGGGAATCAAACTTGCACTGAAGTGGCTGTGGCGACCTTGCAGTGATGAGTCTTAACCCATTGTGCCTTCAGGGAGGGCCTGGGACACTATTTAAGTTCTTGTTTAATCGCACTTATTCATGCTGTCATTTCTGAAAGGTACATAGATAAAGTGAGTTTGGCTGGTTGTTCTAAAATCCTTCAGTTTTCACATAGAGCATTTCATAAAGACTGGATCACTATACCACTCCAGAGATGTGTAAGGGAAAAAGAGATGTGGACATATGTGGTTGCCGTCTCACTTCCCAAGCCTGAAGCATCGACATGGAGAGACATCAAATCCTTCGCCTCTGAAGACTTTAGTCATTCTGCCTCCGCCAGGACAAAGAAATAGGATTTCTCACAGGTCCAAGACAATATCATTCTTCTAAGTCATTAAAATCTTTCCTGAGGCTATGAAAAAAAAAAATCAAGTATTAAACAATTCCTGGGAACATGTGAAAATTGATGAGAGGGACCAGTTCTTACAAAAGGATTTTGTAGTCTAAAATAATGTTTATTATGCGTTACTCAAAAATAAAGATAAGATCTGAGGAAATTAGATGTGCCTATACTTTAAACATTAATATAAAATACATGTCACATGGAACATTTGCAAAAATGAAGAAATGGCGATTTAGGTAATGCTCCTGTACTTATAATCTGTCTCCATAGACTCTGGGACCAGGCATGAGTTGCTAGGGGTTAATTTCTGCTTCCATGGAAACTACCCTGATTTGTCTAAGTTTTAAAAAAACTTCCTGCAGGCTGACACTGGGAAACAACTGCTCAAAGATACAACGTTCTTAGCAATGAAGTCCCACACTGGGAGGAGAAAAGCTTTTCATGTTTAACTTCCACCACATTAAATGTCAATGTTTCTATTACTTAGGAAACAACTTTGTGACTATATTTAACTGTGATAAAAATAAAATTAAATTAAATTAAAGTAAAAAATAATATTTACATTAAAATACTTTATTGTGGTGACATTGGTTTATAAGATTGTCTGTGACCAGAGGTAGAAGATTCCACACCTCCAGACTATTACTTTCTATGTAATTGGCAAGGACTTGTCTAGGCTCAATAGGTTACATCAGGATGTCTCATTGCTCCACCATTTGTTGAAAAGACTAATGTTTGCATGTATTGTCTTAGTGCTTTGTTCCTTGTTAAAAACAAAACAAAACAAAAAAACTATTATTTGTCTGAGTTCATTCCTGGTCTCTCTAATATATCCTTAGGAGGCAGTTGTTCCAAATATGGGGTTGCTTCTTTGTGAGGTGCAATATCAAAGTGTTAGAAATTAAGAAAAAAGTGTTGGGCATATATTTTAATAGGTTACAGGAGACACTGAACCGCATTTAAATGACATCTACCTGAAGCCAGAATCAAATTTGGAACCTCTCTTGCTGATTAACTATATGTGACATTGCTAATTTAATTAATTTATTTGAGTCAGTTTCTACAACTGTGAAATGGCATAATGGTATACATAATTAATGTTACTTTACAACTCTATATCATCTAAATTACATAAAGTATTATAAGATTTCTTAAATGCATCAGATTTTCAATAAGGAGTAACTTTGGATTTTCAATTCCATTTTAAATTTTGAAATAATCAAAAATAAAACCCAGTATATTTTAGATCAGTGAAATGAATTATTTCCACCCAAACACGATATGTGATTCTTGACTTTGTTTTCTCATCTGTGATAAACAAATCAAATGATATCATGGGAACTTGTTTGAAATGAGAAGTTTACAACAGTTTAAATGTAGAAAAAGGTAAGAGCTTGGCTGATGAAAATTTGCAAAATATGGCAGGGCACACCGTATTTCATAACTATCCTTAATCATCTACCCTTAATCCATTTATAGAACTTCCAAATCATTTTAATTTAAGTAGGTAATTTCATTTTTGCCCTTTAACTTATATTTTGGGGTATATGGCATATTAACTTAACCTACATAAACATTGTAAGATAATTACCACAGTCAAGTTAATAAACATGTATCACCTCTCACAGTTACCTTGCATGTTGTACACGAGACTATTGTCTAATCTCTTAGCACATTTCAGGTAGACAATAGAGTATCATTAACTATTATCACTATGCCGCAAAAAAAATCTCCCCAGATCTAAGTTCCCCAACTCATAGGTCCTGGTAACATTTCTCTGTTTCTGTTGATTGAACTTTGTTAGACTTCGTATATGCGATCATACAGTATTATCTTTCTGTGCCTGGCTTATTTCACTTAACTCGATGCCCTCAAGTTTCATCCATGCTTCTTTTATTGAATAGAGCTTTCTTTGTCACATAAAAATGATAGACTAGGCCAAATGATAGCAGTAATGATATTAAAAATTTATAAACAGCTATTAGTTCCACTCTTCTACATTTTCACCTTATTGTTTTCTCCACACTTATTTTTTACAGTTTCATTTACTTTCTTTTTTTAATCAAGTAATATCAACACATGCTCTTTAAAATCACTCAAGCTGACAGTGAATGTTCTCTCTTATGATGGCACACTACTAACTCAAAGTCATTTTTCTATAGATCTTTATGCAACATTATGAATAATTACCCTTCAAAATTGCATCCAGATGATAGTAATGATGTGCAACAATGTTCCATTTCCTTTGGTTTTAAATAACCAAAAAACGTAAATATCCAGAGTGTATTTATGTAAATCTGAAGCTTTTCACTTATCAGTGTTAACTAGGTTATATTCCAGCTCCAATTAATTAGGGGATACCCTCATAAAAGCTTTTTCTGCTATTTTAAAAATGTCTTTATTTATGCTTACAGAACTGGGATATAGACCAGAGGTGTGGTGGGTGAGAGGATTCACAGAGGCAGAGTGGGGAGTAGAACAGGCTGACTGACAAAGTACACTGCTGAGAGGAGCAGCAGGCAGGCCAGGAGAGGTCTGCTGTGCCATATGGGTCAGCTCCCTGGCGGTGTATTGAACTTGTGCTATGGTGGCTTCAGAGAGCTTCATAATGTGCTTTAACCTGCTGTGCCTACCAGAGAGACCCCTTTTCCTGCTACGTAATGATGAAATTGTCCCCACTCTGGTCCTTTTATACAGTGACAGTCACAGGTCACTTTTTGCCACCAGGCAAAGTTTGATCAGGTTTATCCCTAGGGCTCTATGCTCCAGTACAGGAAGCTTCATCCTTGGATATTTCTGTTGCTTTATACCAACTGATTTTTTTTTTCTATTTCTTCTCTTATTGAAAGATCCTCATCATTATTGGACACTTATATATGTTTTTCTTTTTCAATCCTAAAAACTTAAGTTTCTACTATGAGTTGTAGGAAGATCGATTGCTAGGAGAACCCACAGATATATATGTTTTTGTCTAAATTCTTAATTACTCTAACCTTGCCTTTTATAACCACATAAACACACACTCATATTTATTTACAGGCATATATAAGCATGTTTTGTTTAATTCTGCAGTTTAACATATTGACATATACGCTTGTCATGTGTTCATTTTGGTCTTCTTTGAATGAGTTAGCTATATGCCCTCTGATCTCCATTTTAAAAGTCTCTTATACCATAACGCCAACGTTCTGTCACAAGAACACAGAGATAACACCAGTAAAATCTTCTGTCAAGGCCCAAATTATGTATAAACAATTTTATTAGGACTGCAGCAAAATAAAAACAAAACAAACAAACAAAAAAACAAAAACAGAAGTGATTCAGGGACACTTAAGAATTTTGCTAGAGAATGTTCAATAAAATAAAACTATTCAGCTCATGAAAAGTTTTATAAAGGCCCCTAATCACAGACTCCATAATTTAAAAAGTTTAAGATATTTTGGAATCTGGAGAGTTAGGACAACTGAATAATTTGAAGTTTGAATAACGAGCTACTTGTGATCTCCGAGTTGCTATACATTTGTTTATTTTAATCAATGAATTGTGAAAAAATAACTTGTATCAATCAATAAAAGAAAATTGGATACAAATTTTAAACTAAATAGCCATTTCTTTCCTCACAATGATTTCCTATTACAAACTAACCCTTCATTTGAAATAATCTTTGAATTAATTAGTTTAAATATATCCTCTTGTTTTGCACTTAAACAGATTTTGATTGATATAAATTTAATTGAAATTGTTTTGTTTCCTTGATCTTTACAGGCCAATACAAATTTCTTACGTAAATTTAAAAACATGAAAAATTTAAACAGTTAAATTATGAACATTTAAATTTTTTATATCTAAATGCAATTCTGTAATTTGATGCTATATATAAATTCAGACAATTCAGTTTATCTTTCTGCTGACAGAAGTTTAATTATATAATAAAAGGGTTCTAAAAATAATTTCTAACATAAATTCTCACTTTCTAGCTCTATCTTTTATCTTGCTGTTCTTTATGTTTTTAGGCTACAGTTTGCACTAATCAACTAAGGCAATTTGAAATATTTTTAAATGTATATTTTAAAGATTTATTTATTTATGCACAGGAGAACCTGGGTAGAGGCCAGAGATGTGGGAGTTGAGAAGGTTCACCAGAGACAAAGTGGGGAGCAGAACAGGTAGATTGAGGAAGTTCGCTGTGGAAGTTCACTGCGGAGGGGAGCAGCAGGTGAGGCAGGAAAAGCCAGCTACCCCATGTGGAATATCTCCCTGGCCAGGGATCAAACTCTGCTTCAGTGGTTGGGGACAACTTCATAGTGCTGAGACTTAACCCCTTAACAACTAAACATCTTAATTTAAAGTCAAGTTTTATTGAAATGGAATGTCTTCCCTTCATTTATATTTGAAGAATCTCAATTTATCTTAGTAATGAAGATAACAATGAAGTGTGAGCTACTGAATTGATAACCAAACTATGGATATCTTCTCTGGTGTCTGGACCAAATAACAAAACCGCCAAGATGGAGCACACAAAGGATACATAAAGAAAAAGAGACGAGACACTAGTGTTTCCAAAGGAACTGCCTTGTTGAAGCAGCAGCGAGGTGCCGTTCTAGAATATTATTTAGTGTGGGAGGGAGTCTTCAGGAACACCTGTTCTTAAATTGCTCTCTGCCAGCCTCCTCAGCCACCCCCTGTCTTCATCAGGGAGGTCTGCAAAAATACATACCTTTGGGGAAACAACATAGTTTGTCATATCCATGATTCTTATCTCATTTAGGCTTTATTTACGGGAAGAAGTGAGTTAGAAAGTGACCCTCACAGGTGAGGTGGACTGACGGGGAATATTCCTTAACTCGTACTAATCCTGTGCTCGAAATTCATTAATATCACATATGTAAAGGCCAAAAAAGTAGCCTTCCTCCAAAACAGTCTCCTATTACAGACGGATAAAATATGGCTGGTAAAGACTTCCATGTGAGGCCGTCTGTGGTGTGCTACATATTGACAGCAAGGCCTGTGATAAAGAAATTGTGGGAAAGCAGAGGTCCCAGCTTGCATGTCCCACCTGAAGAAGGGTGAGCTGCGTAGGGAGGAGAAGACTGAGGGAAACAGGAAGAAGGAAGATGGA
>NW_004567104.1:66565620-66595304 GCF_000260355.1 Condylura cristata | reverse complement strand
AACTAATTTTAAATTATTTTCCTCTCTTATTACCTTGTGTGTGTGTATGTGTGTGTGCATATATATATATGTATATATATATATGTAAAACCTACCATACTGCAAATAACTTAAGAAGGTCAATTTAGCTTTAAAAACTATGCCAAAAGCACAATTGCTAATCCCAGTGGTACTTTTCTCTTAATTGATTTTAAACTACCAATTTTCTTTAGTTCTCCTTAGCTCAGAAAACTTACTTAATGTGCCAAGACTAATATAATACCATAGCTACCATCAAATTAAATAGAACTTAATTTCTATTAAAATATAGGAAAGGAATCATTCCAGAACTATTCATTAAAATATATGTGTGATGCTGACAGAACAAGTACAAAGTAGATGTGAAACCATTTGCATTTAAAATAACCTCATGGATTTTTCCATACACAATGTGACATTTTTATACTCATTTTGATTCTCCTATTTTCCAGCACATGTTTAATTTCATTGATTTTTGCTACCCCAATTTCCACTACCAGTCTATAGAGACCTGCAATTCACTATCTTATGCTATCTCAGAGGTAAGAGTTGTTTTTTCAATGTATGGCAGAGTCAAATGCCAACTCTAGGGAATAGTGAACAAGATATATTTGCAGGTCTACCATGTAGGGGACACTGATTTCCCTTAAAATATGGCCAGTTTCTGGCTAATTCTCAATGATATCCAGGTTTAATTTATTAGCATCAGTTCTCCCAGGAGTTAATGCCAGCACAGGGGATATATTAACTTAATTTTATAATTTTAGTATATACAGCAATACTTTCATTGTGGGAATGCCTGCCCACAGTGAAAGATGATGGATGAAATTAAAAAAACTGCTGCCAAACCAAAACTAGTAATGTATTTTATTACCTTTTCTGTTCGTGAAAATTTTTGTTCAAATGTGTAAATATATAAACTAATCAGCATAAAGTATGGAATTATTAAATAATATGGGATCAAATAAAATATGAATCATTAAGAATATTTGACCCTACATTTTTTTTAAGATTATTTATACTTACCGGACTGGGGTACAGGCCAGAGGTGCAGGAGTGGTGAGAGGATTCACCAGAGACAGAGTGGGGAGCAGAACAGTCAGACTGACTGAGTTATACTGTTGAGGGGAGCAGCGAGGGGTGTCAGGAGAGGTCTATTATGCCACGTGGGTCAGCTACCTGGCCGGGGATCGAACTCATACTTTAAGTGGCTGCAGAATCTTCACAGTCCTGTGTTTTAAGCCATTGCACCACCAGGGAGATCTCTCTAAGTATTGTCTAATGGAAATGTGTGGGGAACTGTGTTTTGTTCTACGCTATGCAAGGATTTGTTTAATGAATTTGTTTCTTTCATTTGTTGTGCTTGTTTTCTAATATTCATAATCGCGACATCTACTTAGCTGGTTGTATTACAACTATTTTATTTCTACAAAATAAAAATCTGCTGAGTAGAATTTAAAGTTATTTATTTGGCGTATAGAACCCAAAAGAGCTAAAAAATCTAACAGTATACAAATGTTCCTGGCAAGTATATGAGGGCTAAGATTTAGTTGTTGTTCTGATAATACTTAGACCTTGTATTCAGCCAAACAAGTATTTCTGCTTGGTAAAATTCCTTTCTAGATTTTTTAGTTTTTATTCTCTACTTTGTAAGCAACCTAAACTTTAATTTTAAGAGCATAACTTCATGTTGAAGCTACAGCTTATAACACAACGTGAGAGCTAAGGGAAACCAACTGGGAGAAGATTGATTGGCAGAGAAAGCTGAGTGATTAGAAGCTGCAGGATTTATGGGACGGTCAAAGCTTAAATCCAGGTATTTCTGGCAGGATAACAACCGCTGAGCTTTTTCAGGAAGACCATACCATATCACTGACTTGGAACAATGAATACAAAACACATTTCTAACCCAATCATAGGCATCAATATAGAAATTAAAAATTACCCAAAGAATCTGCACAGTGACCATGCAATACCAGGTAGTTGAAAGTCTGCAATGTATTTTCAAAGTATTCAATGCTACTTGTGTGCTGAGATTGATTGTCTTGTTGAAGTGACTGAGATAAACACTGTTACTATAAGGACACATTTTTCATTATTTAAGCTATGTGACTAGGTAAGGAGGAAGACAATTAGTAACACGGATGGCCACTTATTTTCCTTGATAAAATTCAAGATAAAAAAACACTATACATTTTAAAGTACACACACTTGAAATATCACACGTATGAGTGCAAATACAACTATTCTCAAGACAAATGGAAGATATCAGCTTTTAAATAAATATCCTTAATATATTTAGGTAGAAGATAAATATCTATCTCCAGTTAAAGATAGGAAATGCTATTAGAGACATTTATAGGATAACATGAAAAATTATAATTATATAAATAGCTATTTAGAACTCAGGAAAAGTAAAGGTTAGTAACACATTTAATTATAGAGTATAACTTGAATATTTCCGGGAAAAATATTTCTTTTCTTCCTATCAAGTTATTCTAAATTAAAATTTCAGCAGACACTGAGCAGTTACATAGCCCTTCCAAGGAAGCACTCCTCATTACATTCCCATCCATTAGGGAAGAAATCACACTTTCACCAATCTCATTGTATTTTTCTACCCTTCCCATACTCAGTTTCTCATCAATACAGTTTGTAAAGGAAAATAATGCAATTCCTAATAGAAGTGAAGAAAGTCTCTGTAATCTAAGTTAATCATAGATGAGAAGGAGTATTATAAATGACATCAAACATTTTAGAGAAGAGACATGAAAAGCTGACCTTGTCATTGGGTTTTTGCACATATCTACAAAAATAGATGTTTGCTTTGAGTTCTACATACAAACATTTTAGGGTAATAATTCCTACTATGACACTTATTAACTGGGGTGTAGCCTGGAGAAGCTGAAGTGAGAGGATTCACCAAAGACAGAGTGGGGGGCAGACCAGGTAAAGCTACTGAAATACACTACTGAGGGGAGCAACCAGTGAGACAGGCGAGGCCTGCTGCGCCATGTGGGTAAACTCTCTGGCCAGGGATCGAACTCATGTAACTCGTGTCTATGGATAGCTTGTTGTGCTGAGACTTTAACTCCTGCACTACCAGGGTCGCCCCTGAATGGCATACTTTTAAAAAAGAGACTGCCATGTATTGGGAACCTGTCATGTGTTTTATCTTTTATTGTTACTTGTTCTATTAATTTTCATTTCTAGGGAAAGACATTCATTGTTCATATTTTTTACAACATCTAATCCTTAGACTAATACAGATATAGGACTCTTTCCATTTTATAGACCAAGGTGTTGAAGGTTTTTAATATTAAAAATAAAAGCAAAACAAAAACACTGTTAGTCAGATCTTGAGTCTAGACATTCTTCTCTTTGACAATAACTTAATGGAACACAACAACATGTCTGAAAAACCAAAGCGCAAATGATATGATGTAAAGGAATATGCATAATCAACAAATCCAAAGATACATTTTTTATGTTATTTTGGGGACTGATATTAAACTGAATGATAAAAGATCAAGTGATGTGAGTAGCAATTGTATTTCATCAGTGAATCCCCAATGACTATTTACTAATTACCAAAGAACAAAATAGCATTGAAAGATTCTCCTAGTTAAATTTCACATGTATATGACCATCAATGACAAAATTGAGTCATGGCAAATTCCCATCAATTGTCTATTAAAGTAAAGTTATACTTTTGTTTGTTTCCCATTCCACAAAAGAGGACATTATAAGCCACATTCATTTATATTCTTACCTAGCCAGATCCATTGTTCACTCAAAAGTAAAATTAAATTAATAAATAAGTAATCAGAGTCAGCTGGTTTTGTATGCTTTATTCTAGATTTCCAACCAGAGCTGCAAATAGTGAGGGAATAAATTGACCCTGAATTTTGACATGTGTTTTCTATTCTATTCTAATCTAGGATGCCAGGACTTCACAGGTTAGCTGGGAATAAGGGTAATGTCCATGCTGAATTCTTGGTTAAATGCACTGAGATGACATGGACATCCCTGGTTCCATGGGGGACATTATCAATGTCATTGAAAATCTTAGAATATATGTGAAAGCTTACTTAAAGAAATCTTTCTTTCCTATGACTAAAAAAAAAAAATCTGTATGTGTTTTTAACAGTAATTCTATTTTTACTACAATTTTGAGAAAGAGAACACTCTGCACATTTAAGAGTCCATTTTTATTATTTTTTGGTCTTTAATAGTAGCTTATGCCAGTTTGATTTATCTTTAAATGTTTATATAAAATTCACATAAGCTCTTCTCAAGATACTCATTCCCAAAATGTTGTGAAAAGCAAAAAAGAAAAAAAAATAGCCCATGATTTTGTTAAAAATACAGCTTTATTTTGGGGCCATCCCTGTGATGCAACAGGTTAGGACACAGCACTGCAAGGTAGTGGCTGCCACTTCAGTGCGAGTTCGATCCCTGCCCCAGAAGGTGTTCCGCATGGCATGACAGACCTCTCCTGTCCCGTCCACTACTCCCCTCAACAGTGTACTTCCTCGGTCTGCCTGTTCTTTTCCCCACTCTGTCTCTGGTGAATCCTCTCACCACCCCTGCTCCTCTGGCTTGTATCCCAGCTCTATATGAATAAATAAATAAGTCTTAAAAAAAAGAAATACAGCTTTTTATAGGAATAATAATACACACATTGTTTTATTGCTTTATGGATTAATTTTTTTTGACAGAAAACAGTTTCCATATACATTGTTTGAATAACTAAAACAAAACAACCAAAAATGCACTTTAAAGGCATCTAGCTTTGTTATGAAAACTTTTTGTTAGTATTATCTTTCATCTAAGAACTTCCAAGAGAATCCATTTGAAGCAAAAATTCTTCAGGCTTGAGTTTTTAGTAACTTACAACTGAATGATTATAAACTCAAGATTTAATGACTTCAAGGAGTAGAGGTTGTATATAAGGAATATGATGTTGACACATTATGTATCTTTTGAACTGGGGCTTTCTGACTGCTTATTTCTCAGGAGCAAAAGTCAAGAACAGAAAGTACAGATTTTCTGTTCATTAATTAGATTAAAAACCTACCAAATTCAGCAGTCTTTATTCTTACAATAGAGCTTTGAGGAAGCTCTGATGTCATTGGATCTATGAAAAATGACTGAAAATGATGATCCTTATTGTATGAGATTCATTTGAATTTATAAATTTAATAAATGCCATGTAGAATAAATCAGTGTTCCTGATTGTTATCCCTAAGGCCATTTATAATAATTTCCTTCAGTATCTGAGAAACAAATACATAATAAGCCCAAGAAAATAAAGAATGATGATAACTACCTGCTTAATAACAAGAGTTTCCATTATTTGAGTTAAATAGAAAATAACAAAATTTGTTTTCATAATCATTTTCCTGTTGATTAAGAGATTTAATTGTTTAGCATTTAAAAAAACAAGCAAACAAAACACATAATCTGATTTTTTTTCTCCATAAAACCTTAGACTTTCTTGATATTTATCTTGAGAGAATAGACCTCCACATAGAGTGAATCCAGACCTGATTTATTATACAGATTTTGTAGTTTTCCAGGATAATTTTCTAAGATGGAATAAAAACTTTGCTGTTATTTTTATTTTGCCAAGTTTTGAGACAGGCACATATTCTGTGAGAAATATACTCTTTTAGAGTGCAATGTCTGTTTGATCGGATACTATCATTGCTTTATCATTAATAAGATTAATTTTCATTTGTTCAAGTTCTAGAAAAAACTCCAAAGTCTTGAAGAAAAGTGTAAAATGTCATTTTTATCAAAAGATAGAAAATTCTACAACATTTTGCAATTTGAAGGTTGCAAATTATCTGAGGGAAAGGAATAGTTTTTTCTCTCACAATATCCCCACCACCTAGAATAGTATTTGGAACTTTGTAAATATTTAGTAAATAGTTACACTGTGAAAGTAAATTTCCATAGCTTCTTAGTATCTTTTTTCATTCCAGTGTCATGCTGTTTTGGTTATTATAGCATTGCAGTCTTGTTTGATGTCTGAAAATGTGGTACTACTTTCATTTTCTTCCTTTTTGTCACAGTTATTTTGGCTATGTGGGGTTGCTTGTTCCACGTGCATTTCAGTAGTATAGTGAGAAGTGCATGAAGCCAAAGAGTAGTGAAGTGTCCAAAGTTAAAGACCAAGAAAGAAGAGGCCTCCCTGGTGCGCAAGAGTTAAAGTCTCATTGTTATCAAACAACCACCAGCCACTGCAGCATGAGTTCTATTCCCAGCCAGGGAGCTGACCCACATGGTGCAGCAGACCTCTCCTCTCGCTTTCTGTCCCCTCAGCAGTGTATTTCAGTAGATCTACCTGTTCTGCTCCCTACTCTGTCTCTGGTGAATCCTTTTACCCTCTTTACCTCTGGCCTACACCCCAGTTCTTGTCTGAATAAATAAATAAATAATTATTTTTAAAAAGACAAAGCATATTGAAGTTGGCTAAGAGGCATAAATAGATAACCTATAAATCTATAACCCCATATCCTATCATGCTTATATTGGATTTCTCTAAGGAAGCACAATGGCAAGGAGAGAAGAGAATGGAATGGGGTTTTCAAACTAAGGGAATTGCAAATATGATCATTTTAAACGTGGGGAATGTGAAGCTAAATATTCACAAAGGTAAAAGTGTATTGTACATCTAAACACATAAACATTTCCTAGGTCACAGGACGATTAATGGTGATGCTCTGATCCAAACAGGAAGAACTGGAGCCATCAACAAATTTCAGTTCTCACTCCAATCAATTTGGGTGGAGATGTCAGAGTGAGGATTACTCAGGACCATCAGTATATGTGTGTTCAACCATGAGAGTGGCTTTAAAGGTCATTTCACCATACTGAATTGCATATTAAGTCAAAAGTAAATGAACCATATTTCCTTACAAGTTTCTCTCTTTAGAAAACAAAACTTCAGAAGTTGACATTTACGGATGTCAAAATGGTATTAGAAGAACTAGAAGAGAATAAATATATAGTCTGTCACCCTGAAAGAGCTATTCTATAGTCTGTTCTATAAACATCACATTTCTTCCTATCTATATATGAATATAGGACAGACATTCTTTATAAATGTTAATGGAAGTTTAATATCCTGAAAAGAAGGTGGAAATACTGTGAGTAATCTTTTTTTTTTTAAGATTTATTTATTTATGCATCCAGTAAGTGGGACACAGACCAGAGGTGAAGGGAGTGAGATGATTCACTGGAGACAGAGTGGGGAGCAGATCAGACAGATCTACCAAAACACATTCCTGAGAGGAGCAGCAGGTGGGAAAGGAGAGGTCTGCTGCACCATGTGGGTCACCACCTTGGTCGGAGATTGAACCCATGCTACAGTGGCTGAGATCAGCCCCACAGTGCTGGGTCCAACCCTTGTACCACCAGGGAGGGCCATTCAGAGTAATCCTAATATATGTGATGTAGTGAACAATATCTTCAACAAATTCAGTGTAGTAGATTTTTTTAATATATATATAAAGGAATTATATACCATAGGGGATCCAAGAAATACAGCATAGGTACTCAGCTTATAGCAGGTACTTGATTCACAAGTAAATTTTATGTAATTTAGAACAGATCAGAGACTTTAGATAGTAAACAAATCTAAAATTGTAAGCAAGTCTTGTCTGTATATGTATACTCCAGTGTAGGAATCCTTGTTTTTTTGTCAGAATCTCTCAAAACTTACAAGAACAGTTTTGTAAAGCCATTCCCAATTTGTTCTTAATTTATAGTTTGCCTAAGTTAGCAATTGCAAATTAACACTTCATTTTCTTCAACTTTTTGAAGAGAAGAATTCACTGACTTCTAGTTTCTATTACTGTTCATTCTGGGTCATCATTAATTTCATTTTTTTTCTTTATAGTAATCAGTCTTTTATCTCTGATGTGTCATTTAGCCCAACTGCTTGCAATTTATTTTTTTTATTTTATTTCCGTGCTTGAAAATTAGGCATGTGAACCTAGTAACTCCTAGTTTGTTGTTTTATTACCTATTAAGTTCTCTTTCTCTGGAGTTATGCTTGAGCTAAAGATAGTCATGATCTCACCTGTTATTTTTGTTTAATTTATCCATGTTTTTATCTTTCCTGATTTCAAGATAATTTCTCCCACTCTGTGCTTTAGTTTGTTATTCAGTTGTTCATGTTATGTGATTTAACGTGTCACTTTTTTTTTCATTGATTAAAATTTAAGTTATCACTCGACTTGAAAAGGATAGATTCAAACTCATAATTTAGCTTGATAAGTAATTTTGTTTCTCAAAAAACTTGCTAATTGTATAGACTTAGCATTTGCAGTTGTATATGTAAAATGCTGTATAAATTTTAATGGCTCAGTTGAAATCCTAATAATTGTTCTGGTAACTGATAATTGTTCTGGAAAACTATTTTTTTTTAAATATAGCAAATTGTAAGTCACTCAGAAATTAGCAATCTTATTTAAGTATAAGTGAGATAATTTTACATATTTGGAGTAAATTATCACAAACATAGAAAGCTTTACTTGGTTGAGTCAGGGCTGTGCTTTTCTCAATCTGTCATCATAGATTTTATTCAATTTCATAATTTCAATTCCATCAAGCAATTACTACTCTTTATGTGAAGAGTAAGGATTTAATATTTCCTACAAGTGAAATTTCTTTTACAGGATATAAAATTATTTTTTAATGAGCACATTTATTTTTCATTTGAATTGAAACTTTTGGGGCAGCTCATTTTATTTTGTGTGTTGGCTTACCAATGTTTGTTTTATACTTAGAATAGTGTTCTTTGATTTCAAATATAAGAAAGAAAAGT
Source organism: Condylura cristata (assembly GCF_000260355.1). Lineage (NCBI taxonomy): Eukaryota > Metazoa > Chordata > Mammalia > Eulipotyphla > Talpidae > Condylura > Condylura cristata. Next base: position 66,586,447 of record NW_004567104.1, on the reverse strand, counting down.
ATAAATCTGAAAGTTAACAATGCTTTATAAGTGGAACATGTATTATAAAGTAAAATTATTGTAATACATTCTATCCCTACTTTTCAAAGAACATGATGATTACAGTTTGAAAATAGCTACCCAGTTGATCTACCCAGTGACCTCACAGGACGTAATTGCAATGTATACATTTTAATATATAGATGGTAATTTGAATATTATTGAGCTTAGTCTATAAACACTATAATTAAGGTCATGTACAAACACCATTATTCCTTCTAAAATCTTATTGCGGTTCTAATCTCAGTAAAAGTTCTTATTTCAATTGAAGGCTGTACCACACAAATCTATTTTTATAGACATCACTTTCAATCTTAAGAAAAAGCATCATTTTCTCAGTTCTGGTTCCAGAAATTTCTTCATTGTTCTTATTTTCATTGTTTGATGATGTGAGTTTTTGGATTAGTTTTGCATTGCTTTTGTGCGTGCCTAGGGGAGTGGAGACCTAGATCTTTATTGTTATCCTGCTGTGTGGTATATCATTTCTTAAGCTGCAACCATTAAAATAAATTAAGAATACGGAAATACCATCCTGATGTGCATTTGAGGACTGTGTGATTAAGGGGCTTCTGCAGAGCCCCTTAATGCCAACCTGGATCATTTCACAATCTCCAAAAATGGAAATGACTTGTCCTATTAAACAATCCTCCTCCCAAATTTAGAAGTTTTTAATAATTACAATTTATTATTTAGAATATGCTTCTGAAAATCTGGAATTCTAGTGGGCCTTCATTCAATAGGAGATTCTTTTCCCAGTGGTCCACAAAGTTTATTCTTTAGATTCACTTGACAGAAGTGGATGACACAACCCAGATTATTGTCAAGTGAATCATGGTTAGAATATTGCAGTGGGCTAGTGTTAACGGGCTGGGCTTAGTTTCAGGGTAACTGAGATCCATACACTGTAGTTTAAAAATTCTAGAGAACATGACTCAAGAGATGAAGGTTCAGGTCATTACAATATCCAGTTTTGTAATTCCTATGAGTTCTGAGCCACTGTATTCTTTTGGGTCAACAACTCACCAAGGCCTTACTTATATTCAAGGAAGAAATATTCTATTCTGTTTCTCATTTGGAAGAATAGTAAGGGATTTATGAACATCTCTAGCCCAACATACAGTAGAAACTATAAGACACACAAAAATAATACTTTCACTTAATATATTGTTCTCTATATTATCTGGGTTATAGATTGTGTCTAAATTTCCTTCATATCTTATCCTTAAAATTATTCCATGAGGTGTGAAATATGAATAACTGCCTGACTTAGAATCAATTATGGCAAAGTAGCTATTTTTAATCATTTTTCAACACTTTAAATTTAGTAGGGTAAGGATAAAATCAGGATAATATGACAACCTGTTAAGTCACAGGTAAAATATATTCTCTATAAATAAGAAATTATTTTGATTTCTACTATAATTCTTTACTATAGTAATATTTTTGTATGTTCAACAATCACATTTTAACTCATTCTTTCCTTGTAGGCTTTTATTATAATTATTTATATCTTGACTAAGGGTGAATTTGTAATAACACATACTATGGTAATTTAATAAACTACAACTCAATATTGAAATGTTACAGATTTATTATAATACTAATTTACATGCCTGGAAATGTAGAATTTATCTAGCTTTTTAGCTAGTTATTTTATCCCTTAGAAAAAATTACTTTCTTCTCTTTTACCTCCAAGCAGAAATGAACACAGGTACAGAAAACTTAGTGGTGTAAATAAAATGTAAATATGGAAATTTGATCTTTTCTCATCAATTGTTAACAAGTGCCTGTTAAATTTCAGTTCTCACATATAATAATGCAGTAGAATTGAATAGTAACATATGATGACTAAATTGTTACAAGTGATATTCTGATTGTAATTAAATATGCTATACGATTAATGCTTATTTTTAAAACAAATATAATATGCCTGTTATTACTTTTGTTTTATAAATTAAAACTGAGAAGAAAGTTGTATTTGAGCTATTGAAAATAAGAGGGAATAGTGACTTAGTGGATTATGGTGAAGGATTACCATTGTTTGGATGGTAGGTAGTGTGGTACATACATACATCTAAAGAGATACGGATTTGAATTCCTAAAGCATATAATGTGATAAGCCAACTTTAAACAATTCTTTAGGAAAGAAAAAAAGAAATGGACAGTTGTCTGCTTGAACTGAAACCCAGAAGAGGTTTTGAACATGAAAACATGCACATAACACACAATATGAATTTAGTGGAGAAATCCACATTGCATTGTGAAAGTCATATCATTTGGGCAGCAAAAACAGGGGAGGCTTATATCTTGGGCAGCTGCAGACTGACAATGCAAAGACTTAGGGTCTGGGCCTCTTGAGTTTATACCATCTGCTGGGAGGGAAAGGTAACTTTTTTGTTGTTAAGGTTTTTTCATTTATTTATGCATACTGAACCAAGGTACAGGCCAGTGAAAGGATTCACTAGAGTCAGAGTGGGGAGCAGAACAGGCAGATCAACGAAGTACACTGCTGAGGGGAGCAGTGGGCGGGTCAGGAGAGGTCTGCCGCGCCATGTGGGTCATCTCCGGGGTGGGGGATTGAACTGGCACCAAAGCAGTCGTGGGCCAGCTTGCAGTGCTGAATTTAATGCACGGCACCACCAAGGAATGCCATGGGGGAAGGCAGGTTTCAGAACAGGAGTCTCTGGTGTTCTGCCAAAACCTGGAGAGGATTTACAAACAAGGGATATAGAGTTGACAAGTATCTCAAATTGACTTAAACACATTGTCTATCTTTATACTCCTTTTAGAGGCATAGCGTTAGGAATGCCTTCTGATTTTAATTTAGGCAAGGCCAGATTTTATCAGCCCTCATCTTTCCCATGTCTGTTGATCAATGTCTTTATAAACAAGCGGTAGCTTTTTGATTGATAATATCAGTTGTTCCACCTTAGTTGTCCAGACCTCTTCTTGATGGGTCCAGTCCTTACCATGTCTATACATATGATAATGGATTGAAGTGTGTGCTTGCCAGGAAATATTTGTCTTTGAAGGCATTTTTAAGTAGCAAATATATCTTCTTTCACATTTACAATGATATCCTAATAATGTAGCATTGCCAGAAATTCTATAAAATGTGGTTAATGTAGTTTCTTTTTCTTTCTCATTGTGAGAATTTTGGTAAAGTCTTCAAAATATTGTCTTCAGGGAGATCAAAAAGTCTATTATCTATGACTAGAATGATCCAGAACACTGCCCTTCACAAACTATTTATATTGGTCAGTGATCAAAAGAAAGTATTTACAAAGAATTTCAACATTAAGTCTCAGGAAAGGGAACCTTCTATTTAAACCTCTAATTAGTTTTAATTTACTAGACACATGGAAAATGATGAAAAGAAAGGCCAATCATAGTGACTCATCTCTGGACTTGAGCAAAAAATTAAAATCACTTAGCACTTAGATTACACAGAAAAAAATCTCATGTCATTAGACTTAAATCAGCAGCCAAATAATTAATTTTAAAAAGTCACTTTGAAATTTAGCATTTTATTTCAGATGACACTTTAATTAGTTCTTTCCTTCTCTCCTTTCCTGTTTGTAGAATTTTAAAGTGGGTATCAATTTCACTAGATTGTTTTAGTGATTCTATAAAGGATTTTTGGTAGTGAACAGATTTTAGACTTTCTGCATTCCTCTACAGCCTATCATATTTACCTCAGATTTAAATAAGTCTTTTAAATTACTTTAAACTAAAAGTATCCTTGAGTCCAAGCACTGAGTACTATTTTTGACTAACTGACATTTCCTAAGTCACAAAAGATTTTGTGCCAAAGTCCCAACCTCCTATTTATTTTCCAAGGACACTTATGAACTACCCTCAGTGCTTATTATTGCCCAGCTGGAGGTGCTGAAGAAATTGCTAATTTACATTGCTTGAATTTTGTGAACTCTGGCTATGTTCTCTTGGTGCAGTGCTGAAGAGCTGAAGAATTATTCCGAGCAGCAACGAGTTTCCTTTTCTTTCCCAGGCATGCATTTTGATGAATAGCTTGGACAGCAAAACATCAACAATATGCTCTCGGGTTCAATTATGTATACAAATAAGTAGAGATAAGGGCATAAATGACATGTTGGCAATTTGTACTGCGATCTATGAAGAGTGTGAGAGAAAAATAAACCCAGTATTTTTATGCACAGATCTATAGCATATTGGAGCGTTTACAGAAATCAGCCACAGAACTTGATGTCAGATAGTTGCTCTTGCACTGGAGACTTATACTGGAGAGTTCCACCACAGCTGTAATTTTGAAACACTGAAATTTTCTAGAAATTTTGATTATTTTTAGGAGTGAGTGACAAGATGCAAAATGTAAAGATTAAAATGTAGATCTCAATTAAAATAACATTTAGAGAGAAGTGTTTTTCCCCCTTTTCAAGGAAATGAAGACATTTTTCAAGTGATTATATTATGATGACATTGACCTTTTTTCTCACAAAAATAAATAAATAAATAAATAAATAGAAAGGTTGTGTGAAAGGGATGATGAAGAATTTCATATATGCATATAAATGCATATTTCTGAGTTCCATGGCTTGAGATAGACCACTAAAATGTTTATATGGTTTATGATCAAACTTCATTAAGCAAATTTATTATGTCTAATTAGAGTACAGCCCTCCCTGGTGGCACAATGGGTTGGGACGCAGCACTCCAAGCTGGCCACAGCCGATCCAGTATGAGTTCAATCCCTGCCCAGGAGCTGACCCACATGGCTGGCAGACCTCTCCTTACCCACCTGCTGCTCCCCTCAGCAGTGTACTTCATCCATCTGCCTGTTCCCACACTGTCTCTGGTGAATCCTCTCACTGCCCCTGCCCCTCTGGCCTGTACCCCAGTTCTGTATGCATAAATAAATAAATTTAAAAAAAAAAGAATTCAGAGGGCAATGACTCTTAATTTATACAACTGATTTTCCACAATTTTCAAATGGTACCTTTTTGGAATGTGAATGAAATGATCACAGAGGCTAAAGTGCTCTGATACGCCCTTCATGAGATGTAATCTATGAGAACAAAAGAAGTCCCGAAAGCTTGTCACCTCAGGTGCAATGGTAGTGAGGCGTCTGACCCTGGAAGTCCCTAGATTTAGTTTGGAGGATAAATTCCAGAGGGAGCTAAATTCAATGACAGGGAAGCTGGATTATTACTTAGTTATGTGGAACCCTAAATACTCTTTTTTTTTTTAAGATTTATTTATGCATACAGAACTGGGGTGCAGGGGCGGCGAGAGGCTTCACCAGAGACAGAGTGCGGAGCAGAACAGGCAGACTGATGAAATACACTGCTGAGGGGAGCAGCGGGCGGGTCAGGAGAGGTCTGCCTCGCCATGTGGTCACCTCCGGGGCTGGCGGGAATCAAACTCATTCGAAGTGTCTTTAGCTTCTCAGTGCTGTGCTTTAACCCGCTGGCCACCAGGGAGGGCCATACTCTTTTTAAAAAATATAATTTCTTTCTTTATAGGAGGGTGACATACTAGATTTTATCAAAGAATTCTCAACCAACAGAGGCATAAACTATGCAATGGTGGGGAGGCAGGGCCGATACTATGCAGAGAATGGTTAAGAGATTGTTTTCATTGTGAAGACTTTGTTAAAAGTCTGGTTTTCAGAACTTTACTCTGGTATAATGGAAAGTTGAAATTGAGAAGACTACAATAAAAACAAAGAAATTATACCTGAACACAGAGAATTATAATTTCCTCAGAACTAGAGGAAGAGAGCTATACTGCATTCCCAAACTGACAGAGGATATCCAGAAAGATCTGACAACATAATGGATCTAATCGTATGGCTATCAAAAATCTCCTTCTGGAGACCAGGATACAGAAAAAAATTCTGTTCCAGGCATTTATCCAAAGTGTTCTGAGAGCCATAAGAGAAATGACCTTCTCTAGACTTATTTTTGCTCAAGCAAAAAGTGCTGAAACTCAAACTCCAAGTTCTACATTAATTCACACACTTGTCTTCTCCCCAAGTAGCCTTGATAAGGGTGGGGTGAGTGTAAAGAGGAAGAGAAAGCACCATCTTGGTAACTGAAGACACTGCATTTTTGGCTCTGAAGATGAAAACAAAGTCCATGAGTTAAGGAATGTAGAGAGCTCTAGATGGTAACCAAATGAGTTTTCCAGAACTCTGAAAGAAAAAAAAAAAGTAGTAATTTTAGAATTTTGGATATGTATAAGTATAATATAACAAATCTGCGTTGTTTTAAGGCACAAACTTACTGCAATTTGTTATAACAACAGAAAGAAGCTACTATAACCAGAAAGGAATATTTTTTTAAGATTTATTTACTTAAGCATACAGGACTGGGGTACAGGCCAGAGGTGCAGGGGCAGTGAGAGGATTTGTCAGAGACAGAGCGGGGAGCAGAAAAGGCCGACTGATGAAGTCCATTGCTGAGGGTTGTGGTGGGTGGGCCAGGAGAGGCCTGCTGTTCCAGGTGGTTCACCTCCCTGGCCAGGTATTGAACTCATACTGAAGTGACTTTAGCTTCCTAGTGTTGTTCTTTAACCTGCTGCACCACCAGGGAAGGCCCCAGAAAGGAAACGTTATGAGCTACAGTGTCTCAGATCGTTTTCTAAAAAGCTCAGTGGCAAAGTCTCTTTTGTACCTGAAGCACAACAATAATCATTTAGGAAGAGATCCAAATTGAGGACAATGTAAAAGGAAGAAACACCTGTAGTTGAAGGATGCTAAGGACAGAATTGCCAGAAATAAGAAAAAAACAAACAAACAAACAAACAAAAAACATAGTGCATGGGCCCTCCCTGGTGGTGCAGTGAGTTTGAGTCCAGCACTGCAAAGCTGGCCATGACAGTTTCAGGGCTAGTTCGATCCCCACCAGGAGGTGACCACAGGGTGCAGCAGACCTCTCCTGTCTTGCTTGCTGCTCCCCTTAGCAGTGTTCTTCCTCGATTTGCAATCTGCCTGTTCCACCTGCCCCCTCTGTCTCTACTGAATCCTCTCACTGCCCCTTCACCTCTGGCCTGTACCCCAGTTCTGTATGCATAAATAAATAATATCTTTTAAAAAAGCAAGAAAAAAATAAAAGAATGAATATAGGCAATTGCTTTTAAACAATTTGCACGACAAAACTCAAAACCAGCAGCCTACTGAGAAAAATCTTTAAGCACAAGATTTTACCCTCAATTGATGAATTCGTAGATACTTTGGTGAAAGGTCAAATTTGTAGAAAAAAATCCTGAACTTTCCAGGATGCTTTGGGTGAGTTTTAAGATTTCTCCCAGTTCCCTAATTCTACAGTAATTATAAAACCTAATGAGTAAGATGCTGATGAGCCTTATGAAGGATACCAAGAGACAGAAGAGGAGATATATTTGTGGGACAATAGGTGAATGGGTAAATGCATGGGAATACATTTTCCTTTAAGTGTGATGACTGCGGGTTGTTGGAATATTCATGAGGAGATATGGGCTGGACCATTAGAAATACAGACATAACACTGGGCAAATGTTTAGGATTCTAAAAACTACCTGTAACAGCATGGGAGCAGCTGAGATCTTATGGGAGAAGTTGTAATAGATGTATGGACAAAGCAATGAGCCATGTGGATAGTGTACAGTCCTTCCTATAGTTTGAAGGAAAAAAGACTGGGAGTAAGCTAAAACAAAAACAAAAACAAAAAACAGAGAACACTGTATTACAGGAACCACATGAAAAGAGGAATTCATGAAAGATTTAGCAAATAACTCATGCAAAGCAATTTTACCTTTGACCTGAAAATGTTAGAGGGTCTAGAAAGGTTGTACCCCGGAAAGCGAAATAATCAAGTTTAATTCTTAGGATGGTAAATTTCACGTTGTTTGAGGGTGAACTGAATTCAAAGAGAAATTGAAGTCAAGAAGGCCAAAAGCACAGGGAATTATGGAAATGTATTTAACATCTAAAACCCCTAGCAGGAAAACAAACTTTCTACTTTAATTTCCTTCATTGAAAAAAAAAAAAGATATATTTATTCCTTATTTTGGAAATAAAGTGACTTAATTTAGTTTCACTTTGTTTTTGGTAACTTAATGCATGTGTAATATGCATATACAATTTGGAAAATGAGTTGCAATGAAAATCTATGTCATACACAGATGATGAAAGATGTTTTATAGAGAAAGAATAGAGAGACATGGAAAATTAAAGAAACTATATATATATATATATATATAGGACTTCTAAGAAACAAAGGTTGTCTTTTTATTTAATTGTTCCAGGTTAGAAAATGAGAAAGAACATTGTGAGGACATGACAGTAGGAAGAATAGTTTCTAAAAATAAGTTTTCCTTGAGGTTTCATAAATTATGACCACTCTGGATATTTTTAATGGTTTGCCAGCTTAGCACACAACATTTTGGAATGTCCTTTATAGATGTCATGCTGATACTTGAAATGATTTTTTGGGGGAATTCTGATTTATGTGAGCATAAAAATTAATGAAAGTATGATACTAGGGCATTCCAAGAGATGAAACTTTGGAAAACTGCAGAATTTTATAAATTATTTATGATCTTCATTAATAGATGTTTGCAATTTATTGACTTGAAAAAATCAAGTTGTGACCTTTCATTAAAAAATTAAACATGATGTTCTTAAAATCTCAATTTAACCAGACATGAACCAACTTAACAATCTTTAAAGTTATAGTGAGAAAAAGTAGGTTTAAAAAAAATCTGTCACCACCAAAAAGAGATCTCTAGGCAAAAATAATAAAGGCCCCATCCTGCATAGATAATGCATAAAGTTCTGGTTATCTGGCTTATATGAAATAAACAAAAACAAACAAACAAAAAACACCTCTTAGAGCCTTTAGTTCCAATCTGTTCTTTATTTCTTATGGTTGTAGTTTCATATTAATTTCTCTTCACTGGGTGAATAAACTAGATGATGATGGAGAGGATAAGCCAGCATTTATTCAGCACCCCCTGACTCAACCTCTGGACCTGCAGAATTCTCAGTGCCTTGGCTGTCTTTGCTATCGTGTGTTCTAGAATTTGGGGGTGGGGGGGATAATTGAATTGTGGGACCAACAGCTGTCAACCTTGAGCCTTGTCCCCTTGATTTTGCCTTTTGTTTTTCATCCCTGCCCTCTCTAGGCTGTTTTGGGTGAAGAGGACCCCTGCTGAATTGAAAAACAGAAAGGATGGGAAGCGGACCCCTATAACCTCACACATTTATGTAAGAAACATATAAAATGGGCCTTACTCTTTTTCTGTTTATTAATTGAGATGTTGGATATAAAGAAACCAGTTCAAGGAAATACATCCAGCTATATACCATTCTGAAAAATAGTTTCAATGAGATATTTGAAAGCCAGAATTTGAAAAATCTCAAGAGATTTAATGGAGTAGATGAGGCAAGAGAGCAAAGAATGAAGTAGGATGACTTCTTAATGTCATTCATTAACCACTAAATAGAAATATCTCATTGAGTTCTATAAATATAATAAATGTAATCATCCTTGTGAAAAATAGAAATGTTAGTGTGACAATCATTCTCTTGCTTTGGGAAGTTAAGCCATTTCTTCAAAGTTGTCTGAGTGACATAAATTGGCAGTTTTTACAATGAATACTATTGATATGACTAATGGAGTAAAAAACATAGAAAGGAAGGAAGAATAATCTAAAAGTTAATTGTTGTAAGCCATGATGAATTCTACAGGTATAAGGAACATAGCATCTTTGTTGGAAGATTCTTATCTATGAGTGTGATAACAGCAATCTCCAAAGTCTGGAGATTGAACAGATTCCAAACTTTCTGATTGAACAAGGCAGCTACATAAGACGAAGCAATTGAGAAAATTCTTGTGCAGAGCTGATTTCTTTGTTAAAGAGTAGAAAGTAAAGTTGACTCCTTGGAAAGATTTCAGTAGACATCTTTGGCAAAGATAGAAAAGTGTACTGGCATTTGGTTAGGTTGTATAATAGGGGTGTTTATCACAAAATATTCTTTTATCTCACCTAATAATTTTTAGCAACATTTAAAAAGGTTTGTGAGCTCAGACACACAAAATCAAAATGTTGAAAGTGATTTTAGTTGATCTCGTTCATGGTGACAGGTTTAAAATTTGATTATCTTTCAGCACATGGTTGAGGCCACTAAAATAAAGGAATATCTAATATCTGAATTGTGTGAGTATAAACAGTGCTTCATTAATGGTTTCCTTAATTCAAACCAAGTTGTCTTTACATCAGGCAGTACAATACTTTCTTTTTTAATGTCTTAAAAATAAATTTTAAAAGAGAGCATAATTATGACTCACATACAACTATGAAATGAATATACCCATGTTTACATTTAATTCATGAATTAATAAGATATCAGTTAGAGGTTGCAAGTAGTTCAAAGCAAAATTAAAGATTCACTCATCTGTATGCATTGAGAGACTGCCAAAATGAATTTACAAACAGAAGCAAACCCCATCCAATGCACAAGGCAATAATCAATTGCATTCCACTGGCCACAAGAGCCTAACATTTCTGTGTACAGAGACTCATTTGAATTATCAGTAAATGTCTACCATTTGCAGAGTTGTAAAACAGCTGTTAGACATGAAGGCACAAATAACCTGAATATGTGAACAGACAAAACCACTCAAACCTTAAAGTCTTCCTCACACCTCAAATCTGCAAATAGCTGAAACAAAGAAAATTTTCTGGAGTCAGACCTTCAAGGTGATATGTAATAACTTATGTAAATGAAGTTCTCCCTTTTAGGTCTAAATATTATATCATAAAATGTGCAGGTAACAGTTTCTTCTGAATTCCTTCTCTATATGAGAAGTAAACAGTACTTACTGTCTTTAAATGATACATCTTTGCTCTATAAAATTTATTTATGACCACTGGCATGTTAATAAATAAATCACAATAAAATTTAATGAATAAAGGAGAGAAGAACAGAAATTTGAAAATGACTAATATCTTAGAGGAATAAAAAAATCAGATATGGGAAATTATCTGGATACTTACAGTGTTATAGACTTAAAGTGGAAAATGTAATTTGGGCTTATGAATGCCTGGTACAATATCATATGAAATACGAAGAAAGCATTCAGTTCAGAGAAAGAGAACATAAATCAAGTAGTTGAATGACAGTGACTGCAATATAAAGAGAAATGAAGTTTCTAAGGCCAGGAGAATAGGTTCAGAGGTACACATACATGTCAAAATTAAGAACAAAAAAAAATGCTAATGTATGTATTGAAGATTTGTGAAGAAATAAAAGCCAGCAGATGGAAGAACAGCACATGAGTTCTTCAATTCTCTTATTCTCAATGGAGTTTCATGGAGATTCCATGCGCTTTCTGCTTCACGATGTGATCACTAATAATTTGATAATGTTTTTCCATGTGGCACATTAATTATGTGCCAAATTTTTAAATGATAGAAGTTGGAAAAAAAATAAAACTTCTTCAACATGGATACCTATATTACACCTGTCTTTCTCTCTCTCTCCTCTCTCTTAATAGCTATCTAAAATGGAAGGAAGAGACAGATGATTGCTACTTCATTTTTTTTTTTAAAAGAGTTACTTATGCATACAGAACTGGGTACAGTCCAGAGCACTGGGGTGGTGAGAAGATTCACCAGAGAATGAGTGGGAAGCAGAACACGCAGATTGATGAAGGACACTGCTGAGGGGAGCAGTGGCGTGTAAGGAGAGGTCTGCTACGCCATGTGAATCACTTCCAGGGCGGGGATCCAACTTGCACTGAAGCAGATGAGATGAGCTTACAGTGCTGCACTTTAACCCTTTGTGCCACCAGGGAGGACCTGATGGTCATTTCTATGAATAGTCACTAATGCTAATTTCAGGGATAAAAGTATATTTTAAGCATGTCTCATTCAATTGACAAGTGGCATAACTTTGTTGAATTAACGTTTATTAAGTAAAGCCCGTGGAGTGTGTGTCTGCTAATCCTAAGTGGCCTATCCAGCCTCCATTTTGTTATGTACAGCTCTGTATTTCTAAGGCAAGGTCAGAACTGCTCCGTCATAAGAGCCCAAACTTACAAGGTGACTTTCATATCAATTAAGAGTGTAAAACTTTGGGAAAGGTCTGCATCAAGAGGTATGACCTGGAACACCCGGGGGGCTAATGATGATGCATAAACTTACTCCTGACTTATACATCATGAGGTATGATGAGGGGAAGGGTGCGGAATTGACTGATGTATATAACCAAGAACCGCAGAAGCTGATCAGTGGAATGCCTTATTGATAAGATGGAAATCCTGACTGGGGAGTCGGGGCTGGATCCACATACCAAGCTATCAGCGGATGAGAAATACAGTTCCAGCCTTCCCCTCCTTCTTCTTGCCCCTCTCCTTTCCTGTTTCCCATCTGACTAATGCTGCCTGACTGGGTTATCCATACAGAGGCCAGGATCTTGCTCCTGAGCAGCATCCTGCATTATGTAGCCTGTTCCACGACTCCCTGTTCTTTATCAGTATGGGGTTGCTCAATGCAACATTGGAGTGTCAGATGGAGAGCCTGGTTCAACAAAAGACTGCAAGGGAAAGTGAAAGAGGGGTAGGTATAGGTCACAGGTCCCGGGGGAGCTACCAGGCAGGACTCACTGTTCATGCGATCACAGCAGGAGGTTGGGGCCGGGTGGAGGCCAAAGGCAAGTCTAGACCTGGTGCATGAGCTATTTTGGGGGTCCAAGGTAGAGTCATTCTGCCAAAGTTCGGGTTGTTCAATTTAGATCAAAAGGGCATATCTGCGTACGTTTCATGGAGCTCTTATGTGAGAAGTCACAAGAAGTTGTTCTTGGGAGTTGAATCAGGAGTTGGTTGGGGGGGGGAGAAGTTTGTCACAAGGGTCGCTGGAGAGTCCTGCCAGCAATGTGTGACCCTGGAAGCTGCTGTCTAGGCCAGAAGATTATCAGTTCAAGGGTTCTTTCTGGATGACAAGAGCAGTGTTGTGGAGTAATTTAGCTAGACTCTCAATTGTAATAGTTAAATAGAGAATAAGCTCACTCAAACTTTCTTTATTATATGTTTAGCATTTTTATTGTCAAATGAATTTTAATTAAAACAATATTTTAATAGAGGTAGCAATGGTTTATAACACAGTATATTATTTAGAGGTCTAAGATTACACCCTCCAGGGGTACCCACCCCCACACACACCCACCACCAAAGTACACGCAGTCACCAATGGTGGGGGGGCTGTGCTGTCTCCCATCTTGATTTTCCCACCTCCTTCCACACTGGTAACTTCAGTTATACTGTCAAATTTCTAAGGTTATATTGATCAGGCTCTACCTGACCCTTCCTTTCCTTTCTCTGTATTCCACATGTATGTGGCACCATCTTGTATTTGTCTTTCTCCATCTGACTTATTTAACTTAGCATAATCGCTACCAGGGTATGACATGTTGTTGCAAATGGCAAGAGTTCTTTTTTTTTGAATCTGGCAAGAATCACTTATTACTTGGATAAGACTGCTGTAACAATGTGCTACTAAGCAGGTGGCGTAAATAACAGAAATTTATTTTGCATAGTTCTGAAGGCTCACAGTCCAAAGTCAGTGTGTTGCAGTTCTGGTTCTTTCTGTGGGAATGAGGACAATGTTTCTCCATATATTTATTCTTGAATGTAAATGACTTCTCTTGTCTATTCATATGATCTTCTCTTCATGTATGTTTGCTCCTGTGTCTGAATCTGTCATCTTGGATGAGAGACCACTCTGATGTCATATTTAAACATCATTATTTCTGGAAAGAACTTATCTCCAAATAGAGTCAAACTCTCAGGTATTTAGGTTTACCATACCAATAATCCTTTTGCGGGAACAACCACTGTTTTAAATGAATCAAAAAGACAAAGTTTTGTTCATAGAAAACATATCTGAGCAAATAGATACAAACAAATATGCAAGTAAATATGCAGTCTGCTATGGAATGTGATGAGGAAAATAAATAAAATATGGCAATCAAGCGAGGGAGCGACTGGAACATATGATGTACAGACTGTGTTTCTAAACTCAATCACTAGAAAGATAATATTTGAATAACGGTTGAAAAGAATACACCCATGCAAATGTTTAGGGAAATATATTATCGGGAAGGATACCAGGAACCAAAAGGCATTGAGACAGAACATGCTGATGTGTTTTAAGGACAGCAAGTGTAGGCAGAGTAAGACTTTGTAAACTTTTATAAGGTAGCTGTTAATTGATTTGAATAGTGACTCTATCTGACTTTGTTTCCAATAATATCTCAGAGTACTGTGCAGAGAATTCACACTAACAAAGAAAGAGAGATTAGGAAGCCACTTTTGAAATAACCCAAAAGAGAGATGCTGGTGATTGCATCAAAATATTATAGTAGAGAAACTGAGAAGTCAAGATTCTGAATATGCTTTGATGCCACAACTGATAAAATTTGCTATGGAGGTAATTGTGTTTTGTGAAAAAAGAGAAAGCTAATATATGTGTGAAGATTTTTTTCACACAGATATGGAATCCCCATTCATCAGATGGGAAGACTGATGGAAGGCTTCGAAGGGAAGCTTGGGAGTGTAGTTTTAATTGCTAATTATTTAGTGTTTGAACTATCATTTTAAGATAGAATGAGGGCAATGAATGGATAGCACCTAGCCATTTCTTCTCTCAGCTAGAAGAGCTTTTCTGGCTAAGAACATAAGGAAAGTGTGTAAGCACTGGAGGGAGAGGTAAGCTCTTGAAAGGCTTTTCAAAATGGTTGATTAATGACAAACTGAAAATGCAGAGGTAGAGAAAGTTGTTGCTGTAGCCGTGTCTCCAGGAGGAGATTGTAATGGCTGTCATGGCTGGCTGAGCATCAGCTGTAACCGGGTGATCAGAGGGTCCCAACCTCCCACCTGTCCCGGGAGTATGTGCTCAGCTTGCCTTTTCCTCTCTGAGAAGCTGCTTCTCAGAGCTTCCACCGAAGGCTTGCGATGAAACAGAGTGTTGAAACCACATAGACCGTACAGGTGACTAAGTCTAGTTAAGGTCTCTATGCAAACATTTAGGCTTCAGCAGGCCAGTAAGGAAGTCTCCCTGACTTGTGGTAGGCAAACAAAACCTCGTAGGTTCCCGTGTTCATTGAACATGCCTCCCACTGATCTGAAGTGATCTGACTCTTTATTCTGCATTTCCCTGCCTTCTGTCAGTTTCAGAATCTACCTGGAAAATTCTTGAGGTTGCTCACCAACAATGCCTTAAATGATGAAATAGCAAGATACAGAAAAAGCGTAATAATTTGAAGCATAGATGAATTGAAGCAGTAAAGTAAAATATTACCAAAATTCCCCTGCTATTATTATTTGACCCCATTTGTTTATCATTAACTATTATGCTTTTCTTTTCAATAAGCATAGGTATTGATTACCCATGGATACAAGGAGAAGTATAAGTGCAGTTATGTATTATAAACATAGACATACGTACCTATATATACACGTATATAGGCAATATGAATACATATATATTTCTGTTCTATTTGAGGGTGAGTTGAAATATGATAGGATTGAATAATTAACACTGGCTCCTAAAATATCCCAAAATATTCCTTCAAAAATTGCTTGGGGGAGAAATGTTAAATTAGGTCTGTGGATTTACAGAAAACCCACAAGAGGGCAGAAGTGCCACATATATTTTAAGTTTCTTGATTAGCTTCCTTCCCCCATTTCCTCATCTGATGCAACTTGATAGTTAATGTTTTTTGTTTGAAATATATGTGAATCAGGACACTTAAAGGGAGATACCATAAATAAGTAAAAATACTTAAGGAAAAGAACATCGCAAATGGTTATATCCAGAGAACCATCATTGTAATAATAGGGAGCTAATCAAAATTTATCTCATTAAACAGATCATGGAATAGATTGAAAAATAGGTTTGTTGAATAAAACTCTATAGTAAGAGGTTAGAACACTGTAAGATCAATAGTTTTTAGTGTATAGTAAGCAAGGTTTATGCTTATAATCATAAGGCATTCATTGTCAACATATATGTGGTATAGCATAACATATTTTAATATTTATATTGTATATGTATGTTCATACATGTATACATATCCAGAAGTCTATAAAAACAGTGCCTCATGATTGCAACTTTTAGAAACCTAGTTTTATTCTATAAAGTCACAAAAGAAACACTTGCATCTTAAAATTCAAAAATAAGAATTATAATGGTAATTCTGTATGTGGGTATTCAAAGAGTAATGGGCTGCAGCTACACAAGAATTGCTACATATGACAGATTTGGAACCCTGGCTCCACCTACTGCTTAATGAGTCATTTCCTGAGCTTTAGTTGCAAAATGGAATAATTATATCACCCTATAGGGGTTGTTGTAAATGTCATCACATATAAAGCACCTCACATTTAATTGTGGGAGCAAATCCCTCCTGTGATTCAGTTTTTCTTTAAGGCTGTCTTTACTTGGGTTTCCTTGCAAGACAGAAAGCTTCTGCTCTCTGATTTGAGATATTTCTTATTTTTTTTTTGTTGTAAAATATATTATTCGCAAAGGCTCTTTTTACAAGCATATGTGTTTAATTATGCTTCGGGCAAATGATGATTCATGCTCTATTGTGTTATTCAATATACATAGGGAAAAAAGGATAAAGCAAGAGTTTTATTATGAAGTAAGCTGTCCTCTTCTCTTGCATGTGATTTACTAGAGAACTGATGAAGATACAATACCATCTACATCTCTCTGAATGACTCTGCAGACAGTGGAAAGATTGATACTGAGATTATACTGTCTAACTCGTCTTCAAGTGTGAAGTGGGATGAGGTTACACACAATTACTTTTGGGGGCACCATAAAGAAAAGAGGTTTCCTATATGACAAGAGACCCAAAGGATGCTTGCTCTGGAAAAATATCTTGACAAAGATGCTACAAATATGCTTGATAACCAAATCTGTGATCACTGTAATGACTTAGATTCATTTTACATTTTATGTCAGGAAATATTACAATGTGACACAATTAAAGAAGTCTTTAAAAATGGTAACAGTGGAATGGGAAAATGAAATCATAAATATAAGTATAAATATTGTAATAAAGACATAGATACCTTTGGTACAAAAGTATTGTGAAGAAAAAATTTCAAGAGACAACATATATTATACTGAGAAGAGAAACATATTTCATGAAAGTTGAAGAGGTTAGCATGCAGAAAGAAATATAATTGGAGAATATTCTGAGAAAGAGCTGTCTGCATGAGTTAATGACTGTGACACGCACATATACAATTTAACTACAAGTACCTTTTAAAAGGAAAGTCTCTGATATAGATGGGAAATCAAAAAGAGGATTTCAAACATAGTTTAAATAGTAAATGGGCTTCAGTAGAAGAGACTTGAAAGTTCTAAGGTTCTTAATCCCAGTTGATGAATCCATTATTCCTATATATAATCATTTTCTAAGTATAGAAACTTAGGTAGGACATAAAGATAAATACATTCTTAAGAAAAATCAGCTTACTATTAAAGTTGGTCTCAGTACATGAAGAGAACAGTGCTTATTTTTCATTATAGTGGACATTAATAGTGGCCTGAAGATAACCACCAAGATAGAGTGACCACATTCCTAATGTAAGATGTGTTGTTATACCCCACTTACCTATTTAAATTAGATTTAAATATTAAATTTTTATGAAAAATCCCTTAATGAATGGGAAAAAATAGCTGCATATCTCACATCCAGTATGGAGAAATATCCAAGATCTTCAGACAACTTAACAGCCAGAGAACTAATAATCAAGAAAGGGGCAAAAGAACTAAATAGATAATTCTTCAAAGATATGCAGATGGCCAACAGTCACTTGAAAAAAACGCTCATATCACCTATAAGAAAGGAATGCAAATAAAAACTACAATGAGATGAGATGCCACCTCACTTCCGTGAGAATGCCCTTACCAAAACAAAACCCTCACAAATTCTGGTAGGAGTGTGTAGAGAAAAGAACCTTCATACACTGTCACTAGGAGTGTCAGCTGGTCCAGTCCCCATGGACAAAAGTATGCTGATTCTTCAGAATATTGGAAGTTATACCATATCAGCAATTTCACTCCCAAGTATCTACCCAATGAATACAGAAGCATGAATTCAAAAAGTTATATTCTCTTATGTTCAGTGAAGTATTATTTAAAATACTGGTGTTATGAAAAAAATCTGACTGTCCAATGACAGAAGAGTGAAATTAGAAGATGTGGTATATATACATATATATATATATACACACATACATACATACATACATACATATATATACACACACACATATATAATGGAATACTACTCAACCATGAAAAAGAAAAAAAAAGATGAATTCTTTCATTTGCAAAAATATAGAAGGATTTGGAGGGGATTATGCTGAGAGAAAGAAGACAGCAGAAGAAAGGCAAATGCCAGATGATTTCACTCATATGTAAAATAGAAACAAAACACAGAAACTGACAAAACTAAACCAAAATAGCCTTAGAACTATGGCTACAGGATTGTGACTACCAGATGGGCAAGGGTGGAGGGGCAGTTCAAAGAAGACCCAGTGGGCTATGTTGGAGCACTATGAGTGCCTTGGTGGTGGATATGGTGTGGTGACATGCATTTGAAGAAGTTTCAACCTGACTTAGAGTGTCATAAATCAATGTTAAATAATAATTAAAAAAATGTTTTATGGAAGTGTTCCATAAATATCTTTTTTTTTTCAAAGATTATTTATTCATACAGAACTGAGGTACAGGCCAGAGATGCGAAAGGTGAGATAATTCACCAGGGACAGAGTGGGGAGCAGAACAGGCAGATGGACAAAGTACACTGCTGAGGGGAGCAGCGGGCGGGTCAGGAGAGGTCTGCCACGCCTGGATCTCCTCCAGGGCAGGCGGGGATCGAACTCATGCGGAAGTGGCTTAAGCTTCTTAGTGCAGTGCTTTAACCCACTGCTCCACCAGGAAGGGCCAGAAGTGTTCCATAAATATCTTAAAAAAAACTCCTGTTCGATGAAAGTGCCCTGGTAAGCAGGCAGTGACACAGGTCTTTCTGTCCTTATTGTAAACAGGATTCGATATACTATATAAGAGGTGTCTGTGTAACAATTTGTCATTTTCTTAAAAAACATAGGAGCTCAAAGCACAGCATTGAATGTGAGATTTTTACTGGAACAAATCAATATTACCTTTGACACTTGATAATTGGTCTAGTAAATACTTTCCACATTAGTAAGGAAAATTAAAAAGCAGTTTGAGGTCCTCTCTGGTGGTGCAGTGGGTTAAAGCACAGCACTAAGAAGCTAAAGCGCTGGAGGTGATCCACATGGTGAAGCAGGCCTCTCTTGATCTGCCTGCTGCTCCCCTCAGCAGGGTACTTCGTCATTCAACCTGTTCTGCTCCCCACTCTGTCTCTGGTGAATCCTCTCACTGCCCCTGCACCTCTGGCTTGTACCCCAGTTCTATATGCATAAATAAATAAATGTTTTTTTAAAAAAAGAGCTGTTTGAATTTACATAGGGATGCTGGGGTCCATTTTTGTCTTGCTTCAGGGCTATTTCAACCTTAATGCTCCTTGTCCTCATCCCAAGAGAATGTTAACATTGTGAGTTTCTGTGGAACATAATAATCATCAGCTCTTTGGATGACATCTTGCTAATGAGACATGCATGCCAGAACATAGGAAATAAATATTTGTGAAATTCAGAGTGGTGTGTAGAGGATATGGAAGGGCATGCCAAGGGATTACTTCAAAGAGAAATAGTAAGTTGTCCCTCTTTACCATTAATCAGGAAGCACAGCATCTGGATTTTCAAGACAGAACATGCTGCACCAGATCCTATTCTTCTCATTCATTCACCCATCACCACTATAATAGATGACTATTAGTTTTAAGCCTACACAGTTGTGTAAATTGGAATCCTGCAACACAAAGTACACACGGCATAGGCAAGTCAGATTCAATGATAAAGATGCTTCTTGGAAATCTCTGAAAATCCTAAGAGCCAAAGCAAAAGTCTTTAGCATTCTCAAGCTACATGATGTCTTTACAATATAAATTAGCCATTGTTTGAAAAGTAACTTCTGTTGTGAAAATGGGTCTAAATGAAGACTGAATAGAAGGGCCAGGAGTATCAAGTCAATGGAAAACCAGAGCGCCCTGTGCCACAATTTTGTTTAGTGGGAGAAGTCTGTTATACTACAGATTCATAAGTGGTCCTGAGCGAACTCAAAGGTGCAGTTTTACTACCTATGAGCCACTAACACTGCAATGGCATGTGGCTAATCCGTCACCCTGTTGCCCCACACAGGGGTGACCGCATATACACAGGGAAGGGAAACCCATTAGGAAAGCAGAGTAGAAATCTAGGAACTAAGACACCTACCAAATCCAAACTTATACATAGTCCTTGTCTCTTGTCTCTCTATTAAACATTGCTCAGTGACATGATTGAGAACTCAGCATATAAATGTTTAAAGATCAGAGATTTGCTATTACGTGTGTTAAAGACATTGATTTCAAAGCCAGGAATGTATTCATTTCTGAGGGACCAGCAAACTGAAGAATTAGTAACTGAAAGGGCGGCAAAGTATTTTTAAAAAAATAATATGATAGTTTATTTTTACATCATTTTTCTATCTCATTTGTAATCCCCGTGGGCTTCCCATCACCAAATCACCCTGTGCCATCACCATAGTCCCATGCATTTCCCTCCCCTCACTATTTTTGATCCCATTCCCCTCTCCACCCCCATAAAATGTCTCTGTT
>NW_004567104.1:66503934-66564570 GCF_000260355.1 Condylura cristata | reverse complement strand
TAA
Source organism: Condylura cristata (assembly GCF_000260355.1). Lineage (NCBI taxonomy): Eukaryota > Metazoa > Chordata > Mammalia > Eulipotyphla > Talpidae > Condylura > Condylura cristata. The sequence goes on along the minus strand of NW_004567104.1, from coordinate 66,564,567 downwards.
GATTTATTTATGCATACAGAACTGGGGTACAGGCCAGAGATGTGGTAGGTGAGAGGATTCACCAGAGACAGAGTGGGGAGCAGAACAGGTAGCTTGACAAAGTACATTGCTGAGGGGAGCAGTGGGTGAGTCAGAAAACGTTTGCCATGCCATGTGGGTCAGCTCCCTGGCCGGGGATGGAACTTGTGCTGCAGTGGCTTCAAAGAGCTTCATAGAGAGGTGCTTTAACTTGTTGCACCAGGGAGAGCTCCCACTTTTTAATTTACTTTAGAATCCCCTTGAAATGCAAAGTTATCATCTTGAGATTTCACATTAGGCTGCTCTGCAGTTCATTAGCTGGGTAACTTTGGGAAATTTTTATAACCTTTTTGAGTTTCTGTTTCTTCCATCTCTAAAGTGAGTATTATGTCAGAGTGTTGTCACAGATATTAAATCATGTATGTGAAATTTATAAATAGCAAAGTGTCATCTGCCTCTCAATCACATGGTTATTTCTACCTCAGGGGAAAACTTGGGGATATCCATCGCATGAAGTACATATTTAGGACTGGAAAAGTCACCTTTTCTAGGCTCACCTTTGGTCTGAATAATTCATCTTCATTCCATTTGGAGGATATGATGCCACTAAGTGTGCGTGGTTCTGCACCTCAATACCAACTCCAGAGGAAATAAATTTAATGTATGAGGCAACCTGTGCTGGAAGTAAATGGAATCTGACAAGGAAAATGTCAACTCTGCCTTGTCCCCAGTGGAATCAAGACAATACAGTGACACCTATAAATGAGGCCAAATGGAGGGTTAACACGGTAGAGAGTCCCAGTAATTGGGAATTTCATTGGGACTCCTCACAGTCCATATTCTGAAAGTCCACAAAAGTACTGAAGGAGATGAGAAGATTTTTTCAATATTCAAGACACATAAATGAACTGATTTTTCTCTCAACTGAAACAGCATTGGACCCAAAGACTGTCAGGACCTGCTACGGTTTAAATTGTATGTTGACTGACTTATGTCAGTGGTATGAGGCTATTACTACCAAAAATACAGGATATACCACAGAATAATCACACAGGGCAGTGAAAAATAAAAATAGGCCTTTTCTTGGTTAACAATGACTTAACACTCTGCATGTGTCAGAACTAATTAAGTACCATTGATGTAGCACTCACAATGAATCTAATAGAAAGTTGGAACAGGTGAATCAGCCACTGAGTTGAATTTCGTTCATTACAGGTTTTCAGATTTTAGATTTGAATGACATACTACAATCCCATAGGAAAAGTAAAACAAAACAAATCAAAATAAAACTTCTCATCTTTCTGAGGAAATTGTTTAATCATAAATCTCGAATGCAAAATAAAACAATTCCAGGAATTTAAATACCCATATACTTCCGTAACTTGAAAATTAAATATGTATATTTTGCGGAATTATAGAAAATATTTTATGTATCCATTATATAGAATATATTAGCATACAGAACATCTATAAGATAATACAGTGTTTCTGAAGAATCTTACTGATATTACAGTTTACATGCAGGCACTGCTGTGTCCATGCAAATTGATCTTGAGGTCTGGAGTGATATATATATATATATATATATATATTTCTAGTAGTAATAATTTCCTTAATAGATTGCTGTAATTTTATTTTTCATATGTGATATAACCTTATTATAAGCACAATATATAATATTGTATTCCACATATTATATTTGTTTCCTACAGATTCTAACTAATAAGGGAAAGAGAGCCATAAAAATCTATTGACTGAATTACAATGTCAGCTTCATTACATCAGATTCCCAATTCTCTTGTGTAAATGTCAGAGAAAAATAGTCTTTCCTGAAATCAAAATGAGGTTTTCACTCCTTTTCCCCTAATAATTGTTCAAAACATTAACAGGATTTTTACTTTCCTTCAGTTCTTTCAAATTTGACTTTCACTTGTGAAGGTATTATTATACTTTTTCTGTGCATATTTAAAGTTAATGAAACCCATGCATCAAGTGAATGAATATAACTCCAATCATTAATGCGTTTCTCTGGAAAATATTACAGGTAAGTGCTGGAATCCAGTTCCATTGAACAGAATTGAGAAAAGGGATCAGAAAGGACTTAGAAATAATTGACAAAATATAGTTTAAGAGAAGTGGAACCCAGGGGTGCAAGGCCCTCATTCCGAATCAAGTGCCCAAGTATCTGGTCCAATTCATTTTTACTGATACAAACTTCCTCTCTTCCCTCCTTATTAGTTAGCAGACAATGAATCATTCTCTCAGCATTTGGCTTTGTCCCAGCGCATATTCACCACCAAGGTTCTGCGTTATCAGGTATATTCTACTCCCTTTCTAATCGTCCCTGTTTCTCAGGCTCAGCTTTGCTGACACAAGAAAGGACACCGTGAGCCCTCCCTGGTGATGATACGGGTAGAAGCTAGTTGGAGCTGCCTCAGCACAAAATGGATACCCAGTCAGGTAACCCATGTGGTGAAACAGACCTCTCCTGTCCCGCCTGCTGCTCCCCTCAGCAGTGTATTTCAGTCACTCTTCACTTGTCTCCACTACATTTCTGATAAATCCTCTCACCCCCTGCACCTCTTGCCTATACCCAGTTCTGTATGCATAATTAAATAAATCTTTAAAAAAAAAGAAAGGACAGGCCCTCCCTGATGGTGCAGCGGGTTAAAGCACTGCACTGAGAGGCTGAGGCCTCTTCCGCATGATTTCAATTCCTGCCTGCCCCGGAGGTGACCACATGGCACGGCAGACCTCTCCTGACCCGCCCGCTGCTCCCCTCAGCAGTGTAGTTCGTCAATCTTCCTGTTCTGCTCCCCACTCTGTCTCTGGTGAAGCCTCTTGCCATCCCTGAGCCTCTGGCCTGTACCCCAGTTCTGTGTGTACAAATAAATAAATCTTTAAAAAAAAAAAGAAAGGACATGGGCCATCCTTCCAGCCTGTGTTTATGAGTTATCTAGTTACCACCCTAACATTCTCCTTACCTCATGCCTCAGGGGTCTCCAATTGGTAGCCATATGCATATTTGCTTATTTTAAATTCAAATAAAAGTGAGCTTATTTTCAGATATATTTAACAAGAAAATACATGGGAAATGAGACAAGTAGAATAAAAGGCATAATATCTATACATATGTGACCACTGAAAGTATAGATGTAATTAGAATTTCTCTATGATCTTAATGAGTAATATTGTAAATTAGTCAAGGTCTAGTTTCCTAAAATCTCAAAATGCAGTTATAGTATTTGTTCTGAAATCTATAATTTGGCATAATTTGTTTCTAATCAAATGAGACAATGATTTAGCATTTATAAATGAACACACTGGAAACTTTTATAAAATTAAATTCAAACCTCTTCATGAGTGTAATGTACTTGAAAAGTATAGAAGCACTTCTAATCAATTGTACATAAGAGATCTAAAGAACTTCGTTATATATATCATTATATAGATGACTTCACCTCAATAGGAATAACATAATCACAGCCATGAGCCAAAAGAGAGGTGCAAGACTTGATTTAGTTCATTACTCTGAAAAAGTCACATCTTAAAATCCTTCAGATAATTCTTATTTGGAGATCATAAGTTGTACTCCTTTAAGTGCTCTTTTTAAAGAAAACTCTCAAAGCTCTAATGGGGTTAACTTTCAATTTATTTCAGATGAGACTCAGACAGGTAATAATTGGCACATGGTATTTCTCAAGTTTTGACAGATTTGTCTCCACGCCTTGATATATACCGACCTGGGTTACCAGACATCTTTTTAATATTGTGTCAACTGGTAAATTGCTCTGTGGACATGAGTAATATACCTTAAGTGTTTTGAAAGCTCAACTTGTCTTCTGCAAGGAGTTGCAATTGAAAATATACTTAGTCTGTAAAACATAAACATCTTGTTTTAATTCTGCCATCTTTGTTAAACACAACTTGTTTATCAAGGCAGTAACTTTTTAATACTAACATTGAGAGTAACTATGTTAGAATTAAAGCTAAGATATTATTAAAAAAACAAAAATAATTATCATAAGGTAGTAATTTAAAACAAATATAATGTAATTAAACATAAACCCATGGGTTTACTATCATAAAGGGTTAGAAACATTATTTAAAGATATCAGAGATACAACTCAATAAATAAATATTTAAAGGCTAAATCATTTTCTAAAGAAAATAGAAAGCTTGTAGCATTAGATACATTTCATAATAAATATGTTTACATTTAAAGACAGAATCTCAGAATCACACGTTTGCCTCAGGACTTTTTCTTTAAGATTTATTTATGCATACAAGAACTAGGGATTATGCTGGAATGGGGGGGTGCAGAACAGGTAGATTGACTGTTGCAGGGAGCAACAGGGGAGACAGGACAGGTTTATTGCACCATGTGGGCCAGTTCCTTGGCTGGGATTGAACTCATGCTGCAGTGGCTGTGGCTGGAATAGCTTGATAAGCACTGAGACTTAGCCCCTACACCATCAGAGAAACCCAGATGCTGGGAGGATTTTCTTTTCTTTTCTTTTTTTTAAGATTTATTTATTTATACATACAGAACTGGGGTGCAGGCATGGTGAGAGGATTCACCAGAGACAGAGTGGGGAGCAGAACAGTCAGACTGATGAAGTACACTGCTAAGGAGAGCCACAGGTAGGCCAAGAGAGGTGTGCTGCGCCATGTGCATCACCTCTCAGGTAGTTATGAACTCACGCGGAAGTGGCTTTAGCTTCTTAGTGCTGTGCTTTAACCCGCTGCGCCACCAGGGAGGGCCCTGCTGGGAGGATTTTCAAGACCAACACAAGCTTGACCCATTTTCATCTAACAGATATTTACCTGCTTTGTACAATATGCTATGAATTGAGGATGCTATCAATGTGATCTGAAGAATGAAGTTTGAATGCAATGAAACTGAGACTTGTTCCGAAAAAGACAACTCAAAGACTCCTAAAAGACACTGGCAAGAGAAGGACACCATTGGCTTTTCAACACTGTTCCATCATTCTGACCCCTAGATAGAGGAAAGATGGAAAAACAAACCAGAATGTCTGTAGTCAAAGCAACTAGAAAACACTACAGATTTTCAGAAATGATTGTGGCCACTTGAACTAGAGAGAGTATGGGCATACATGGAGAACAGAAGAGCAATTAGAGAGACATTTGGGAGTAAAATCAAAAGGACATGATGCTTGTTTTAAACTGATGAAAATATTAAGCTTGGATCTTAGGTGTCCAATTTGTATACATGGATAGATGAACTTGACATTCTGTTAAATAGCAAATGTTACATAAGCACTGGATTTCAAGAAGCAGCATGAAGTGGATGAACATGGTAGAAAGTGGAGGTCATTTGTTCAGTTTGGAATATGTTGTGTTTTAGTGCATTTTCTAGTATTATCAAATTGTGTAGAACCAAGCTTACCATTTGAATAGAATATCATGCGTTATAACAACAGTTTTCATTAAAAAAGATCATTGTAGATATTCAAATGGAAAGGATGAGTAGTTATATGGGTTTAAATTTCAGAAAAGACATCAGAGTTGGATACAATTGTACTTTAATGTCTAAGAATCCACAACTTTTAAGAAGTTTATAATTCATGGGTCACTGAGAAAGAAAAAAAGATTCTGTGAAATTTTCATCTATTGTAAGACTCATTCTTTGCATAATACATTAAAAAGTGAATATAAAGTTTGTCTTATAATTGAATATATATGAAGTCAATTTGGAATCCATAAGCATCTGTAGTTTGAGTTAACCATATGCATTTATGAGAATATTAGTGGGAGAGTTTAGATGAAGAGAAAAAAATGGCAGAAATCCAGCATTTAATGATCTGGGAAAAGGGGTCTAATTATAGTGCAAAAAATAAAATAAGCTAGGTCAGTATGTTGTTAAAGCAAAACGATATATTTATTTATGCATACAGAACTGGGGTAAAAGCCAGAAGTGCAGGTACAGTAAGAGGTTTCACCAGAGACAGAGTGGGGGGCAGAACAGGCAAGTTGATGATGTACACTGCTGAGGGGAGCAGCGGGAGAGACAGGAGAGGTCCATGTGTGTCAGCTCCCTGGCTGGGGATTGAACTCATGCTGAAGTGGCTGTGGTTAGCTTCATAGTGCTGCACTTAAACCCATTGTACCACCAGAGAGGGCCCAAAAGAAAAGATATTTCTTAGAAAGAAAAAAATAATAATAGTGCTGCACATTAATGGGACATTCATAAATTTTGTCAAAGTGAAAAATCTTTGATTTCATTGGAAGACCTGTTTTGGTTAAGTGGTGAGAACACAATAACATAGAATGAATCAGGATTAAGTTAGGAAATCAGGATTAAATTCTGTCATAAAGATAGAAAGATAAATATTTATCACGAGTTTGTTCATGAGGTGAAAAAAGAGAAAAGATCAATTTCTAGTGCATGAATTATTTTCTAGAGTAGTAACCCATGGCTCATTTTTGTTTCAGCAGTCTGGAATTTAGGGAATGGCATATCATCATTTCTTTGTGTACATACCAATTATATACTTTCTCCCTATATTATTAGTGGGAAATTTGAGACTTGAAAACTAAATTTTGTGTTATAAGAATAGATCTCTCCAGGAGATTATATTTGATCATTATTTCCTTATCTGGTGGTATTTCTGTTCACTCTTCCAAAACAAATCATACTTGAGTTTTTTTTTTTTTTTCCATCATATATGCAGGTGGATTTTTTTCTATTTATGTGGTCATGTTGTTGAGTATTATATTGTCATTCCCTTTGATATTTCTTCTTTTCCTTTTCTGTGTGTATCTGTATAAGAAGGGTAAAAAAAAAAATTTTTAGGGAGTGCTCTGACTCTTAGACTATAATGTAGATCTGTAGATGTCAACCAGGGAAAAGTTTGCCCTGCTAGGGATCATTTTCCAATGTTAAGAGACAATTTTGTTTGTTATAATTGGGCTGAGGTAATACTATTAGGATGTGTTATTTGCATCAAGTAAAAAGAAATCAAGGATGCTGGTAGGATCACATATTGCAGAGGACAGAGACCTCCCACACAGAATCATGAGTCCCAAACATCAATGACTTTGAGGTTGAGAAACCCTGGGCTGGTTAAACAGAATATCACCCTAACATTTTGCACAGAACAGACCAAATAATTCCAATCTTGCTCTATTGTTGCAAAAAGGAAATACTTTGTGGAAGCCACTTCAAGCCTTTCAGTATGTCATCTGTAAGGTTCTAAGATCTCTGATATTTTGCATCAAGACAAAGTCTTTCTAAACACAATCTTCCCTGTGAAAAAATAGAACTAACACTACCTTCTTCATATGGTTGGTGGAAGTATTAAATTAGATGCATCTATAAAACATTTAGCAGTATGTCCAAAATGTCTTAGATGCTGCATACTCTGCCCTCCATTTCCCATGATGATATATTAAATTGTAGCAATTTCAAAGAGAATATTTTAACATTTCAGCAAGAGGAAATACCTATGAATTTTTAATCAATGTGATAATAAAAAGTGGGATTATGAAGTGTTAGTTTGATGGTTCTATTTTCTTTATATTTTAAGCTCCTCATGTTTTCTTCAGCAGGAATTGTTTTAGCATTTTACTCATGATCCACCAATGGGAAATGTTGAGTGCAATTACATTGGATCAAGAAATAAAGTTACATGACTCTTTTAGTAGCCTCAAGAATAGATATTTTATAAAACAGTTCTTTTGTAAAAATAATGGATTTTTTCTTGAATAAATGAAAAAGGACATGCATATCCAGACATCAAAGTTCCAACCCTTTAAAAAGACCTGAGGATATTCTAGAGTGTCTTTAAAGATGACATGCATATTTAGCTCTTCAGTAAGATGATTCTAGCTACTTTTCCCTTCTAAATAAAGAATAAAATATCCTGGTTACTCCCTGGTGGCACAGCGGGTTAAAGCAAGGCACTGAGAAGCTAAAGCCATGAGTTCAATTCCCGCCTGCCCCGGAGGTGACCACATGGCTGGCAGACCTCTCCTGACCCGCCCACTGCTCCCCTCAGCAGTGTGCTTCATCTACCTGCCTATTCTGTTCCTGGCTCTGTCTCTGGTGAATCCTCTCACCCTCCGCATCTCTGACCTGTACCCCAGTTCTGTATGAATAAATAAATAAATCTTCAAAAATATATGTATATATATCCTGGCTAGGATTTTCTATAAATATGATCTGGGAGACTTGTGTCATTTAGAAATTTGTGATTGCAAATTTTAAGAAAATACATATTTTCTAGCTATTCAGACCAAATGTAATCTCAAATCCCAATTATTTGGCAAGGGTGGAAGAAATAAAAGTTTTGATGTAATTCAGACATTTCAGTATGCAAATACTTTTCTTCCATTTCTTTCCTCTCACCAGGCTAGACTATAGCTTTAAGATAAAATCACCTGTTCAGTACAGTTTTCACTTCTTTCTAGATGTCTTCTGAAAATTTTTAGCTTTTATGTCAAGGCTAACTATTTTCAGTAACCATAATAGTTTTACAATTTAAGTAGTCATATTCTTTTATAGGGTATATTAAAACAAATTTAGCTTGAATTTACGGATTTCTTATTCCATGCAATACTTCATAGTTAGTAAAACTGCTTTCTTTTTTATTCACAATGTGCAATCCAAATTTAAACTAAAATATCTCTGTTCTTTTGAGGGAATTACAACTATTGGTAACTGAATATGATGGTGACACACTTACATTTGTACAAGACATCCATTGTGGTGTAGAAAGAAATCTGACACTTTTAATTATATTTCTATTTTAACATTTAGAGGAAGTTAAACTTTTGAATGCATAAAAACACATATGCAATCATAAGCTGACTGGATGTCCTTCATACTATGGAAGTGCTTTCACTTTTTTTTTTTTTTTTTTGTATTACCACAAGCTACAATTTCTCTGGGCCGTGTTAAGTGAAAATATCTAGTTTTAGAAGAATATGAAGTACTCTTCCAAATTGAACAGCAGCCTTAAAAAAAGAAAAAAGGCCCTTCCTAAGAAATTGCAGTTCAAAGATGAAACTGAAATGCAAGTGAGTGCTATGAATATGGCAGAACTAACTTTCCTGCTGCTTCTAGCAAGTTCTTTTTTAAAGCAACAGAGAAAAAAAACAGTGATGACCTGGTGAGAAGTGACAGCCATCAGCTAAAAACTGATCATCTCTATTGAAATATGGATTTAATCTACTGCATAACAAGTCATTTCCCAAGTGCATGTTGTGTGTATGTTTGCAGATATGTGTTAGCATGTATAAGTATTGTTAATTTATGCTTTTTTTTTTCAATTTTTACATCCATAAACAATTACACAAAACTAAAGCCATTTCACACCAGATATCTGAATAGCTGTGTCTAACGTATTAATTACATTTTTAGGTAGAAATCAAAGGTGATGACATAATTTGACTATTATTATATGTTGATAATGTATATAGTTAGTATCAAGAGTTCATTGGTGATAACCCTCCTATTATATAAAAATTGCTAACAATATGTTAAGGAGAACAAAGATTTCTCTAACCTTAATAAAATTTAACAAATTAAAAAAAATTCTCTTATTAATACATAGAAGGTGGGCCCTCCCTTGTGGTGCAATGGGTTAAATTGCAGCAATATGAAGCTATCTGCAGCCCCTGCAGCAGGAGTTCTATCTCCCACCAGGGAGCTGACCCACAGGGCTGGCAGACCTCTCCCGACCCGCCCACTGCTCATCTCAGCAGTTCATTTCAGTACATCTGCCTGTTCTGCTCCCCACTCTGCCTCTCATCCTCACACCTCTAGCTGATACCACAGTTCTGTATGCATAAATAAATACATCTTTAAAAAAACACACAGAAGGTTTGTGATATATAATAATAATACATGTACATGTGTATCCACATACAGTCACATTTACATGCATGTACTTATATCCACACACATGCTCTAAACCCATTCTTTTACTGATAGAGATGAACTAACAACCATTTTGAACAATATTGCTGCAATGACAAAGGGTAAAATTCCACATCATTTTTCTTCAGAGGACTATAAATAATAGAAATAATAAAAAAGCAACAATTTGTTTTATTTTAGTAATTTTGAAACTAGGGGAAATAGTTATTATGAAGTTTAGTTTGATAAAAAGATTGCCAAAAATTTGAACCGTTTAATCAATAAACTATAAATGTAACTCAGGTCTTTTTAAAATAACTTTTTAAGACAATCAACAAAAATATCAATACTTTTTGTTATGTTTCATGTGTTTTTGCAGCTTGTGGACACTTAATGCTTCCATACCCTTTGTCTTATTTTCCTTTGACAGATAAAGCAATCTGGATATGACATGGAGTAATTGTTCTGTTCCATTTTACAGAAGTGAAATCTGAGTCCAGAGATATCATTCACTCAAGCACACATCCAAAAATACAGACTTGAACACATGCTTTTGCTCCCTGCATTTGTCGATCAAATCCTTAATATCATCTAGCTTACTCTGATACTGTGTTCATAATGTTTCTCCACATTTAATAAGTTAATAAAACTACCGCTGCTTCCCTTGTCAATTGATAGTACTGGATGAAACAATCAGATGGATTTAAATCTTTTTTCATGAGTTATCATAACTCTTTTCTTTTTGATGGACTAACAGTTGTTAGAAATGTATCTGGTCATAATAGCATCAGCGCTAATTTGTCGGGACGTGGGCCACAGACAACTGTCAACCCAAATCCTCTTCCTGGAGGTGGGACAAGGATACATGTTCCCTTCTCTCCTGCTGGCATGACTGAGTCCTTATGGGGAGTGAGTAGAGTGTGCTGTTTTATGCTTGAACCTGTAACTGAAGGGCTACAATTCCCCACAGCCTCTTCACTCACCTGCCACCAAGCCTCAGGCTGATAGACCCGCCCTAACCTATGGAGAATCACAAACCCAGAAAGGCCAACAAGCACTAGAAGGTACTAACGAGTCCTGGGTCGCCATGTGAAAGGGAACAGCCTACCAGGAGAACAGCTGCCTGGACTACTGACAAAGAAATACAAATCCTTTAGATTCTTTCTTGTTATAACAGTTTATTCTACACCAACAGCAAAGTGTAATACACTTCATACAATCAACTTTGCAAGTGTGTGGATGTTTTCCATATATTTTTTCTGTACTTCATTTCTGACTCATACCTTTAGGTTAAATCATTATTTAATATTTTTAAAGATTTATTTATTTATGCATACAGAACTGGGGTACAAGCCAGAGGTGCAGGGACAGTGAGAGGATTCACCGGAGACAGTGTGGGGAGCAGAATAGGCAGATTGAGGAAGTACACTACCGAAGGAGCAGCAGGAGAGACAGGAGAGGTCAGCAGCGCCATGTGGGTCAACTGCTTGGCGACAGAACTAGAGCTGCAGTGGCTGTCGCTAGCTTCGCAGTGCTGTGCTTTAACCCATTGAGCCACCAGGGAGGCCCCATTATTTAAATCTTAATTGCCATTGCCCTTAATAGCAAGACCTCCTGCAGGTTTTCTGTTTAGCTCTCAGGCTTTTCCTGGGCTTGCTTAGTGTATTGATTTGCACAGCAAGGTGGACTTTAGTTCATTTTAAATCTGAGAGCTTACGTTGTGATGAACATAGCAAATATTGGGAAAGGCATTCAAATGGAAATATCTGTCAATTTTTCACATCTCTGTGTGGGAAAGGGTCTTGTTAAAACTCCAAGAAATGCTGGGCCCTCTTTGGTGGCGCAGCAGGTTAAAGAACAGCACTAAGAAGCTAAAGCCACTTTAGCATGAGTTTGATCCCCGACTGCCCCGGAGGTGATCCACTCGGTGCGGCAGACCTCTCCTGACCCACCCGCTGCTCCCCTCAGCAGTGTACTTCCTTGGTTGTCCTGTTCTGCTCCCCACTCTGGTGAATCCTCTCACCGCCCTGCACCTCTGGCCTGTACCCCAGTTCTGTATGCATAGATAAATAAATCTTAAAAAAAATTCACTTCAGAGAACAGTTACATAGAGACTCCCTGGGGGAGCAAGGTGTTAGGTCTCAGCACTATGAAGCTACAGGCAGCCACTATAGCAATAGTGTTTAATCCCTGTCAGGGAGCTGACCCACATGCCACATACACCTCTCCTGTGTCACCTGCTGCTCCCCTCAATCTGCCTATTCTGCTCTCCACTTTGTCTCTGGTAAAATTTCACCCACTGTACCTCTGACTTACACTCCAGTTCTTGTATGCATAAATAAATAAATCTTTAAAAGAAATACAGTTACATATACTTGATTACACAAATAAAAATACCATTTGTTAGTTAACAAAGCTAACAGTCTATCACAAATTCCTGCTCTCCTTTCCATTCTTTGCTAGATAATGCTATTTTCACAATAAGCTACTATGCAGTTTAACTCTAGAGACACAAAGAATTAGGGAAAAGGTATTCAGAATAATTGGGATGCAAAAAAAAATAATTCTATGTGCATTTAATCAGTCGCAAGTAAGAAATTAAATGTACACTTTTTCATTACAAGAATGTGCAAGCTATTTCCAAGATCACTTCGAAATCGAGCACACCTGCGTTCTCTGGCCACGCCTCTTCTATGTCCCTCTTTGTAACATCAAAAACTGTTCTTAAAAATCCTACCTTGGGCCCTCACTAGTGCTACAACAATTTTAAACATCACATTGTGAAGCTCTCCAAAGTCACTGCAGCATGAGTTAGATCTCCGGCCACGGAGGTGACCATACGATGCGGCAGACCTCTCCTGACCCGCCCACTGCTCCCCTCAGCAGTGTACTTCATCAGTCTGCCTTTTCTGCTCCCCACTCTGTCTCTGGTGAACCTTCTCACCCACCACACCTCTGGCCTGTACCCCAGTTCTGTAAACATAAATAAATAAATCTTAAAAAATATATACTACCTTTACAAAAAATACTGGATGGTTTCACTCAAAGCAAGAGTATAAAGGACCCAGTGAGAAAATAATGATAATAATGAGTAACTATATGCCAGAGACATTTTATGGGGATAATAATGAGTAACTATATGCCAGAGACATTTTATGGGGATGGAGTGGGGACTGGGATCAAAAGCAGTGGGGGGAGGGAAATGCACTGGACTATGGTTATGGCAGACACGTGATTTGGTGATGGGAAGCCCATGAGGATTACAACTGAGACAGAAAAATACACAAAATGATGTAAAAATAAACTATTATATTATTTAAAAAAATCCTACCTTTACAGTAATTACACTGAATATGTGATTTGTTGTCACATAAGTGATTCAGGCTGCTTCAATGCATATGGACGTCACTGAGTCTGTCATTATTAAATATATATGTATATTAAATATATAATTTTTAAAAACTTTTTTTAAGATTTATTTATTTATGCATACTGAACTGGGGTACAGCCAGAGGTGCAGGGGCAGTGAAAGTGTTCACTAGAGACAGAGTAGGGTGCAGAACAGGTAGGTGGAGGAAGTACACGGCTGAGGGGAGCAGCAGGCGGGTCAGGAGAGGTCTGCTACGCCATGTGGGTCACCTCTGGGCCGGGATCAAACTCCTGCTTAAGTGGCTTTAGCTTCTTAGTGCTGTGCTTTAACCTGCTGCACCACCAGGGAGGGCCCTAATTTTTAAAAGCTTCTTCATTTAACTTTACAATCTCGCAACAAGCTCCAATAATTCACTTGTTATATGCTTGTGTGTATGTGTCTGTGTGTATGCATATAATTTTCAAATTTAAATAAAAGAGATAAACAATTTTACTTGGAATATGCTCATGCAGTTTTAGTCTAAACTCTATAGTGTTGTAAATAACATTTTGTGCTTTGGGAATGATGGGTAGCACAATAATTTAAGAATTTACTTCAGAGGAGCTTGAATAGCCTGTATTCTTTTCTAATTGTGACTATTCAAATGGTTTTAGATTTTATTGCATGTAGTCCTTATAACAATTCCATTGCCCTGGGTGTAGAGAGACGCAGAAATGTTCTGTCCTTGGCTGGACTAGAGTAGAGAGCTCGTATTCCCGGATCTGTTCCCTCCGTGGGTCAAATACATCCTTTTCATTTCTTCTTATCATTGCTTTATTCCCTTTCTCCTCTTGCCATTACTTAAGAGACATCACAATGCACACGGTTTCTATAAGGATATTTTCTAGTGGGACAGTTTAAGGACTTTGCAAGGCTGATAATACTGACTTTGGTGTGGCTGAATTTCTCCAGTTTCATGAAGACTGCTGTCCCATGGTTCCATCTTATAGTGAGGGTCTCTTTGCATCTACCTCGGCTGGCATGGAAGGTTTATCTAGTAAGTAAGGTTGTTTGAAAGTAGATCCTGGAAACCATCACAGGATCAGTCTCATGAGAAAGAATAAAGTGACTGTAGCTTTAAACCCCTCAGTAGCTGCTGTCCGGTTACATAAAAATATCTGGCTGGTAAAGAATCCTACTTGACCCGCTGACTTTGATATTAAATCTCTCATTTTTATTTAACAAGTATTTATGAACATTTACCAAGTTCCTAGTACTCTGAAGGGACAGCTTGAAGGAAAGTCTTATCTTTGACTCTTTTCAACATCCTTTTAATGCTAATGTCTGGATCCAATGATAATTTAAAACAATGGCGTCATAAATAATGGAGAGTCTGACCATTCTAGCAATAGTAACACAAAGAGATTTACTATCACCAAAGTCAGCAGGTTATGTAGGATTCTTTACTAGTCAGCTATTTTTATGTAACTGAACAGAAGCTACTGAAGGATTAAAGCTAGTCACTTTATTCTTCCTCATGAGACTGATCTTGTGAAGGTCTGAGGACCTACCTCATACTGAGCTGATCTAGACCCAAGCAGGGTTTGTTGGGGTTTGGGGTTGGCTGATCTCAGATGGCTGTAGCTGGGATGGATCAGCCCCTGCTCATTGCAATGTCTTCTGTATCTACTCAGTCCATGTTCCTTTCCAAGGAAAGGGGCAGATTTCTGAGAGAGCAGCATGAATACTTCCAGATGCCAGGGGTCTACAACACCCCCAATGCTGCTCAAAAAAAAAAATAAATAAAAAAAAAAATGCCTGAGCTGCATTCCATTAACATCAAGACACCATTCAGTGCAGTCCAGGGGTGGGCAAGCAAGTCCACTTCTAGTTCCGCAGAGCTGCAGTGTCACAAACAACATGCAAATAGGGAGGGATGATGAATAGGAGTTGTTTTTGCAACCAACAGCTGAAACACTGAAGCAAAAATAGAAAGAATCAGAATATGCTCAAGGCTCAAAATTCCGACATGATGAATTTGTTAGTAGCCACGTTTTTTTTCCTGTCAGCAACTCAAAATGACAGGAAAAAAAAAAAAAACCTACAATTGGTGTCAGCAGAAGGAGTTTTTCAAATGACTTATGCTATTTGTCAACATGGAGTAGTTACTCACACAAACAGCCTAGCAGTGGATTTGCCAAAACCCTAATTTTCATGAATTGAGCATTTCTAGTAATAGTATAATGCTTCCATTGGGAGGGTTTTTTGGTTCTTTTCTTACTTTATTTTGGCTTTTGGCACTATTTCCTACTTAATTTTCTATCAGCTGTCATACAAAGCCTTTTCCATTACAAAGAATTGGTGATTTAGTAGCTCTGACAGTTTTTTTTTTTTTTTTAAGGTTTATTTATTTATTTGTACAGAGCTGGGTACAGGCACATTGAGAGACCAGAGACAGAGTGGGGAGCAGAACAGGCAAATCAATTAAGTACACTACTGAGGGGAGCAGCAGGCGGGTCAGCAGAGGTCTGCCACGCCACATGGATGACCTCAGGGGCAGGCGGGGATTGAACTCATGCTGAGGTGACTTTAGCTTCTTAGTGCTGTGCTTTAACTCGCTGCACCACCAGGGAGGGCCCTGATAGTTTTTTGTTTTTCTTTTTTACCATTGTGTAGTACAGAGCCACAGAAACTTTTGATCAACATTGGAACATTATTCACAGTTTGTGGTGGTATTCCTTTATTTAATTACTCAACTTTATGCTATATATTTTAAATTCACAGAGAAGTTTAACAGAATACACAGATATGTTTCACTTATACCATGTCCTACAGTAGGCAAAGTCTCTTTCATTGCCAACATCCTGCAGCTGAGTGGTGCATTTGCTCTAAAATTGAGCCTCATTGACACATAGTGACCCAGATGTACCTAAGAGCTCATGGCTGGAGCTCTGCATTAGACACATGTATAATAACAAATATCACCATTATAGCATCATATGGATATATTTTCTGTATGAAAATTCTTTGTGCTCCACCAATTTACAATTCCTTTCCCCCTACCTTTGACTATGAGTTAATCAATTTTAGTCTTAGTAGTTTTTAGACTGTTAGTAGTTTTGTCTTTTCCACAATGTCTTATATTTGGAATCATTCAGTATAAACACTCTGAGTCTGAATTCTTTTCTTTTGCAACATGTAGTTTAGGTTGGTGTGCGTCTCTTCCTGTTTGATAACACCTTTTTTAGTGGTGTGTAATATTCTATCACTTGTATGTTTCCCATTCATATACTAAAGACTATTTTGGTTGCTTCTGAATTTTAGCAATTGCCAATTAAACCACTATAAATATCTGTTTGTGTATGTACATGTCCAACACATTTGTATAAACCAAGAAGTGAAATTGCTGGATCACTTCATCAAAACTGTCAAACTATTTTCTGAAATTACTACCATTTTGTATTTCTACAGCAATTAGTGAGACTTATTCATCCTCCACACTCTTTGCAAAATTTTGTATTGGATTTTAACATTATTTGCTTTTAAAAACTGAACTTTTATATTCTACCTTTTAGTGCTTCTGATTTACAGTTATAGAAAAGAGACTATAACTTAATTATTTTATTATAACTCACATGCCATATTAAATGACATGCATTTTTATAACTAGTGTTAATCTGACATGAAATTTAATTTTCTTTTTTTGTCAAATTCTATATGCTTTAATATTATAAAAATGCCCACACAATAGATATTGACCTTAATAGAAACACTATGAGGATAAATAAGGCGGTGGTCAAAGACCATAAATTGATATTCCATCATGTGTGGCTCTAGATTCAAATATGAAACCTGGCCAATGGAACTGCTTGCAAAGGACGATGCCACCACTGGCCAGTCATGGCTGAGGACTCACCTTAGCAGAAGAGTGGTGGGCTTGTTGATTCTTCTTAGGACACTTCTTCCCGTTCTGTTTCTCTAATGAAATGTTTAAGTCTCTTACCAGGATCTCTTTGACCAATAACGCCCCCAACTCTCTCATATTTGCAAAAAATATTTAAAAGAAGTAAACTGGTGTAAGAGTGAAATTCTGGACTAAATTATTTTAAAATGTACTTATTGGGTGCCTGTGCGAAATAAAATTGCAGATTCTTGTTTAAACCTTTGTTTTTGTTCCCTGTGAAAGCACAACATATTATCTTGGATGCTAGTTTATGAGGAAGAATTGCTTAAATTTTAGAGAAGAGCTCAGGCATTTTATCTATGCTTGCACAAACCGAAACTTAGATTAAGAGTCTTCTTATATATATCTGTTGCTCAAGAAACTAACAGGTATTAGCTGCCTCAAAAGAAACTTTGTGCATTTCTCAAATAAACAGCATATATCTAGATCTGATATTTTGTCTTTAAAAATTCAATATTTAATTACTTTAGGAGAAGAAACACCAACTGAACAATGTTTTTCAGCAAAGTAACACTTTTAGGTATGATAAAGCTAAGCATTACAGTAGTCTATTTTGCTGGTGTCTTAGTATTCCAGACAATTGAAGCCTTTTTTGCTTGAATTTTATAGTTTTCCAGGGAATATTTATGAAAGAAAAAATAATTGTACAGGTATTTCCCTCATTATCATCTTTTATGTTTTGTGTGTGGAGAAGTGAATTTTTTTCTTAAATTTAAGGCTATCCACAACTTATTCCTAGGATCAATGTTACACATGTATCTGCTTCTTTCAAGTCAGAAGCTTGAAAAAAGAAAAGTCAAGAAATTTAGTAGAACACATTGAAGTGTGTGTTCCACAGACCCTAAATACAACCTCCCGACTGGCGAGAAGAACATGAGAGAGGTGCTATGTGAAAAACACTATTGCTCACAGTGCAAATAAGAGTTCATTCTATTTTAAAATTATGAGTAATCATAGGAGGCATTTTACCTAGCCTGTACATTTTATAATTAAAATCAAATCTTTATTGGGGTATTTGTACCAGGTAAGATACCAGTAAAAAAAAAAAAAACAGATTTTAAAACTTTGTAAAAGAAAGTTACGTTATAATAAAATTATTTTTTTATAAGTTTATCCAAATTTAGGCAAACCACTGGGAGATAGTATCGAGATTCAATGTTTAGCACTGGAAACAGAGGGTCAGCCGGTCTGGTCTTGAAGTCTTGGAAGAGGTTAAGGGACTCCAGAAACAGTAGCTGAATGGCAAGGGCTACCTCATAGGGGTTAAGACTTTCTGTGCAAAGGGATACAACCGACCCCTGGTTACCCTGTAGGGAATTAGTTAGGACAAGATACTAATATCTCCTTTCTGCTTCTCCTTCAGTCTTCCACAGTTACCAACTAGTCAAACCCAACTGGAGAGAAGAGAATAAATCAATCTACTGTACCAGTTCACACAGTCCAGGATTCTGAATGCACAGAACAGATAAGAAAGGGTTGCAACTAAGATAAAGGAGCAAATATATGGCCCTGTGTGATCTGGTTGTGCCTGGTTTCTACCATTCCTACCTATGCCAGCTCCTGGGACTTTTTCTCTTGCTTATTTTTCTCTGCCCATCACAGATTTATTTCTCTTCTTATTGGTGGGACAACTATGCACAGTATCTCTGTCCAAGATGTTCTATCTAGTAGGAAAAGGCTTTTTGGATTCTAAGTTGACTGATTTATACTGTGTATAGTCATTCTGTTGTCTCCTCCTCACTGTGATCTTCTACAACCATGAAATTGGAAATGTCTCCCTCACACAGTCACTCTTCACAAATCACCCTTTGAATCTCTCTCATAGAAGGTAACTGAAGAACACTCATTCAGTTTCTGGATGTGGAAAATTTGGAGTGAAAGGTATTTGCAGAGCTGAGAACTCAAAATATTAATTTCATATCAATAAGTGTGTGTAAAATTTGCTTCAATGTGTGCCTTTAGATTGTTCTTATTTTCCAATCTATCCCACTACATATGAAAAGTAACTTTTGCTTTTTATAACTATTCAGGATGCTTGGACAAAACCAGAAGTGGCTTTTACAATGAAATGCATCCTATTAAAAAAAAACTACTTTGTTTTGTTTTTGTTGAACAAAAAATACAAGTTATAACCATTCTTCAATTTACATTTTAATTAATTCTCATTCTTTCTCTTCCTCTGCCTCTGAACCATATCCAATTGGAATATGAAGAACAATGCAATGCATCGTCACGATATAGACATTGTTTCATTCATGTGGTTGTTCTCACCCTGTCTCCTTGCTTTAGTGGCATGCCATGAGAACAAGGGCTGATAAAGAAGTTTTTGTGAGAGGTTAAATGGGGGGCTGTAGAAATGGAGAAGGAAGAAAGGGGAAGCAAACTAGCAAAACATTTAAGCATTTACAATAGCACCATCTCCACACTTTCTTTTCTTGTTTAATTCATCTGGGGGCAACCTTCCGCTTGGTGTTCTTTCATTCCTTGCTGTGCACAGTGCTCCCTCTCTGAGTCCTCTGTTCTTTATTTTACAAAAATAATTATGTGCAGAGGAGAAGATAAGCCCCAGTTTAATTATTATTTTGTTGAAATTTCATTCAGTTTATAATATATGTCTTTGTTGGCACTGGAAATGGGCATATTGACATTTTTATATTATTATTATTTTTTTCTTCCTAAGCATTAACACATATTTGTATTTACCAGTCTTTTATCCCTTTACCCAGCTAAGCTAAGCTGCTAGGGACCATCACTTACTTTCCTATGGAGATGAAGATATTAAGAGCTCCAAAATTTTATTTGGATGACTTCTTTTGTCGCAAGCACTTGATGCTTTCTTAGAGAATGCCCATGTGTCACACAACAACTGCTGTTATTTTACAATTAAACCATGATCTCCAATTGGATTTAAGCATCCCTTCTTCTTAGCAATTTTCCTCCGATTTCCTGAAGCCTCAGAAATAATGTTCTTTCCATGGCTTTCTTTCCCCTGTATCTAGCCCAGAAAAAGCCCTTCATAAGTCTTATGTGGTTGGTAAAATTTGAAGAAGGAGAACTTGGTAGAGAAATGCAGGAGGCTCACAGCCAGCAAAAAAAACAAAGACCTCATTTTTACAGCAGTAAAGAACCAAGTTTATCCAAAAATCTGTATCATCTGAGAAGGTGATTTCCCCCCAGAGCTTCCCTGCTGCTGATACCTTTGCATTCAATCTTAGAGACTTGGAGTAGAGAACACACAAGTTCACTGGACTTTTTGAACTTCAAAACTGAGAGGTAATAAATGAAGTTACTTAGCTGCTAAGTTTGTAGTGGTCAGCTATGCAGTGATGAAAGGCTGTGCCTGACAGCTGGGTTGGAGAGGAGTTGCACAAGTTGAAGAGAAAAACACCACCCAGCTTCTTGCAGAATTTGAGAATTCAGCTTTAGAGGACTGTTTTGGAAATCGCAATTGCTGGTCCTTACAATAACCACACTGAGAAAGCACTGATTGTAGAGGAGATAAAATCTCTTAGTCTGAAGTATGGCTTAGGGAATAAGTTGAATTGCATTAACGTATAATTACATATCTTTTTTTTTTTTTCAAGAAACCTTTCATGAGGTGAAGATCAGAAATTAGTTGTATGCTTCAATTATTGCTGACAGACATGTATTCTCTCTCTCTCTCTCTCTCTCTCTATATATATATATATTCTAATATATTGATATGGTATTTATTTATATAAATGTCTGTATATATTCTACTGTATCTATATAGTTATATATATGTGTGTGTGTATGTGTGTGTGTGTGTATATATATATATATATATATATATATATATATAACTAGTTATATAACCACCACATCAATCAAGCCAGAATATTTTCATACCACTGAAGGCCAGCTCCTGCCACTTTCAAGCTCTCTTCACTCTCTTCACTCTACCAATCAAAGAAAGAAATCAGAAACTTCCTGATTTTCTGATTTCTTTTGCTGCGCTTGTGTTGTTTGTCTTGACCTTTATATAATGGAAGCATAGACCACGGCTAGTATCTCTCACTTAAAAGTGCTTAGTCATCCATGTGGGTAGTATCTCACTTAAAAGTGCTTAGTCATCCATGTGGGTAGTATCTCTCACTTAAAAGTGCTTAGTCATCCATGTGGGCGTACCTTTGCTACAACAAGACTACTCTGCTATTGCTTTCGCCATTCTGCCATTGGCTAACATTTTGGTTATCAGCTTGCAATGTTATGACAGTGAGCAGGGATAAACAGTCTTTTTCAGGTTTGTCTATGAAAATATGTTTTTATTTACTTTGGGTAAATACCTAACAAGTGAAATGTTTAGGTCATATGTAGGAATATGTTAAGCTTTACAAATAAGAATCAAACTATTTTATAAATCATAACCAGTTAATATTTAAGTGTTCAGTTGTTAAGTACCCTCACCAGCTCAGAATTGTCAGACCTATTTTTTTTTTAAGATTTATTTATTTGTGCATACTGAACTGGGGTACAGGCCAGAGGTGTAGGGGTGGTGAGAGGATTCACCAGAGACAGTGGGGAGCAAAACAGGCCAACTAAGTAAGTACACTGCTGAGGGGAGCAGCAGGCAGGCCTGAAGAGGTCTGCTGTGCCATGTGGTCACCTCCTGGGCGGGTAGAGTTCGAACTTATGCAGAAATGGCTTTAGCTTCTCAGTGCTGTGCTTTAATCTGCTGCCCCACCAGGGAGGGCCCAGACGTGACTATTTTAATCACTTATGTGGATATCAAGAGATGTGTCATTTTAATTTTAATTTACATTTTCTAATATCAAAGTATGTATACAGATACTTTGTAGGTTGGTTTTTAAATTATTTTTGAGATCTTGTGGTTTCCATATACTGTGGCTATACATTCTTCATCATAAACGAGAATCCTGAATATTATTATAATTCTCATAATTTTTGATATGTATTTAAAATCTTTATGCAAGAGGTTTCATTGTTGTCATTCTTTATTAGCGGAGTATTAGTGATATAGAAAGCATGTCATTTTGTTAAAGAGATGAGTCTTATTCAAAAACCTTAATCTGAATTAAAATATTTTGTTTCTTGTGCTATTAATACTATTTTTTAAAACCAAAATCTTAAAACTGGTCCCAGTTTGGAGAAAATGAGGGATGACTGTGACTTTACTTCTCTTTTCAGGATTACCCAGGCCATATCTGGGCAAAGTCAGCTTGAAGAAAGGAAAATCAGAATTTCATAGAACACCTTTATCCTCCTAGGAGCAGAAGTAAGAAAAGACTCTCTTATAACAGGAATAATAGAAATATCTGAGGAGACATGTCCATTCAATTAGTGTGGGTATTCACTGAACCAATGATCTGACTTAGTTCTCTATTTATTATTCTGAGAATAAAATGGAAGTGAATTGATTCTGGTTTGAAGTTTCACATTTCCAAACTGCTGAATAAAATGATTGGAGTGTGCATTTCACATTGCAATATCTATTCAGAAAAAAAAAATTCTACTATTGAGAATATCAGTTAAATGATAAGATATAAAATTATTTCAAATTTTGCCCAAACTATTAGCATTCCATTATAGGTTTTGAAAAGATAAACTATTTAATGACTAGGACACCACATGCTATAGTCATTGAAAAAGTTACTTAATTGGAGGATATTTTAACCATATTCCATAGCACATGCTTTTCATATATTCAACCATATATTATGTCAACATAGTATTATTGTTAATAATAGTGAGATACAGTAATATTTTCAGTTCTTTGATTTCTGTTGAGAAGCTATAGCACTCATGCATTTTAGTAACAAGCTTAAGTACTATATTTTATTCCCAGTTTAGTATAGAGAAATGAATGGTATACTCTGCTTTAAGGAATATGTGATAAAATCACTATAGGTCAGCTGAGAAAAAAAAGAAATCAATATACATCCTTTTGTTTATGAGTTCTATGTTGCAAAATCCCAAGATATTATTTATAGTTCTTCTTGTCAATAACTTATTGATTTAATAAATTATTTACTGATATTAACCTTTCTTGTTATTAACCTTTGTGATATTCATTGAGATTTACTTCCATTTTTATATAAGAATGAAAATTATCATCAAACATTAAACATACACCAGATGTATTTTGTGCCTCTCATATTGGAGGAAGGACCACGGAAACTTGAGTGAAATCCATTTGACCAGCTTGCATTCTTACAACTATCAAAATAAATTGATTAGCTAAGAATTCTATTGTGATGGACAATATGCTTCAAACACTTCTGACATACTACACAAGAAAGATATTTATCAAAGTATGTAGACTAAAAATATTATAAATCTAAATATAACTGAAGAAAATATCTTGTCAACAAGTAAAAGTAAATATCTACTCCATTGCACGTTTATGTTAAAGAGTTTAGTATTTTGATTCATTTTTGTCTGCCATGACATAAGTCCAACTTTGTCAAAAGTCCTCTCAATATTTACAAAATATTTTGCATTACATATAAATTTGACAAATTCTGATTAGGAAAACTAGAGGTAAATTTGAAAAATGATTCTGTAATCATATTTTATTTAATTTACTTATATTCTTAGGCATTTTTGTGTATTTTATTCCACATAATACATAAGCTTACCTTTCTCTATTTTTGTTTATTGATTGCAACATGGATGAGGCAACCAGTAATAATTTATAATCATAATTTATTTGTCTCACTATTCAGGGGACTGTGATTAAAGTCCTTGAAGATTTGTAAAGGAATCAATGCAATGTCAGGCAACTAGAAGCAGAGATGGTTGTAATACACTCTCTAAGTCTCATTCTTCCTTGAAGCTATCCAGAAAGTGATCTGAAATTCCCAAAATTCCATCTTTACACTGTTGGGCCCCAGCCAGGAGGAGCCTCCCCAACCACTCCCAGAGCTTAAGCACATGATCATAACAGGAAGAAAAACATCCTGTTTTGTCTGCCACCTGTGTGAGTTGATCAACCTGTGAGCGGCTGGTCAATATCTGCCCTGATCACAGTGAGGCATGTGGGGGAGACTTCCTCTAGCCCCAGGCTAACACCCTGGTACTAAGGGTATAAAAGGGAGGCTGGAGGGAACAATAAAGAGACATTTTGCTGCAACCATCTTCATGAGCTGCTTCTTCAACCTCAATGTCCCCGGCTCAGACTCGTATCCCTGCCGTGCAGGTGTGGCATTACACCTTTCTCTTCTCTTTTGCCCTTACCTCTAATAAAAGGATAATTTTAAGTACTTAGGAAATCTTAAGACTTCAAATATATTTATGTTGACCTCAACGTAATATGGAATAGAATTCAAATTTCCCTTTTCTTCTAGATTCTTATCAGACTAGTGACAACATTAGACAGGTTAGTAGGAGAAAAAAGAGCAAATGAAACTTATTGGGGGGGGTTGTACGGATATTCAATTTGCACAGAGGATGAAAACAACAGAATAGAATTAGCTAGATATTTCTAATGTCAAGTCTATTTGAAATAAATTATACACATAGAAGAATATAAGAATATATCAATATTTTGACTGGGGGCTATCAAAAATTTTAATGAAGCCATTTCACTAACCATTTTCTTGTTTTAATACCCCCAATCCATTTTTCAAAAATACCTGGGTAAATTTATAACAATAGATGGAAAAAACACAGCATAACATGTAACTTACCACATGTTCTTTGTAGACATTTAAAAACATAAAAGCCTGGCTTCATCCCAGATGAAATAAAGACAAATTTTCTTGTTTATTGAGGAGGGGATTTATTTACAAAGATTAGCTGTTCATTCTGTTCCTCAAAAAAATCCAGACTCAAGATAATAGAAACACTTTTATGTATTGGAGAACAAAGAAGTTGAAGGTCAAGTATTTGGGCTCTTTGATCTTAGACTGAACCTTTGCACTACTGAAATACAGAACCAGAAGTTTGGATGCATCAAAAAATACTCTCTTTCTCCCCTCTGTATCCCTAGAGTAAGCCAATTGTCTGAAATATAGTGGGCACTCAGTATGAGCTTGTTAAAAAATTAGTAAAAATGGATGTCTTTCTCTTTCTTCAAGAAAAGCTGTGTATTTAGCATTAATAGAGAATATTAACAGAATTTCCTGTGAAGGATATACACTTGATCAACTTAACCAGGACCACTTTCTGAAGTTTGATCTGTCTAATTCTGTAGGAGGAAAGGTATTAGGGTGTCAAATGAGAATTTGTTCAGGTCTCTAGTGAGCATTAAAAAGAAGGTGGTGGGAGGATTTGTAAGAAGATGATTACTTCTCTTTGATACCATGGAAGGAGAGTTCAAAAGGAAATTGACTTTGATTTTCTTGATTTCTTGAGAGAATAGCAGAGGCCCTTTTCCCCCTCTGCTCTAGTAAAATGAGGTTGCAGAGGTCAAAGACAATGATTTATGAGTGTGGTCTTAGAACTAGGTGTGTTGAATTGTTTTAAAAGTACTGTATTTCATGGTCTTTCCTGATAAACTATAGCGAGAAATGTTACTGATTCAACCCAGTGCTTTCTGATAGATTGCTGCCAGACAGATTCTTCAAAGTAGACTGACTATATCCCAGCAGCCTTTGCTGTGTTCTAAAAATTACCTTAATTCTTTTTGTTTGTCTGTTTTCATTTTTAAGGACACTTCCACCAAATGAGAAAATTTATATGGAAACTGTTATTTTATGTATACTTCTAATGATAGCAAGCTTCGTAGTCAAATTCTGTGATCAAAATGTTAATTTTAAGTGTTTTTCCATAATTATACAATTTTATATGAATTGAAATAGTGCATTTCTTAAGAGGTAATGATAGCACATTAAAATGATTTTCAAGTAATTTAGACCAAATAGTAACTCAAATTGCAGTAATGTTTAGATAAAAAGCAAGGTTTTCATTAAGTTGACAATTTATTAATAAGCACAGATCATATGCTTTTAAAATATGTCATTGTTAGTATTCAAAATGTTTTCTTTTGTGGTGACTTGCAGTCTTACTAAGATTATGTAAATAGAATGTCCTGAATTAATTTGAAACATGATGTTTAAATAAGATAATTTAAACTGTACAGGATTTTTAATACCCTGAAAAAAAAAATACTATGGATAACTTAAGTTGTACATCAGGAAATAAGATGGCCTTCCTGGAGGCAGTGATAAAGATTCATTCTCTACAAGCATTCATATGAAATTAAACTAGGCATTTGTGGTTCTACTTGAGGTTTGCCAGTCTTTCAAAATCAGTAATTCACCAATTTAACAAAGACTTCATGTGAAGGACTGTATAAACGTTAGAGTTTATTAGCCCTTTTCTTGGCTTTCACCATGTAAAATAAGGCATCAACTGCAGCGGAAGAGTCTACTCATGGAGAAAGCAATTGATTATCATTCCAAGGTTAAGATGTTAAGAAAAATACTGTCTTAACAGTAAGTGCCACTGACTTACCCTAGTGACAATTTAAAATATAATTATGAGCATTTAAGATATATACTCAGATGCCCTATAATCTTATACTGCAAATCCATTACATAGTTTTATCCAACCTTTAAACTTAAAAAAAATATGTACTTATTACTCAGGCAATACATGACCATGATAAATTGCATAAACAACACATAATACACCATTATTTAATGATTGCATAGAAGAAAATACTGTGTTTTTGTCTGCAGAACAAGCAAATGTACATAAGAAAATATAATTATGTAATAATTAGCTACGAATGATGATTTTATATGACACGTGATACGAGATGAGGGATGTGGGTATGTTTTTCTGTTCATATGTTGTAGAAAGCTTAATTTATATCTTTCATTATACCTGACCAATTTGAAACAAGAGGAAGAATGAAAAACAAAGGCAAAAATGAATTCATAAGAGTATTATATAGAAATATGAGCATGATTCATAAGGGGAGGTGGATAGAACGCTTATATCCATTGAAAGTTATTAGACCTCTACTCTGCCAAAAACTTCAACTGAAGTTTTTAAAGTTCTTAAAGTTAGAAAAGGAGACAAAAATAAAGCACATTACAATTTACATTATGGTTCAGAAACCATTAAAAAAAAAAAAAGAGGCCCTCCCTGGTGGCGCAGCAGTTAAAGCACAGCACACAGAAGCTTAAGCCACTTCCGCATGAGCTCTATCCCCGCCTTCCCTGGAGGAGATCCACATGGCACGGCAGACCTCTCCTGACCCGCCCCCTGCTCTCCTCAGCAGTGTACTTTGTTGACCTGCCTGTTCTGTTCCCCGCCCTGTCTCTGGTGAATCTTCTCACCCTCCACATCTCTGGCCTGTACCCCAGTTCTGTATGAATAAATAAATAAATCTTAAAAAAAAAAAAAAGCAGTTCAGCTGATTTAAAAAAAATGTGCTTTGCATAAACTGAGAATTTCAGCTGGGTTCCTGGAATATAACTAGAAGGTGCCTCCTGGTGGCCTAGGGTTGTGTCAGGGTTACCATCGAGACAGTCCACCATAATTCCCTGAGTTCGATCCCCTACCAGGGAGCTGACCCAATGACACAGCAGACCTCTCCTATCTCACCCGCTGCTCCCATAATTCTCAGTATATTTCAGTAGACCCACCTGTTCTGCTCCCCACTCTGTCTGTGGTGAGTCCTCTCAACTCTGTACATCTGGCTTATACCCCAGATCTTCTACACAAAAATAAATAAAATCTTAAGAAAAAAAAAGTATAACTTGAACTCATTTCCATTCAACACCTTTATAAAGCTCAGATGAGTAAATGATTGTTTGAGGAGGATTTCCACAATTACAACATCAAAAATATTTTCCATAATAAAAAAAAAAACAGGAAATATGTAATTATTAAAAGTTTTTACTAATTCAATAGGGGGCAGTAAGATTCCACTGAAATGAAAGCAATAACCCTGAACGAGTCAGAAATTATGTGTTCTCTTTAACTTTAAAGGGAAAACATCCTATGTTCGCTGCATTTTAGACTTTAGTATAACTGGTAAAAATGCTTTTCTTTTGAGCTCTTCCAAAAGGTATATGCATTTAGCACTTTTCTTTAACTGGGGATTTTTTTTTTCTTTTATCTTCTTAGCTGCTTTGCTTTTCTCCTAATCAGCTTACGAGTACAATCATAGTTTCCTTATTTTCATTAAAGTACAGTAATTCGGATTTTTAAAATATGTGTGATTGCCTAAGAAATGACCCTCTGCAAGAAACTCCAAAAAATGAAGTGAAATTTTGTGTATACAACATGGGTACAAGAAAGATGCTGGAGGAACAAATTTTGCATAACAAATCCTTCTCACCTGCCCTCAAACTCATGAAAACGTTATTATACAACCAGTTGATACAAACGATATAAGAGAAGAAACCAAAGCTATATCAATTCTGATTGGCTGTTGACTATTAAACTCAGTGAAAAAGAAAACAAACAAACAAAAAAAAACATTGCACAAAGACACTACCAAATCATCATCATCATCATCAAAAAAAAATCAACATGTATAAAGCATGAAAGGGTGAAATTATATTTGTATATTTTCATGTTTTCTTTATTTCTAGTTTTTTAATTAAAAAAATTCCAAGTTGGGGACCCTCCCTGGTGGCGCAGCGGGTTAAAGCACAGCACTAAGAACTTAAGCCACTTCCGCATGAGTTTGATTCCCGCCTGCTCTGGAGGAGACCCACATGGCACGGCAGACCTCTCCTGAGACCCGCCCGCCGCTCCCCTCAGTGGTGTACTTCGTAGATCTGCCTGTTCTGCTCCCCACTCTGTCCCTGGTGAATCCTCTCACCCTCCGCATCTCTGGGCTGTAACCCAGTTTTGTATGAATAAATAGATAAATCTTTAAAAAAACAATTCCAAGTATACTATTTTTGAAGGATATTGAAGGAGTGCAAGGGGTGCTCAATGTAATATTTCACACCTGTCCCTCTAGTTATGTCTTGTGTTTTTGTGTTCATAACCAGGACAACAACAACAACAAAAACATAATTTAAAATGTAGGCTTCAGTTTTGGTTTTACTGATCATTGCTTGGCTAATTTGTGGATTTCTAATGAATGACCATTTAGAATGTGGTTCATAATATGTTTGTGCTGACTTTGCTTATTTGTAAGCCTA
Source organism: Condylura cristata (assembly GCF_000260355.1). Taxonomy (NCBI): domain Eukaryota; kingdom Metazoa; phylum Chordata; class Mammalia; order Eulipotyphla; family Talpidae; genus Condylura; species Condylura cristata. The sequence goes on along the minus strand of NW_004567104.1, from coordinate 66,535,255 downwards.
ATAAATAAGCCCAAGATCATAAAGTGGCAAGCACTGTCCTAATAAGCCTGCTATAAAGTCACTCAGAAACCTTCATAAACAGAAGTGAGTTATTTGCCAGACTGGAAGAAAGTTCCAGATCCTCTGATTCCAATCCAGTTACTGCTCCATGCCACACAGCTTTCTATGTGAAGCATAATTGATTGTCTCTCAAGGCAACAGATTTCTCCAGCAACAATTTAGAGAAGAACATGGACCCACGGAAGATAATAGAGCCTTGATCTTACGTGTACTTGGATTAATAGTATTGCATTTGGGGTGAAGATACTATATACATACGTTGATACCATAAAATATTACCCAATATACCCAAAGGAATGAGCATTCCACATATTGAATTAATTTTATTTTTTTCTATCAGTCCAGTTTAAGTACTTGGCCAAAGAAACCATAGCAGCAATGAGGAGATGAGGTATGATGTCTAACAAGGACAGAAACTTTTTTTTTTTTTAAGATTTATTTATTTATTCATACAGAACTGGGGTACAGGCCAGAGATGCAGAGGGTGAGAGGATTCACCAGAGACAGAGTAGGGAGCAGAACAGGCAGATCGATGAAGTACACTGCTGAGGGGAGCAGCGGGCGGGTCAGGAGAGGTCTGCCACGCCATGTGGTCACCTCCGGGGCAGGCGGGAATCGAACTCATGCGGAAGCGGCTTTAGATTCTCAGTGCTGTGCTTTAACCCGCTGCGCCACCAGGGAGGGCCCAAGGACAAAAACTTTTAATTAAGACTGATATCTTGAGGCACCAGTGATAGAACACTGGTAAATGGCACACAGATGAAGATCGCAGCTCCTGCATAAGGTGTATTACCTCCCTGCTGGTAACACAATTTGAGTTGTGTCCCCTGTTTGCATTTGGCTGACTGTGCTGGCTCAGTCTATCTTCGCCCTTCTTCTCTTCAATATAATTAAATCAAATTTATATGCTGAGTCTGTGATGACTCAGTGTGGCTTTGTAAGATGCCAGTAAAATGTTTTGCTCTCCACATTTCATGGTGGTTCTCTTTCTATTAACAAAAATGGAATTTTCAGGCTTCATTACAAGATTAAATTCTTGATAGAATTAAAGATGGTGGATCTATCCTTGTAAGTTGCAAGGCAATTTCATCTGAGGAACTACATCCTGAAAAATAAAACCTAAACCACGATTTTTTCAGGGATGCATTTTCTCGGTTCGCTGGGGGAAAACTTGTCAGTATATATCCAAGCCTGGCAAAGGAGTTAGTGTAAAATTTAATTATTTTAATAAATGAAGGGATCTTATATAATGTTGTGTGTAAATACTTAAAAGCCTGAGAGATATGCTGCACTGTACTCCCTGTGACCTCAAGATACACTTGTCTAACATTTTTATAAAGTGGGCGCTCCCTGGTGGCACAGGGGGTTAATGTAGCACAATGAAGCTATCCACACCACTGCTGTGGATAGAAGTTCCATTCCCAGAACAGGGAGGTGACCCACTGGACAGCACAGCTGACCTCTCCCTCTCCTGTCTCTCCCCAGCCCCCCTCATCAGTGTATTTCAGTAAATACCCTGCTCTGCTCCTCACTCTGTTCTAGTAATTTCTCTCACGCCCTGCCCCCCCCCCCCAACACTCCTGGCCTATACCCCAGCTCTTACATGCATAAACAAATAAATCTTTAATTTTTTTTTTTTTATAAAGTGACACAAGATGCTATCCAAACTTGTAAAATCAACAGTGGTTTTTTACTCTTTGACATTGAAGCTGCACAGAATATGTTTAAGACCACATAGCAAATATATGAAAATAACATAGATTCTCTTGTTCTTGAATTGAGTTTCCCGTGAACTGTTCTTTTTCTTATTTAAGTCAAGTCACAGTTTCATTGTGAGAATCAACATGTCTATACTATATTAAATTCATGACTGAAAGCCCAAATTTACCCCTATTATACCATCTCCCCCTTTTCATTATTTACTAACATCCACTAACCACTTTCCTTCCAGTGGCCACTAATCAGTCTTATGGTTCCAAAGTTCATTTATATTTTATTCAGTTTATCTCTCTGTTTTCTCTATCATATGAGTGATACTGTATTGAAACAGGTGCATTTCGATGGGAAGAGGAGGTTCCCTGTTCGCTGCCCCACCCAGAGACAGAGGGGAGCAGCCAATTGAAGATGTTGAACATTGGAGGAGACATAGGAGATACACAGGTGATCAATCAGCAAGAGAGAGACAGGCTGAGACACATGGAGAAGAGAGATATATAGAGAAGGAACACTTGTTTCCTGGCTTTGGACTTGTACCCAGGGCTGGAGAGACATAGGAACTTCCCCATCCCCTCGTGGGTAAATGCCCAGGTAAACAGGGCCACTGAAGCAGGGCCACTGAGGTCAAGAGCTTTCCATAAGTCTAAGGCACCTTCTGGTGTGGACCCATTAAAAACAGGCTGCAAGGGGCCAGGGCAGTCTGTAAATAAAATAGTAAAATAAAATAAAAAATAAAACCTGCAGTTGTCAACCTCTTCATGTGTCTCTCCTCATATGTCTCCTTTGATGGCCAATTCCCTGGTAGCAATCCTAGGCATCACAGATTCTTCACATGTGTCTTTGCTCCATGTATCTCCTCCAAGTCTCCTTACGGTTCTGTGAAGCTCTCCACAGCCACTGCAGCATGAGCTTGATCCCCGGCCAGGGAGTTAACCCCCATGGCACAGCAGACCTCTCCTGATCTATCTGCTGCTCCCCTCAACATTGTATTTAAGTCAATTCCCTGTTCTTTTCCCAACTCTGTCTCTGGTGAGTCTTCTCACCATCCCCCATCCTGCACTTCTGATCCTGTACCCCAGTTCTTGTATGCATAAGTAAATAATACTTTATAAAATGTATCAATAATTGCATTTTATTTAATTGAGTCAGTCTGATGGATCTATCCTGCAGTCATCAGCTATTGGAGATCGTTTAGTAAAGAATTTTTAAATTTTTTAGCTTTTCAGCTTCTTGTACTTACTCTCCTTTTAGCTGAAATGAGCAATGAAATTTAAATTCTAAAATCATGCACTTCTGTTCCACACAGCAAGTTAATTTTGAAGTTCATCAGATGTGTATTTATATGGTGATTGTATCTGTCACATAAACATTTTGTCAATCACAGCCTGCCTTCTGTTCTGATATGCCATCAGTTCCATCTAACATGTGATGAATGTTTTGCTTGTTCTCAGTGAAAACTAATTATGGCAATGACAAGTGTTTTGCCAAGCCACACACGCTCTATTATAATATTGTGTTAACCAAAACAATCATTAAAGTTTTAAATTTAAAAATAAACATGGAAAGCAGAATTAGTTTATTAATGATTTGGCTCATTTTCTTTAAATTCACATATATTTCGAGTGAAGATTTTCCTAAAATTACCACAAAAATATAAGCTAGCTTTTGATTTTGATACTACAACTTGTTAGAATGTATGAATAACAAGAAGCGAATATATAAGTCAACTTCATTCTACTATTTTCATATTTTTATTTTGTTTCCATATATTGGGAATGAAAGAGATTTGTCTTTTCTTTTTCTTTTAAAAGATAATGGCATGTACTTGGTGTACGCCATAGTAACTAATTGCCTTGAACAAAAAGCACCAGTAGATAATGAAATTATTAAGCAAATTTAGGTAAAATTGGTATACTTGCATGGTCTCAAATTATTTATATAAAATTATTTATTTAAAATATTAACTTTAAGTTGAAAAACTTGGAAGGTACCACTTTAACCAAGGTATCAAAATATGTATTACTAGAAATAGAACAAACTGGCATCATGTCCCTCTAACAAAATACACTAAGAACACATTATTTCATTAATGTTATTACCTCAAATATATAACTTCAATATAATTATGAATAGTCATCAGACAGAACCCCACTGGAAAACATTCTACAAAAGAGCCTGTAGTCTTTATAAATATTAAGAAAATGACTGGAAATCTATTCCATAATTAAGAGACATGCCAATTACAGATAGTGTACTTCTACAGCAGTGAAATGATGAAATGTTCTCTGCTTTATAAAAGCAACTGGAACACAACACATGTGATGCAAAAAGACACACACACACAAGTCTTTGGTAAGTAGGTAACAACTTGCAGCAATTCAGACAGAGTTTATTAAACAGAATTGCATCATCTTGACAATAAAACAGATAACTTTGCTTTTTTAGGCTTATCTGACTCTAGTTCTTCCCTGGCTTGCTCTGTGGTAGCTTTGAAAACCAATACCCCACAACTGCATCCTCCTCATCCCCCAACCCCACTATCCATCCCCATTCCTGCCTCCCCCACCCCCACTTCTTTTCCCCCCTCCCCCACTTCCATCACAGAGGTACCAGTAGTATACCAATGGCCAGAGGGAACAAAATGGCTTAGAATTCCTTCTAACCAATATTCCTGTTGTTAGCATTATTTGATTTGTCTAAGGACTAACTTCGAAGTTTTCATTCGCAAGATTCTTTATTTGGCTGTGTTTGTCGCTTTCCCAGTAGGAATACCTTTCTAAGGACAATTTTTTTTTTTGTGGACATAATAGAGTCAGTCAAAATTTAACACCATAGCAATTTATTAGTCATAACAAAGTATAGAATATCATAAGCTTATTAAAAAGAAAAGTTAGGGCACCAGATGATGAAAAGACCCTGTATGTTTGGGAAGTCTGGAAGATGGTGCCTTTGCATAGGGATGTGTGGTCTTAGAAGGTCCTTTTGTCTTTGACTAACCTTTGAGCTTTCGAAAGGCTGGATAAGACAAAGTTGTAAACTTCTTTACAGTGTTAAAGGCAGGTTAAAGGCAAATAACCTATAGCCTAAACTTCCACTTTAAAAAAAGAAAAAAAAAACATTGAGGAAACAAGAAAAATTCAATACAGAGAGAGACAAAGAAAAATTAAGGATCAAGTCCTTGCTTAACATTGTTGACAACTGCAAATTTTAAGGGCACTAAAACATAAGGACAGCAGAGTCACCATTAATTGAAATAATCAAGTGTTAAGTTCCTTTGGAACTTACAAAAACATCACCAGAAATCTAAAGACCCAACACACTTTAAATCTCATGCAATTATTTGTATTTGTTCACTCAAATACACTTATTTGTATTTGTTCACTGTTTTCCAATATGCTTTCACTAACCAGAAGCTCTAGACACGGAGGGAATCCCCTTCCCTCCTCCTCATCCCCTTATTCCCTCTTCCTCCAACACCCTCCCACCCAGGACAACCTTCCATCATAGGGCACCACACACCCACTGGGTCAATTTACTGGACAATAAACCTCGCTGGTATCTCTATAGCCTGTGGGAAGACATCTGAGCTACCAGAGAAAACTGATGCAGACTAGGAACTAATTAACTTTAAGGTTTTTTTTTCACAACATTGCATAAAGTGACATTATTTAAGGAACTGCTCTAACATTTGATTTTTTTCCCCCCAGACAATGGAGTGAAAACTGTAACACCCTTCTCAATTATAGACCCACAGGAGGCAAGAAAAGCACATAGTCAATAATTTCTGCTTTGTATAGAGTAAGAATAGGAAAACAATCAGTTTCACTCTTTGCTGGAAGCTATAGATAAAACTCTCTGTTGCTTGCTTCCATTCTCATCAGGAGCGAAGTAGGCTGCATAGCTTAGGGACTCTCAGCCTGAAGATAAAATCCAAGCATTGCCTGACACTGCAATTGTTAGCATGTATTTGAAACTGCTGGTCTCATGTTAATTCCACTTCTGTTTATTGATGTCTTGAAATTTATGATTTGTTCTTAAGTGAATAGTTAAAAAAAAAAAAAAACAGGTATTATTGTGCTGCCGGTAAGATAACCTTTAGGAACTTACTCTTAAACCCATGGTACATGAAGTAACTTCTGTTGTCTGTCAACTGTTTCAAAAGAGATGCAAACATGTCTGTGTATACCGTATATGTTACTGTACAGAAAAAAAGCTAATAAATGGAAAGTTTGAAGATAAAAATAATGTGTTTAACATGGTGACAGGAAATTTTAATGAATAAGTAAAATGTCTATTGTTCTCTAAAGAAAAAATGTGATATTGTCCTTGCAATTAATATCAGACAAAGCATTATTGCTCTATAAACCTCTAACAAATTTTGGGTATAGAGAACTCTTTCAAAAACTCAAAAATCTATGTATCAATGGCCATCTGAAGCTTTTGCAAAATGACACTAGCATGCAAACCATCCACCTAATTTTGATTCTTCTGTTGCCATGCTTAGCAAGCAATTTTCTGATTGCAATTTGAGCTTCTATATAAATAGTAATAGAAATGGACACCATATTATTCATAAGTATGAACATGTTATTCCTCTACAAGTGATCTTCTCAATGTAAATTGCTAGTTGGCATTTTGGCTCATGGAAAATTGGCCTGCAGATTTGGTTACTGTGCTGCAGCACCAATGAGCCATGAGATCAACCTGTAAACCAAAGAGCAGTCTTATCATGTCAGAATAATGAAATTGTGAGGTCTGGCCAGACCAGGCGGCTGTGCTCTCAAGGTGACTTTGATGTCTCAGTTCTTTGTACTTGGAACACCAACCATCCAAAGAATCACAAGAACAATGCACAATCTAGCAAGAAAATAGAATGTTCTAGGTTTAGTAGTTTCTATTTTAACATCCTTTTGTTTTATATTTGCTCAAAGTAAAATGATTTCAAGTGAGATAATGAAAATATATTTATGTGAAAGTTAGAATATGTATAGATTTATATAACTCATGGCTTTTATTATTTTTTTTATTATATGTGAGCATGGTTGTTAATCAGAACTGAAGAACTATATCAAAAGATTCACAGTAGATAAAATACATAATTAATTGAAAAACACCTGGGAAAAACTTTATTTACTCTGAAGTTTCTCAAAGTTTAAGAGCAATACTTACAGAGAATAGTCAGGTGTCTCCTGAACTTTATAGAACTCTGATCAGATGCATGCATACATGTATAATCCTAACCAGCCAAGTGTTTCATTATTTGAAAAATAAACATTCCTAGCAGTAGTAGGATTTAATATCCAAGGTTATTGTGTGCAAAAGTGCAGACTACGAGGAAGGAAAGCTCAGTAAAGGGAACAGAGTAACTATCAAGCTACTACAGTAAAAGTTAAGTTTGTGATGTGTCTGGCAGATGACATCTCTATCACATAGTGTTGAAAAAGAAATACCTATTTTAAAGTGTTAATGGTAAAACATATATCTATCTCAAATTTCAATAAAATAATTAATCTCTGGTACAATTTCAAGGATGTCCTCAGAATTTTCTTGTCATCCAGATTTTGGTTAACTCAGTTTGATGTAAAAACTCAACAAATGATGAAAGCCCCAGAAATTAGAACAGCCAATAGGCAAATACAAACCCCATGTCCATTTCTTATGAAGCAAGCAACTTGTCCATCAATGCCTCACTTTTCTTTTCTTAACCTTTAATTAAATTTGGAGATGCAATTTTGATATAAAGAATGTCAGATAAGGTAAAAATGCTATGGTAATAGACTCCTTTACAATTTAAATTAAGAAATTAGAAAAATCAATTCTTTATTAGTCTTAATGTTTTCTACATTATTCTTTAAAAAAAATAATAGTTTATTTTTATATCATTTTGTGCCTTTTTTCCAACTCAGTTGTAATCCCCTTGGGCTTCCCATCACCAAATCACCCGTGTGTGCGCCATAACCATAGTCCAGTGCACTTCCCTCCCCCCACTATATTTGACCCCATTCCCCACTCCACCCCTGTAAAATGTCTCTGGTATATAGTTGTTCATTATTAATTATTATTGTTCTCCCCTGGTCCTTTATACTGCTGCTATGAATGAAGCCATCTGGTATTTTTCCTTTTCTTTCTGGCTTATTTCACTAAGCCTGATTCCTCCCAGCTCCAACATGTTGCTGCAAAAGGCATCAGCATTGATTATTCTTATAGGAATAATAAGTGCCAATGCTATGTTATGAACAAAAGTACAAAGTATCCCAACTCATGTCAACTTGTTTCCATTATAATTTATTTATTAAAACAATCACTAAAGTGTCAAGATTATATCATTATTCAATATCAAATACTGTTGTCTATTTTAGTAATATGCTTAAGTTGTTTATTTGGGGGAAAGTGAGAACTAGTTACTTGGAGAGAATTTTCCTTTTATACATACACGTTTAGTGTTCTTCCAAGTACCTAGGCATGGTTTAATCATGTAGATGTAACTTAGGGAGATGTCCCCTAAGAGTTTTCTACCATCTTCAATTGATGTGCCAATTTCAAATACAATTTCTGATTTCTTATTTTGAATTAGTCAGCTAATAGCACGACTTAACATTCTCACGCTACAATTAAAAAGAAATATGTTTCTATTAACATAAGCAAACTTCAGAAGAATGTTTTTATTAAAGAGTCAGTTAGGAATTCATGGTTCTGCATTAAGATGATTGCTTAGTCAATTTCATTATGATTTCTAAAGTTAAACTTGCAAACCTCCTTCAACATAATATCATTTTATACCAAATATTCTTCAAAATTTGAAAATGACATGACTTAAAAGAGACACATGGTGGATTATATTTTTGTACCTAAGCTTCTGTTTCGTGTCCTTATTCACTGAAAGGACGTTTGGGAATTTTTTTTTTTTTAATTTATTTATTTATTCGTACAGAACTGGGGTACAGGCCAGAGATGCGGAGGGTGAGAGGATTCACCAGAGACAGAGTGGGGACCAGAACAGGCAGATCGACGAAGTACACTGCTGAGGGGAGCAGCGGGCGGGTCAGGAGAGGTCTGCCACGCCATGTGGTCACCTCCGGGGCAGGCGGGAATTGAACTCAGGCGGAAGTGGCTTTCGATTCTCAGTGCTGTGCTTTAACCCGCTGCGCCACCAGGGAGGGCCGGACGTTTGGGAATTTAAACTTTAAACTGGCACAATTCTGGCAAGTAAAATGGAAAAAAAAAAAAACACACATCAACCCTTTCCACATTATACAGTGCATTGTTGAGATAATTACTGCAGTCTAGTTCAGGAAGGAACACAGCTTGGATGTCTGTAGCATTCTAATAAGCAAAATCAAAGGTATCACTCAAGATACTTTTTCTCAGCAATGCTTTTAAACTATTCTTTTCTATATTTGCAAAATCATAGATGCAGACTTACAGTCATTATGGTGACATGAGACAGAAACCGAATATTAAACTTTAATCTCATTTTGGTGAGCCAGACTCTAAAATATTTTCAGTTACATTTCACATGTTGACATCTCATCACAGAGAAAACAGACAGCAATGACATGTGATCCTCACATCACATCACACACAAGAGTGGAGAATTTGAAGGCTATTGAGCACTGAATTTTCCAATTGTGCAGCAATTGCAGGAACACCTGTGCTACCTCGCTGTGCACTGAGCCCCGTGAAATGCAGTATTTCAGACCTGTCAGAATGTCTCATTTCTTGCCTTTGATGCAGATCTAATTGTGCTAGATCTGATAATTGTATCATGCTCAAGTTACACACATTAAGTAGATGTACTAATAACTTTTCATTTTAATTCTAGTTATAAACATTCAACTCTGTGCTATTAAGTAATACATTAAATAGGTATATTTAAAAGGAATCTGTATTTCTTTCAGGTACATTTAGAGGCGATGCAGATATAATTACACAGAATAAATATAGTGTAATATATTTACACTGAATAAATGTGGTAGTTGTTGAAATATGTTGATGGTTAAATGAGTTACTTACTAAGGTAAACTTTATAATGTGCATCTAGCATTTCAGTTAGTTGTGTAATTTGTACGTAGTTTGAACTGTTACAAAATCCTTGGTCTTTTGAAAACTGGGCTCCAATACCACCTCATGGCCACGTTAATGTATTCATCGTTAAATTTTTTGTGTCTCAATTCAGGATAAATCTTCTGATAATACTGCAAAGTTACTTATATAAACAACTTAAGAAGGTATATAAGTATATTATACAGATAATAATTTATTAATATATTTAATATTTAATCAATTAGTTCAAGTAGAATGAAAACAAGTATACCTTCGAATAGATACTTCATTAGAAATCATACTAGAAACGTATCGTGCTTTCCTTGTTTGATAACCCACTGGAAGATTTTGTTTATTTGATTTGAGGTTAACATTGGTATCCAATGTTTTATATGATTTGGGGGAACAGTTTTAGACCTCCTCAGATGTGTCACCATACCACCCCCCCACCACAAAAGAATAATTTTTAAAATTTGTTATTTAAACTCTGACTCTCTACATAGTCTTATGCTTAATATAAAATTGCAACTGGGTGGCTTCGCTCATGGTGCATGGGATTAAGTCTCAGTATTCTGAAGCTATTGGCAGGCACTGTAACACAAGATTGATCCCTGGCCAAAGAGGTAATGCACAGAGCAGCAGACCTCTCCAGTCACGTGCTGCTCCCCTCAATAATTCAGTCAATCTGACTGTTCTGCTCCCCACTTTGTCTCTGGTGAATCCTCAACACCCCACACCTTTGGTTTATACCTCAGATCTTATATGAAAAAATAAATAAAATCTCTAAAAAAATAAAGTTCCAGTTGGATGTGATGTCCTTCAAACAATGAACTGAATCTTAGTGGCAGCTACATAAATGTTCTTCTGAGTATCTGCCACATTATATTAACTCAAATGTCTGAGTTTTTGTGACAATATAAATGTACATTTGTTTTTTAAATATTTTCAATGAACATATTTACCTCTGGATTTTTTTGATACCCAATTTTTGTCATTTTAATAATATGTTTCCAAAACAAATCTTGAAAAGTATAGAATTGACTAGATTTATATTCAACAAAATTATATGACTTGCACTTAATCATCCATGAATTCCAGGAGGAAAGGTGGGCAATTAGTATAAAACAAGCACAACATAATAAACCCGGCACAACATTTAAAACTTTCTGGAGCTGTCTGAAAATATAGGTACCTAATCCCCGAAGTAAAATTTATTTAACAAGTTAAATTTACTAGTGTCTGAAGGAACAGTGTTTAACCGGCAAGTATGGTCTATTTAAATAATGCAAACTATTTCTTATTTCAACACAATTGATTACAGTGATAAATTATAGGAACAAATGGTTCCATTATATTTATAGATGACAAAGAAATACTCAAATTTTATTCCAACACTACTTTTAAAAATTAACTGAATGAATAAAAATTCATCGTTAAAGTAATTTCTATCATTGGGAGAACACAGAATAAACCACCAATTTTATTACACTGTTTCAAAGACTCACTTTTATGAATTTGACATTCATTAACTGGGTCCTTAATAGAATTGTTTTCCAGTATTGTATGTCAAGGTTGGCAAATTACATGATGGACTAGGTATGTTGCCATCAAATTAAAATAGAGGTGTTGGGAAGTTGGATCTTTGGAAAGTGCTCTGGGGTATGTCAATCACCTGTTTATTCAGCATCTCTGAATGTAGGAACCATGTTGTCCAGGGATCAGTACAATAGATACCTGGCAATTAAAAGATAATTAATAGATATGCTCAATGAGTAAATATATCATACCATTAAGTATATTTAATTTTGTGAAAAAGCTCCATGTTGAGTTACACATTCAGTTGGTTTAGTTTGAGTTATGGAGTGAAGTGTCTTCCTAAATTAATAAACTGAAGCTCTTATGCCTGATGTCACTATGTTTGAAGATAGAGTTTTTAAAGAGGCAGCTAAGGTTTAATGAGGTCTCTAAGAAGGGCCCCTAATCCAATAATAGTAGATGTGCTTAAAACACTTAAGAGACCATAGGGGCTAATGCAGAGAGGAGTCTTGGAAGGACACAGGGAGAAGGCGCCATCCGCCAGTCAAGGAGAACAGCTCATGACAACCACACCGGCTAATGACTTGGGCTCTTCCACAGCTGTGAGAAAATAAATTCCCATTGTTTAGAATTCCTAGAAAACTAATAAAGTTGGTAGGTATATGATTAGTATATAAACATATTTATTTAAAAAAAGATTTATGGAGACTTTATTCTTGTTTTAGTTCCATTTTTAACAGTCAACTGAATATTAATCTTTGAAGAAAGAAAAAGAAATTTACTGAATTGATCATATTTATCTACCTCCAGTGCTCGTATCAAGTGTATAAAGTGCAGGAAGCCTTCCATGACCTGTGGAATGTTAAATTTTGACATTAAGAATCTGGTTACTAAAGTGCCCAAAGGACTTCTTTATTAATTCATCCAGTCACATAGGGTGACCTCACAAGTTGAGTTGCTAAAAGACTGTGAAGATTAAAGTATTAAGAGTTCATTTTTTATTTTATTATACAGGAAGTAATTTATTGTCTGCATCTTCCTGGAATATGTTGCCTTCTACACTTATTTGATATCAATTGAATATGAATCCTCAAGAGTTCCAAAGGAAAAGATCATATCTGATCATTATGAAGTCAGAACATTTGATCTTATTTTGGAAGGTCAAGGTGAATTCCTCATAGCTGGGGAAAGTACTGTTAACAGGGGGATGTACTATCCCATTCAGTGAGCTCTTTTAGTTATATAATGGTATATAACAGAGCAATTTTATAAAATTACTATAGTTGTAAGATTTATATTTCATATCCTTTAATCTTGTATTGTCACATTTAATCTTAGGTTTGGTATTTGTATTGAAAAGATATTCATGATTTTAACAATCACTAAAGCAATGGGAAACGCCAGAAAAATCAACATTGTTATTTCAGAATAAATTCAACAAGGTAAGAACTGAAAGAGTTGCCACTTACAAAAAAAATCTCATCGGTGAATATTGGTTAAAATTTACAAAATTGCACATACTGAAGACTTCTTAGTAAGTTGAGCAGTTATGTCAAAATTGATATTTTAGTGAAATATATACATTGTGCTATTACAGTTAGGATAGAGTCATTTTATACATTTTTTTTTCAGATGTGACTGATACAATATGAGGTTCTTAAAGAGTGTTACTATATATTTTGAGAAAAAAAGGGGGTTCTTGCACAAATTTGACTGGTAAATGCTGCAAGCTAAATCGCTCTCTTGACCATTCAAAGCATCAGAAATATTAAGGCTCTGACATTTCTACAAGGAAAAAAATAATCTGCTAACTATGGTTACCATAACATTTCCAAAACTCCTTCCTAAATATTATTTTGATTATATTTTTTAAAAGATTTATTTATTTATCCTTACAGAACTAGAGTACAGACCAGAGGCAGAGTGGGGAGCAGAACAGGCAGACTGACAAAATACACTGCTGAGTGGAGCAGCGGGCGGGTCAGGAGAGGTCTGCCGCGCCATGTGGGTCAGCTCCCTGGCGGGGGATCGAACTCGAGCTGCAGTAGCTTTGGAGAACTTCATAATGCATTGTTTTAACCCATTGCGCCACCAAGGAGAGCCCTATTTTGAACATTTTTATATTTAAGTGTTTAAAACTTTATAAATTATGAAAAGATAACCACAACACTTGTAATAACTTGTAATAACTTGTAATAACTTGCTTCAGAAAGCATAAATTGTCAACTCTATACTATGCCCTCCCAATCTTAATATGGGTTTTATGGTAGTTTTTTTGTTGTTGTTGTTTGTTTCTTTTACTTTATCATTCCACTGATAACCTTGTCTCTGTCTAATTATTTTAATATCCACGTGTACCCCTTGATGTCTTTTACTTTTAAAGCTGCAAGCTAATTAGCTAAGAAACTGTATCATTTTCTCTGTAGTTTCCCACAGACCTTCTTTTGCTGACTGGATCATTATGTTATAGTTCAATATGCTTCTCTCTCATTCATCATTTTTGTTAATTGTTAATTGGATCACTCTGTGTAATGATACTTAGGGTCAATATTTTCACAAGATTACTTCTTCATAGACAATATGTTTACTTCAATTAGGAAGAATATAGTATTTGATTTTTCATCTTGTTGTGATATTAGCACTCAAAGATTTTCAATTCATTCATTGAGGGTTGAAAATGGATTTGCCTTAATGCTCAGATTTCTTCTTCACAGAATTAGAAAAGAACTTCAGAAAATATTTTATTTTTATCAATGTGTTAGTTATCTAGTGACATTGTTAATACAGAAAATCAGAATTCTAACATTTCCCCCATATATAACAACTGTCAAAATGGTTGACATTCCAGATCCTCAAAAGGGAAACACAGATTGTTTTTGTAGTCAAATACTCTTATCAGAGTTACACCACCCCAAAACTTAGTATTTTTTAAGCACTATTTTGTGTTCCAGTTTAAATATATTCGATGCAGTTTGAGCTACTGCACTTTTTATCTTCACTGATGCTAAATATTTTCTATCTTTTGCTGGTCTACATCTAAACTAAAAGCCTACATCATCAAATTATTTCTTTCAATGGGAAATAGTATTAGAACACCTCAGTCTAGATACTAACAGTGGTTCTTGTTTTCCAGTATTCCTAGGGATTAAACCAGGAAATATGAATGTGAATTCACATGAATTATTAGATTTTCCTTTACCACCTGATACATGTTTGTGTGTGTGTGTGTATTTAATCTTAAAATGAATTTCTTAAATCACAGTTTTTATTGTCATATCGTATTTTCCTGCTTTGGTGTTCTATAGAAATAACTAATTTAATTAGGCTGCTCCTTCTTTCACCAATTTTTATATTCATATTTCTCTTTATAACTAAACTAACTCTTTTATGCAGCGGTATCAATTTATTTTCCTTCTCTGCCTCATAGTGTGTGTGCATATATATATATATATATATATATATATATATATATATATATATTTTAATCTGAGGTTATATTCATCTGTAACACCATATGGTGATTCAGGGCCAGAATATCACACCATCTCCATTGGATGTTACCACATACACCCACCACCAGGGCCCCACAGACATTAATATGAGTATTACATTCTACCACCGTAAAGCAGCTATATGCTGTATTTGCTTTTTCATTTTGCTACTCAAAATCCCTCCATTTTACCATTCAATTTTTTGTTACACAAAATATATTTCACTGTATGTTGTGCATTTCATACTCTGTACAAATTTGTCTTAAAAACAAACAAGCAAAAAACCAGTGTTGCAGTCTGTTTTTTGATGCTCCTTGCAGAGATGCCACATTTCAACTCTAGACACAGTTGCTCAAAGAGGCAAAGCAGAATCGGGTGGTTCAGATCAGTCCCACGTGGAAGGCAGGCTCCGCTGGCCATTTGTGTCTGACTGGGCAAGCCTGAGACTCGAAACTGCAGTATGCTTTCCTCTGCAGAATCAGTTTCCAGCAACACAGTCAAACCTCCCAATTGATTCCCTGGGGACTGGGTGTTCCCTCTTCTTTAGGCAGACCTGGGCCAGAGCCTTCGGGGAGCTCCGTGTCCATGGTATAAATCTGAATGAGATCAGACACAATGCTATCGAGGATTGGCTTGGTGAGGTCCTCACTAAACACCTGCCACCACGACTGCCCCGCATTCTCCTCAGCAGGCACCTCTATCCCATAAGCCCACAGGGTCAGCTGGAGCACGGCCACGGCGATATGCTGAGCTCGAAAGTGGAGGCACAGCCCCCCATGGTAGCTGTCCCGTAGCAGTGCCCAGGCAGTGACAGAAATGGGGGTCCGCTGCCAGCTGTACCGATTCAGCCAGTTCTTGAGGGAAATCAGGTAGTGGAGTAGATATTTGTGTGGGTGCTCGAAGGACACTTGGAAGTGCAGAACTCTTAGCACCAGTAGCTCACACTTAACAATGCTGTCCCGAAGCTCCCAGAAGCTGGAATCCAGCTGCAAAGGCTTGCTGCCGGGGTAGAAGTACCTGTGGGCCACATTTATGATGTCTCGAATGCGCAGGTGCTGCTCTTCCACTTTGCCAGCCAAGTAAAGGGAAGCCATGGCGACCAGGTAGGGGTCATAGGTGTCCAGGTGTGCCTCACGGAAGAACTTGTGGTAAATGGTGCAGGCCGTGGCAATGGGAATGGAGCGCATCCCCAGCTTGACCCCCGCCTCCATGAGGAACCGGATCACGCGGAAGTGCACTCTGGCTTCCCCTGAAGCTGGGCCTTTAGCACCCTGTGCTTCCTCTCCCCGTCTGCGGTCCTCCAGGCCAGGGGACGCCATAGAGCTCCGCGGTCCTCAGGGGTCCTGAACAGGAGTTGCGTCCCCAGGACGAGGGGGCTGACTCTGCTGGTCTTGAGGCAGACACACTTCAGTTCCTGTTTGCTTCTGTTTTAGTATCTGTGACAGTAACTAAGGAGTTAAAGCGTCATATTCTCTCCAACGGTGCTGTGGTTGGAGCTCATCTAGTGTTATGGCCTTGGCTGGCTTCCGTAGGTCCTGACCTTGCACTTGCTCAATCAGCCGGGTATGGGGGTGGGGACCCCTGCTCCTGGTGGCCGCTGCTGCGCTTGGGTTTGTGGTACCACTTCTACCCGGTCTTTTTAGGGCTCCAGATCTCTGGCTGCAGTCTGTATGTTTCCAATAAGCTTTGTGAGGTCAACACTAGCCCCAAGGAGTGGGGGAAGAGACGGCAATCTTTTCTTAGCAGAGACCCAACCTATGTGGGAAACTCAGTTCCTCCCCAGGGGTTTCTCTTTTTTTCCCAAGAGTGAGTGTCAGTTTCTGTTCCCTCTTCCCCAGAGTCCCTGGCTGGTCCCTGCTGCCTGTGGCCTGGGCCAGCCCTCTCCAGGTGTCTCTCACCCACTTCTCGCTCAGTGAAGCATGAATCTCCTCTGTGTCCCTTTGTGGAGTCTGCAACACTCTCCTGTTCAAGGGACACTTCAGCTTCATCCCAATTGTGGCCTCTCTCCGTGCAAGGCAACTGTTAGGCATTCCTCTCAGGAGTAACCTTCCTCCGTCAGCATCTTGGTGACATCCCTAAAAATTAGATCTCTAACTCATTTATAAGAACAAAACTAGCCATCACATAAATGATATATATTGTTTTGAACTAATGTTTCAAAAAATTAGTAACAATATATACATATAATAATGTATAATAACCCAACATATTTACATATAATAATGCACTATAGGGAAATATACATGAACCTAGAACATAAGACTTGTTCAATATATGGAAAATATAATTACCATATTAAGAGAAAACTGGCATAGCTATCTTAATGGAGGCAGTAAAACATCTGATAGATTTATCCACCCACTGATTATTATTAGTAGTAGCAATAATAATAATAATAAAGCACTGCTCAACATGAATAGAAAAAAAAATCCTTCCTATCAGAAAAGGCCTTCCCTGGTAGTGCAAGGGTTAAAGCACAGCACTATGAAGCCTCTGCAGCCAAGAGTTCAGTCCTTGGCCAGGGAGCTGACCCACATGGCACAGCATACCTCTCCTGTCTCCCCACTTGTTCCCTTCAGCAGTGTGTTTCAGTAGATTTACCTGTTCTGCTCCCCACTAGGCTCTGGTGAATCCTCTGAACCCCTGCACCTCTGGCACACAATTTTTGTGTGCATCAATAAATAAATCTTTAAAAAAAAATCAGAAAAAAAAAAAACCCTGCAGTTAGCAACATACTTGAAATTCCTCCATATTTGTTTCCTAAAACTGCTATAATAAAGCCCCACAGTTAAGTATTTATTTATTTACTTAGTTCTAGCCACAATAAGTACAGACTCAAGGTTTTGGCAGGACTGTGTCTACTCTGAGAGCTTTAGAGAATAATCTTTTGTTTCCCTTTCAGTATCTGGGGAACCTGACAAGGCAGCATGGATTCGCTCTTTGCCTCATTCTTCACATGGCATGTCTCCATATCTCTCCATTCTTGTAAGAACATGAATTAACTGAATATAGGACCAACCCTAATCCAGTAAAAGCATTGTCTTAATGTAAATTAATGGAATACCAGTCCACATTTGTTAAAATACTAATATGAAAAAAAAATACTACATGCTGGCAAAAATGCTAACCAACTAACATTCACATACATTTTTGGTTACATGCAGAACAGTCCGCCCACTCTGAAAAACATTCCAGTTTATTTTAAACTTAAATATATACTTATATCACCTGGAAAGGCAACTTGTAGAAATGTATCCCAAAGTAGCCTATGGTGTTCTGAGCTGACTGAGATCAAGCTTGTACTTGCATAGAAAAAGTGGGATACTCTTCTCTCTGATCATCTATGTAAATTAAGGTTAGAAGTCAACCAAGCTTTGATTTGTGGCCCACTATGCAAATTAAGATAAAAGTCTTTCAATTCTATTGGTATAATAACATGCAAATCAGATGAAAGCAATGAATGGTTGAATTTTAATCCTGGGTCCTCTGTGGTAGGTTTGCTTTGTTTGTATTCCTTCCTGAGGCAGACATGCCTGTTTTTCAACAGCTTCCCTATTCTGTTTTACTTACCCAGACTCAAATGACCCTGCAGCTGGGACTTCACTCTCCAGAACTGTGAGAACATTAATTTCTCTTGTTAAAGTTCACCTAATCAGTGTAATTTTGTTATGAATCAGTAGGAAACTAATATGGTAGAATACATACATATATATTAACTTAGACAGCTAGTATATAGTTAGAGATCACACCTTTACGAGGGAGAGTTTAACCTTAAACCTTGAATATGGGCAGAACTTAATGATTTCATCCCAAAACATAGAATATGGAATGAAAAAAATGCAGACAAAGAAAATAGAAGGAGAGGGGGTCTGGCAAACAGTGCTTTAACCAAGTGACTGAGTTTAACGTTACTGTTATTAGTCTGATGCCACATGTCTGCTGCTGTATGTTATGAGAGAGGCATTTTATCTCTGTGGTGATTCTTGCTCCAAATTCCAAAATACCTCTATGATAATGAGAAAGGTATCAGATGTATCCAAAGTGAGACATAACCTACCTGATCAGAACTCAAAAACGCCAAATTCATCAGAAACAATAAAATCTGAGAAATCACCATTGGCCACAGATGGCTAATGAGACATGACGGATAAATGCAGCATGGAATCCTCAATTTGAATTTTGGAATAGAAAAGGGAAATTAGAGGATGGACTAATGAAATCTGAATATATGTTCAAGTTTAGTTTATAGCAAAGTATCAATATCTATTTCTTAGCAACAATACACATAAATATAGACAAAGCAATAGGCCAGGATCCAACCTACGAAAAATCTGAAGTCCAACAAATGAAACTAAAAACTTATGGCCATGTTTCAGCTGGTGATACTTTAGAAAAGCATAGCATTTACTGCTAATCAAGGCATCGGTCTCATTCAGGTCCAACTCTCCTTTCTGAAGCAAGATTTTACATGAGGAAAATCATGTCTTTTATATCTACATTCACTGATATAATCTTCTGCAAAGAAAACTGTAATCAAGGCAATTAGGTGCAAGATTTCTCAGCCTTCTTCACATTTTCCTTCTTTTGGAAATATGTTAAGTAAGCATATCCTTTTTCACTTCCTCTTTAGAGTCTGCACAACCCAAAGTTTGACCTCTAAGACTCACAATCAACAGAAACATTGTCCTTTGAGTAGTCCTGAACATAAGCTAGTGGTTATATCCATCATTGCTTATGGTCCCTGGAATGGATGGTGAGAGCTTAACGAGGTAACAAATATTCATCATAAATACTCTGAAAATATTATTTTTTCCTTGCTGCACTAATATCAACAATGGAGAGATCACTATTTCCTTGAGAGCCAAAGTCAAACATAATCTCATTTGAACCTCTTTTCTTATCCAATGGTCCATAGATTTAATTCTTCAATGTTACATGTTTCTTGCATTTGGCCATGACCTAGTAGTCATGTAAAACCTCAAGTTTTGTTTGCATCTGTGTTCAGAATGGTATGAACATTAGGTACTGTAAAAGTAAAATCTCAACCACCTGTTTCATTTTCTTGATTTCTGAACTCTGAGCTCCCATGAGACATGCCAACAAATGCAGTCGCTACATGGGTGGTTCAGAAATCTTCCTTTTATTATTGGAAGGGTAGAGACAATATGCATCACTGCTCAAAACTTAGGTCCTACAGCATCTGTTATATTTTGTTTAGTCCCTAGAGATCTATCATTTCTCCCTGTCTTTCAAGAAATCTGAGATCTTCAACTTTCCCTGGGTGTCCCTCAAAGACAAGGTTTAAGGAGTAAGCCTGTAGGGCCTACCTGATGGTGCAAGGGGTGCAAGTTGGACAGCAGACTATGAAGCTGTCCTCAGACACTGAAGCATGGGTCTGTTCCCTAGCCAGGGAGGTGACCCACATGGCACAGCAGAGCTTGCTTGTCTCCCTTACAGCTCTCCTCAGCAGTTTATTCAGTCCATCTGTCTGTTCTGCTCCCCACTGTGTTCTAGTGAATCCTTTTACCCCCCACAACTCTGGCATGTACCCCAGTTCTTATATGCATAAATAAACACAGCTTAAAAAAAAAAAAGAGTAAACCTGTAAAAGTGCAACAGAGTGGTCCCCAGGAAAAAGGAAGGTTTCAGATTCCCTGCCTCAATTAAAGGAGGTGGGAGTTTAGTGGGGAAGAGGAGAAGCTGGAGCAGAAGCTCTAGTCGGAAGGAAGCAGGATGGAGGCAAGAAGGAGACCTGGAGGAGCCACGTGAAGCAGAGACGTGAAGAAATTGCACTTGGGTTTTTGATCCTGGACTGACTCAAACAGTGGATGAGAGACCTGTGGGGAGGTTAACAATGGCAGCTTTTAACTTGGTTTAATTTTGTTTATTTTCTCCCAGACTTTTCTGGATGTTTTTGATGCTTTTCCACGGGTTTCCACCGAAAGGTGCTTTAGACTTGTGGCGGGCTTTCGGACCTTGCTTGTTTGAGTGGACATGTACCAACAAGGGAAGAGGTAACTTCAGGGGCTTGATTTGAAAACTCTATTATTTGTCTTTTCCATATTACACACTCATTTTAATAAAGTTCCTTTTCATTAAAGGGCTATATCTTTCATTTAGATCTGTCAGATGGCAAAGCCTATTTTGAGCAGGCAAGTTTGGGGGTTCTGGGGTGCCCATATACCTATCCTATAACAAAAGCAGAGATGAGCTGGCCACTTGACATGGCTCAAGGCATTTGTCACCAGTGGCGATTACAATGGGGGTTGGTTTGGGTGGCAAATGTTCCCATTAGGTACTCTCTGCCATCCATGCAACATCATTCTGGACAAGATCTCCATAGTCCAGAGGGAGGATGATGGAGAAGACCAGTAAGTTCTACACTGTCCCTTGCAGTGTCCCATTGCTGTGTTGTCGCTCTAGGGTGCCCTAGCCTTGCCATGACATTGGTAGCATCATCTCAGCCCCAAGAAGTAGCTGTTGATGGCTGGAATTGACAACCTGCTCGCTACTCTACCACCCTGGGCAACACTGCCATGGTTGCCTTTGATTTCACCTCACGAGCTACTCTACCAGATCCCTGGAAAGAGGCCATGCTCACCCAGTCTCCCCATGAGTATTTCACTGACCAGCATATAAAGATCCAAACCAGAATCTGTACAGAGGAACAGATTCTGCTGTGGGCAGAATTTAGTTTTTATACCAAATAAACAGACTATGAAATTAACTTTAAAAAATAAATTAAAAAAAAAAACCTGTAGCAATGCTTAACTCACCATGCCAAATCTTAAAAGTGGTTTAAGAAATGAGCTAATATAATGTTGTTATTGTTGAATATTTAAAACAATTTTAAATTTCATTTGGCTACCATGTTCAGACAGGAACAAAATTCAAAATTTAAATTAAAAATGTATAGTCTGTAAACACCAACAAGGCAGTGCTGAGCAAAATGGAAAGTTGAAAGTACCAGAAGAAAAAAGGAAATAATTTAAATTTGAATCAGAGAAAGAAGGATCTAAGTTAAAGTAAGACAGTATTCAAAATTGGGCTTCTAGACCCTTTGAGCTGTAACTCAAATTAGTTGACATCTCCAACATTTTGTAGCCATATTCTTTACATGTTTAGGCAGTGAAACTTGACAAATAACTGATGGTAGGTGTGATTAATTTTTAGGAACCATATGGAAATACCAATACCATTTAATTCCACAAACAGAATTTAAATATGAAATAATGAACATTCTATTCTATGGGTATTGATCCGTTTTCATATAAATTAATTTTAGGAATGTAGTTTAATATTTGTGTTGATACTTCTGCTGGATATTATCAACAGCATGTTCTTAAGCTAACAATTTTGGTTACAAAGTCAAACTCAGCAGTTTTAAAGGCCCTTTAATATAAATGAAACTGCTGATGTCAGCTTTCAAAATAATGAATCGTTTGTTCTTTTCTAAATATACTACCTCCTTGCTTATAGGAGACTGGAAACCATAGAAATCATGTAGCGAGATCAAATTTGAGTGCATTCATGAAAATGTTATTCTCCCACCAACTATACTTCTTCTGTTATATACATGGTCCACTTATGTACAAAAATTAGGATACACTATTGTTAATTTGTGTAGATAGGAATTTTGTGAGGATTAATCCAGACACATATTCTGCATCCATTTTCAAGACAATTGTTTTCTGAACTCAGCTGAGCCCAGGAAAAAAAAAAGGGGGGGGGGGAATCAAAATATTCTAAGGGGTATTTCACCCAAAGGTGGATGATTAAAGTTATTGCTTTACATAAAAGATATTCCAGTTATGAATAGACATGTACAATCATCTTAAAACTGTCGTCAGTGGTGATATAAATTGATGAGGCCATTTTGGTAAGCAGTATGGGCTGTCCTTGACAAACTGAAAGGACCAGTGGTTCAGTCCTCCTTCTCTGGGTATCTGAAGAATATGAAGTCATCAGCAGGAAATGCTGTATTTCTATAAGGTTACTTAGTGTTCACTGATAGATGTGTGAAGACATACAATGGTCTTTAGATGCTCACAAATGCATACTAATCAGCTTTACGGAAAGATGAAGCAAAACAGGGGAAACTGGAGAGGATTTTGTGAAGCAAAATTCATTAGAATTATAGACACATATTGGATGCTTTCACCTATGTGAACAGTATGAAAGAAACAAAGTGGATGTCTAGACAAAAAAAAAAATAATAAAAATAAAAATAAGCTAGTGGACATTGATTGCTAAACTGTGGTTATCACAGCTGAAGCATGCATAAGATGTGGGGGTATAATTTATGGTGGATGATGTTCAGCTTATTTTTTTTTAATTTTGTTGAGAAAAATTATAACATAGTGAATGTATTATTTTCTAAGCACTAGGTTCATAGAAATTTTTTACGATATTCCAGAAATATTCCACACTGAAGAATAACAATTATGTTTTCTTCAATAATCCATATAGTTAAAAAACAAAGATTATACTTTTCATGCATTATTAATACAACTGCAGTGCCTTAAGCAGTAGGATAAATAAAACAGTGTCAAGACTTGAAGAAATGTCAAGATATCACAATACTGACAATACTAATACAGTGATAAAGTAAGTGACATGTAGACTTATGTTGGCAGATGCAGTTATCTCAAATTAGCAAATTAATAAACTGAATTCCTACTGAGACTGCAAAAATACTACTTAACTCCAGAAACCTCACAGTAATTTCTGCATTTTATTTATTAGAAAAGGGTTGCCACACAGTTTTTGTTAATATGTGGGAACTGGTCATATATGCACACACAATAATAGATAGATAGATATAGATAGATAGATAGATAGATACATAGATAGATAGATAGATAGATAGATAGATAGATAGATAGATAGATAGATAGATAGATAGATAGATAGGAGCTAGATTTAGATAACTCAGACAAATCAAAGGAATGACTTTAAATTGAATGTAAAATCTAATATTTGAACAAGGACAATATGTTATTTCCAAATTCCTCCAATTTGGGATTAAACACACAGAAAAATGTTAGTTACCAACAACAACAAAAAATAGTATTAAGCATTTAAGTGTCATCTGGTTTCTGCTATGTAAGTCTTGGCTCATACACTGATGATTCATACTATGGAATAGATGTCTGAATGGCATCCTCCACACCGCTCCCCAAGCCTCTAATAAAAAGATTCCTATCCCATAGTGTGATGGTGTTTGCAAGTGAGATCTTCGAGAAATAATTAGGTTAAATGAGGATGGAGTCCCCATGATGAGATTGTGTCCTTATAAGAGAAAAGGGTTCAGGAACTTCTCTGCCTCTGTCCTGTAAGGAAATAGCAAGAAAGTGCCTACTGCAAGCCAAGAACTGGACTTCACCAAATAGCAATTTGTGTGGAATATGGATATTGGATTTCTCAGCATTCAGAACTCCAAGAAACAAACTCTTCTGGTTAAGCCTCCCAGTCGCTGGGGTTTTTGTAGTGGCGGTCTGCTTCTGTGCTGTGATGAGCAATGATGGCGGCTCTCACATCTTCACTTCAAACCTGGTGAGGGTGTTTCTCTGGGAGAATGGAGAGGCCCTGAGTTGAGAAAGATGGAGCTTGTTGGGTGATTCATGCTGGAAAGACAAAACTTGGAGCAGGAGATGACGGGTGCCCAGAATTATGGATGCCATAATGCCATGAATATTTCCGTGGAATAGAATTCTGAGCAAATTGGCCACTTCTGCTTTTTCATAAAGTTCACTTTGTTGAAGTTTTAAGCATAAACCAATAGTTGTCAGGCTATATAGAAGGATATTACAAAAAATAATAATAATAATAACCTCCCATCCATCCCTTACCCCAACATTTGTTTACATTGTGCCTTAATTACTTCTATACTGTAATTTGTCTGTTGTGATACGACTGGAGGGGGGTTGTGGAGGAGGGTGCATCTTCCTGTTAAATCACACAAAAAGAAATCAGATGGAGAACACCACCAGAAAGTTGATGAAGTAAATATAGCACTTCTAATAAAGGTGCAGTTCTTTAAACATAAATCTGAAATGCAGAAAAAAAGCTTGAAATTCTGATGGAGAAATGTAAACTATGCTGTTCGTAAAGGAGGAGCAGGATGATATACAGATTTCTGACCCTAAAACTGCCACAAAATTGTGCTCCCACAGTTGACCTCATCACATTTACTAGCAGCTGTGTATCAGGTGATCTGAATAAATAAACTGCAGTAGTAACAATTACTGAGCTTTGAGATAATATGGAATTATAAAACATCAGGTGAACTCATCTACATTATTACTTTCATGGAAATTAACTATTTTAGTCAACAAATGTTTATCAATCATTTACCCTAAAAGATGGAACATTTAATTGCATTTACAAAGATCCTCTGAATGATCACTGTTATAATATTAATATAATTTGACTGTTAGTGTTAAGAAGGAGCATGTTTAGGGTTGCTAAAAATTTGCTAAAGCCTTCCTGTAACAACCACACCTTCTCAAACCCCCATGCAAGTACTCTTAATCTAAGTCAGCACTGCTGATATGGCTAATTGACTTTACATAATGAAGAGTCAATACAACATCTGATTTTCTTGAAGTTAATAGTGCGTTTCTTATGATGATCTTTACTTCACTTTTATACAGTCATTTAGAATCTTAAGCACAGTCATATAGGCCAGGCTTTGAGGAAACTAAACTTACTTATTGTTGGTAGCATGCAATTGTAATAATATAATCTGTTCTAACAAAGAAAGCTTTCCATATAGCATTTATAATCGTTAATGAACAATGAATTCATTTTATGCTGTCAAGTTATATTAATGCTTTTCTGGCTATTTCCAATTGTTCCATGATCAAAAAGCAATTGTTAGAACCACATTATATCAGTCTGTCACTCATTGAATTGGTCTCATTATTAACATATATTGAAACTATCAAACAGCTTGGAAAATTTTTAAAGTCATAGTGATAGCTATTCAATATTCAATGTACAGGGACTTTGCAGCAGTCTCTTTCATAAATAATCAAAATTGCAAATCCCTACAATGAACTGAAGTTTCTAGAATGCAAAATTAGGTATGAGATATTTGGATTCTAAAAATGCTTGTAGTGTTCATCTGAGAAGTAAGAAAAATATTTAAATTCAATTTATTGAGTGATTTTCTTTCTTTATTGAGTGATTTATTTTTAAATAAAATTTTAAAATTAACATTGCAAGGCTGTTTTAGCATCATGTGCTTCACATCTTCATGTGAAGATACCTTCTCAGCTCTAAAACACTTAAGGTACCATTAATTCTATCTATATGGGGTTAAACTTATTTTTGTTAGTTGAGTTTATCTGTATATTTCAAAATGTTCTATTGAATTTAAGGTTATTTTGGAGAGTAAAGTTGTAAAAAGTGATCTGAAGGCAGTAAAATTCCACAGGTACCAATCAAACAACATAGATGACTGAATATTCTACTTACAAGACT
Source organism: Condylura cristata (assembly GCF_000260355.1). Taxonomy (NCBI): domain Eukaryota; kingdom Metazoa; phylum Chordata; class Mammalia; order Eulipotyphla; family Talpidae; genus Condylura; species Condylura cristata. The sequence goes on along the minus strand of NW_004567104.1, from coordinate 66,508,922 downwards.
ATTCTGATAAGCTCAAAACATGCAATATATTTCTGGGGATTAGGGATTTGTGATTTTTTCAGGTAAATCTTTCATGTGTATAAGATACTGCAGATGCTGAACTAGGCATTTCTTTAAGGTTTGAAATTCTTATGACACTTCAAACCCATTGCTCATTTGAAGAGGAGAATACAAATTGCAAGAGATTTTAAATTCAAAGTGTGCCTGGGACAAAGATGGAACTTAACTCAGCTGGTCCCATTACTCTTGATAGACAAAACTAAAAAAATGAACTTGGATTTTTATTAGCCTGTATTATCTTTTCTTGATAAAAAAAAGTTCTAACTGAGGAAACAAATTTCATCCATTTCAGATGGTCCACTATATGCATGGAAAGAATACTGATGAGGCAAGTCTTAAGGGAAACTACAATGTCCTCAATTCTCCACGAAAATTTTAAATGTAAGATTCATTTATAACTAATTCTGAGTATGGACAATAATATCTGGGTTATAAATGCTTGTTATTTAGGAGAAAGTGAGTCTTTACATAATTAAAGATGAAAAGAGGATAAAAAAATTGAAAGAAAAATAAAAATTGCTTGAAAGATTTTAACTAACAATAAGAAAATCAGTTGAAAATATTCCAAGAATATCTTAGAAACTGAGTTTAACAGCATGGCATTTAAAGGGCAAAGGACTTTAAATATCATAAAGAACTGTTGTTTCGAGGAGAACAACATGTTAAGAAATCTACCTGCATTCCCCATGTCTTATTTATCCAACAATTTGTGCTCAGTCTATTTTTGCTTTAGTAGAAGAATCAAAAAAAAAAAATCAAAAGTAGCAAGGGAGTTCAATTTAATAAATTTAATAATAAAAGCAGAGTGCAAGTTACAATAATCATGCACATTCCACCATCATTTATAAAGAGATGGATCTATATCCTGAGTTAAAGAATGGGGTAAAGGATGAAGGCCACCAGGATGAAATGCTGGGAAACCACCTTGGAGAAGGATGCTTAGGAGTGGTGATCATTTTTTCCTTATTAGGGAAGGAAAAGACTTAAAGCAAGGTGATTAACTTCTTCTTTGGTTAAGGAAAATGCAAAAGGATTAAGGGAAGGGTAAGATCTAGACTTAATCTTCTAGAGCCTTCATCATCCTCAATTCAATATAACCTATGCACAAGAACTGAACTTCTTGAGGTCAACTCTGAGAATCTTGGAGTGGTCTTATTTGAAATATTTCATCTATAAAAACAGAAATATTAATTTGTCTTTATTGGAATGACAATGTTTTGTTTTGTTCTTATGGTGATGTTGGTCTTAAAGCCTGTGGTTCCAGAACCCATGCTCCACCATGCTATCCTATTCTGTCTCATTTGTGACCTGACTCTCACACTTTTTTCCAACACTCGATACAAGCTCAAGTTTGCAATGCTCAGTCTACAAATACACAATTTGGTTTTAAGGTCCTTATCTTACCTTTTACACACTATTTATCAGACTCCCGTAGGTTCTTTCTGATAACTTTTTTTCCTTTTCAAGAGGTTCATTTTCATTGAACACAGCTGGACTATAGGTATGAAACCCCAATTCACACCAGAAACCCTTCTTCACCATGTAATCTGCATCTAGTATAATTTAAGTTATACCCACATGGTGTTTGTTGAAATATATTACTCCCTGGAGAGTTCATATTCCTTTAATGGGGAAGCCAGGCTTTTTCTTCCTCAATTTCATATACAGATCAGATGTGATTTATTTTTCCAGATAATATTACATCTCTTTCAGAAACTGGACTTCTCCGATCAGTGCATAGTATACTTGGAGATGTGACATATAATGATTTTACACAGGAAAATACAAGTGTTGCAGAAAGAAAATTTACTTTTTTTACAAGATTTAAAAAATAATAAACTTATTTATGCATATAAGAACTGGGGTACAGGCCAGAGGTGTGGGGAGTGAAAGGATTCACCAGACAGAGAAGGGAACAGAACAGGTGGATTTATTGAAATACACTGCTGAGGGTAGCAGTGAGCAAGACAAGAGAGGTCTGCTGAGACATTAGCTCACCTCCCTGGCCAGGGATTGAACTCAGGTTGCAGTGCCTGTGGATAGCTTCACAGTGCTGTGCTTTAACACACTGTGCCACTGGGAGGCAGCTAGTATGTTATTTGAGGGTCTTTTTTCTATTGAGCAAGTAAGATTTTAATGTTTGTGTCTAAGAGTAACCTAGTGTTTATAAGGCTAGGGTAGGGAGTGAGAAAAAAGTGAGGGACAAGGGACAGAGTGGGACAGATTAGGAACTGTTCCAATTCCTCTTTTCTTCCTTTATTCATGGTCTTCATCAAATCATAGAAAGCTTTTGAACAAAAAATTATTTTCTCAAAATAATTTTCTCTTTTCTTGGAAATCCCTGTGGACTTTACAATCAGAATCAGGAAGTAAAAGAAGTTCTGTTTTGCCTGTAGAAACTGAATTAGACTGCAGTTCAAGAATTACCTTTTGTTCACGCTTTTCTCCCTTTGGTGACACCTAAGCCTTCTAAAATTGCATGAAACATTATGAATTTCATCTCTAGGGTGTTCCCTTATTATACTAAACTTTATGGTTGAAAATTTGTGTCAATGGTGAACATCCTGTACCTACTGAGAGTTTGGTTTTTATATAAAGGTCAAATATTGTAGGAAGATTAGCTGGTATAATAATTCATATTTTACTAGGGCAAGTTACTTCCTATTTCCAAAACTCACATGTCTAGTTCTGCTCTTGAATACTGTATACAAAATCCCATAATGAATTAACTGACCACAGTTGTGCAAGGTATCTTTGAATAAGTGGGTCACAATCAGTAAAAAACAAAACAAAACTGACAAAAAAAACTGTTTTAGACATTTATTGTTTAGAAATAGACTTTAGAAAATGTTATTCTTATAGAATAGTTAATTTTGCAAGTTTTAAAATTGGTTTTTATAGTAATGTATTATGATCTACTTTATTCCAATATAGTATAGACTTCTCATATATTTGTTTTCAGTAACACCAAGATGTGTGTCTTTGTATAGGATGCTTCAAAAGACATTTCATCACATGAAACTTGCTCAGAACGATTTATACTTTCTAAAGCTTATAGGCAAGATTGCATGGCACAAAGTTTACAAAATTACAATCACAGGTCACTTATGAACTTATATTTCTTTCCTTTTTTTTTTTTTTTAAAGATTTATGTTATTTGTTTTTGCATAGAACAACTGGGGTGTTGACCAGAGGTGCAGGGGCAGTGAGAGGGTTCACCAGAGACAGAGTGAGGAGCAGATCAGGCAGATCTGCTGCAATACACTGCTAAGGGGAGCAGCGAGGAGAGAGGAGAGGTCTGCTGTACCTCTGAGTTAGCTACCTGGCAGGAGATCAAACTCAGCTTACAGAGGCCTGTCATAGGCTTGATAGCACTGATTTAACCCCTGTGCCACAAGGGAGGCCCCCAAGATTTGTTTTCTTAAAAAACAGGCTATGTTTATTTTAAACAAGTCAGCTAAAAAAGACCAAGCCTGTAAATTCAAGATAGTCAAACTCAATTTTTGTACATATCTGACTTAAGTCTGTTCTTTTCCTGGGAGGTAATGTGGAGTTGAAACTTTTCCCATATAAAATGCACTTGCTTTTGCTCTTTTAGTGATGTGGAGCTTCAAATACAAAATTTAGGTTTCTAATTGTTTTGTTTTCTTTTTTACTAGAAAGCTGTAACGAATTATGAGGTACTGATTGATACCTCTGTAACTAAAAAAAAAAAAAAATCAGTGTTTTATGCACAGTTCAAAAAGAAGCCTCAGAACTGATTAATTGAATGATTGACTGAGTGAATAACTAATCCAGTATTTATTGAGAATATGCCAGACTTTGCACAACATAATGGATTTGGGACACTTTTTATATGAACAAAAAACACCAATTCTAGAATTCAGGTAGCATGTGTGAAATGATGTAGATTATATTTCATGTGCTGTGTTATATCTGCCTTCCACTTTATAGGATATTGTAAACATTTTCTCATTTATGTAAGCATTCCTAGATAATTAGGCCATTAGCTGATCTATGGTTGTATAGAAATGACCAGTCTTATTGTTGACCACTACACTGTTTTCAGTGTCCTGCTATTATAAATAACAGTGGAATAACTTCTTTGAACATATTGATTTTTTTAATAAATACTATATTTTATCTTCAAAATAAATTCTGATGGGGCTTTTCTGTATAAAATCATGAGCTTACTTTTAAGACTTCTGATGCTATTTCTGATCACCCTACAGAAATATTATACTAATTTGTAAGAGTAATGAATCTATTTTAAAGCTATTACTTTTGGTTCCTAAATCACTAAAAATTTAATTTTCTCTTTTCACCTTGGTCATTGACATTGTATTGGATATAATTTAGTGCTGGTTTATAACCCTGACTATGAAGAAAGCAACATTTTTCTAAAACATTTTCAACTTAAACATGTTCCTTTGGGTAAGTTTCTTATGGGAGTAGTTTATAAAGCAGCACCAGCTGGTATTCAGTCATTTCTATACCATCTATCAGTATCAAGCAGATGAATTAAATAGGAATGGGATAGGTATCACTTCTCTTGCACATTTCAATTCTTTTATGGTAAACTAATCTCTGCCTATTTCCAGTATACAGCACTGCTCTGGTAGTATATCTTGATAGGGAAGGAAATAGCCATTGGTCTATTCTATCACTCTTTGGGTCAGAGAAGTATATAGGCATTTTGCAAGTTGCTGAAGAAATCCATTCCAATTATATATTATAAAGCTAAGGAAATGAACAAAATGAATTCTCAGAATTAATGTCCCCCTGGTAGTTCAAACTTGGGTCAAAATTAGATTTATCACCCAATCATGGCAAGTGTCTACTTTGATGTAGGATATTAGTATTGGCATCCACAAGAATTAGTGATTCAGAGGAACTATCCTAAAATCCTTGAAAAAGTTTTATATATA
>NW_004567104.1:66492837-66503834 GCF_000260355.1 Condylura cristata | reverse complement strand
AGGATATTAGTATTGGCATCCACAAGAATTAGTGATTCAGAGGAACTATCCTAAAATCCTTGAAAAAGTAATATATATATATATATATATTTCCCTTGCTTCAGTAAATAATCACAAAAGTAAAGACTCTAAGAGCTTTAATAGTTAGCAAGATAACATATTTCTATGTAAGTATTTCCTAAGCATTCTAAGGTAGACTGCTTCAGTGAAAGATTCCAGCACAGTGAACTGGTCGAGGCATGAAAGCATGACAGGAGGGCCCCCCTGATGGCACAGGGGTTAAAGTCTTAGTACTGTCAAGCTACACAAGCTATTGCTGGTCAGGCAGGTGACTCATGATGTAACACACCACCCCTGTCTCACCTGCTGCTCCCCTCAACAGTGCATTGTGATCTGCCTGTTCTTTTCCCCACTCTGTCTCTGGTGAATTTTTTCTCACCTCCCACACTTCTGGCCTATACCCCAGTTTTTATATAAATAAATAAATAAAATAAATATTTTTAAAAAATGGCAGGCCACTGCTCAACATTGGAACTGTCTTCAGTCAAGATTCTGACACAAACTCACCAAACAGGACATTTCTCATGAACACATTCACTACCACTGACAATCTCTATTCCTGTCATGTTTTTCCCTCTTTCTGGTTATAGCAAATCTTTGCCCCTGATTTGTAAGATCTGAATACTTCTTTTGGTTCCTGCTACTCTAGGATCTTCTTTCCTCCTTGTTAGTCATGTGTGTCTTTGAGTAGAAGCCAACACAGTATTAGAAGTGCCACAGATTTACCTGGCAAAAAACTGATGGCCTATAACAAAGTGAGGTGGTCAGAGTTGGCAGAGAAAACTTTCAGACTTGACACAGATGCGAACTCCTCTAAGAGAAGAATAGTAGCAATGAATACTAACTAGGAAGAGTCTTAGTCTATAGATCTGAGAACATCTTGGGCAGGATGCCGGGTAGGGATTGCTCATTAGAAGCAATCTACATCATGTAGGACTGGCTAGTATCCATCTTAGTCATTGCCTGGAGGCAACCTGCAGAAACAGGGGGCATGGTGTGAAGTCTACTGTGGATTCCAAAGTTGTAGCATCTGCAGTCTGCCAGCTAATTATACTACTACAGATTCTCTTTTGAACCGAGATTTTGAGTGGTGCCTCCTTTTGACAACACCAGTGGAGTCAGAATCAAGGACCATAGTTCAGTGCCCAGTGTCTCTCAATTTCATCCCTGGACTAAAGGTAGAATCCACCACAAAACTGTCTGTGAGTGCTGGTGTCTTCTTCAGTAAGGAATAGTCAGTACAGTCACTAGAGAAGTTTCCTCTGGCCTTTCTCAGTGGATATAGTCGGTGGGTATAGGAGTAGACAGAGCTGGTATTCTGTAGACTACTTGTGATGAATTGACTCTAACATTATTTTACTGTCTTTGCATACCTGTATTTATGTAATTTAAAAAAAAAAAGAATTTGAAACCTATTGAATGTAGCTGCCAAAGAAAAGATCCAAGATTCTGTAAAATAGCCAAGTGAATGTATAAATGCACTTCAGGGGGAATGAGGTCATTTACACTGTTAGAATTTTTGGTATATGCCCCTATAGTAGATCCATATCAATCCAGTAAGTGATAAAATCCATCCTCTTTAATCTAACACTCTGGAATCTTCCCACATATATCACCTAGTTTTATGGCAATATAAATAACAAAAACCTTACAATTCTTTTGGAGTACATATTTTCTCTAGGAACAGATTCCCCCTGGAACAAGCTGACATTTAAAGGGTGGTTCTTATGTATCTTTTTTTTTTTTTTAATTCCTGCATACAGAACTGGGGTACAGGCCAGAGGTGCAGGAGTGGTGAGCGAATTCACCAGAGACAGAGCGTGGAGAAAAACAGGCCGATCCATGAAGTTCACTGCTGAGGGGAGCAGTGGGCAAGACAAGAGAGGTCTGCTGCACCATGTGGGTCACCTCCAGGGTCAGGTATTGAACTGGCACTGAAGAGGCTGTGGCTCATTTGCAGTGCTGTGTTTTAACTTGCTGCACCAAAAGGAAGGACCCTCTGATATATCTTGAGAACAGCAGGCATGAGCTGTTCTCCTTTGTGTCTCTCCCACTTAATATATTTGCTGTATCAATCTATAATTTCCCAAATTCAGATACATTTTAGCTTTAAAAAATTGAAACTAGTAAAAAGCATGTGAAGAAACCCAGTTTATCTTCTTTGTTTTGGGTAGAAAGTATAATTTCCCTTAAACGTCACATTTGAAGAAAGTTTCACGTAAGTAGTAGGAAAGACTGAAGTATCAATTAAACTATTGCAAAGCTATACCAGGCACTGCACTTTGTTTCAGAAAGAAACTGGGGTTTAGTAGAACTATAGCTTGGAGGGAGGGAGGGAGGGAGGAAGGGGGGAAGGAGAATTGAGAATTGAGAATTTGTTGTGCTCTGAACATACATATATATGGCCATGACATCAGAATGTTCTATCAGATTGAGCTTATTTCCAGTTACTCCTCTCTCCATTTGGCTATTTTAAGGAATCCTTTTAGGATTTTTTTTTTTTTGTAAAGTGATTAATGTAATGATTCAGTTTTTTTCCATTTTTTAAACCCTGGATGAAACACTGTCAATATTTTTTGAGGTTATGGAAGTAGAAGTTTCCTCTTATCTATTCTTCAATTCAGGTTCATAAATTGGGAAAACATGGGCCCTGAAGAATGGGCATGGGCTTGATTGGTTCCTGTTTGAGCAGCAAGTGACATCTACCTCACAAACTGGTTTAAAGAGGAACCACTGCTCCTCGCGTTCAAGTAGCCAGACAGGTAAAGTTTTGCTGCTTCGAGATACAGATATGCCCTGTTTGCAACCCACACGAGCAACTCTTGCTATGATTGAAAAGTTTAGCTGAATTGTCATATGTGCCCAAATTCAGCCCCAGGTTGAGCTTTAGATGCCCAAGAGAGTATCTATGAGAAACTATTTTCACTCATTATACTTCGAAAAAACCACTGATATCCATATATAACATCGAGAGATTTTGAAATAAGTGCCAAAAGGAGCTCTAATTTCATAGCATACAATTAGTACACGTGACAAAATATCATCTATTGAAACAACTATCTCCTTTCTATAAGCTTACTTGCCATCAGTTACATCATTGTTGACACTTTGGAAGTGCAGGACACCCTCTTAGTGACTATTGCACACACACCACCAGAGCACCACAGTCTGTCGCCAGTGCCCACTGTTCCCCATCCCACTTTGTTCTCAGACCCCCCCTCACCCTCAGTCCCAAGGTCATCTTTCCAGGGTTAGTTTTTAAGTGTGACTTTATCAGATCCTTTCTTTGGTTTCCTCTATATTCCACAGACAAGTGAAACCATCCAGTGTTTGCATTTCTCCTTCTGTCTTTTTTCATGTGAGCTTATTTTCAAACTGAAACAAAAACTATTTTATCTCTTGACTCATTTAGATAAAATATTAAAGTATATTTATTTAAATTAGTTGTGGGCCTCCTTGGTATCTCAACAGTTTAAAGTGCAGCATTATGAAGCTAGGCGCAGCCGCTTCAGACCAAGTTTGATCCCTGGCCAGGGAGCTGACCCACATGGCACAGCAGACCTCTCCTGTCTCACCTGCTGCTCCCCTCAGCAGTGTACTTCATCAATCTGCCTCTTCTTCTTCTCACCCTGGTGAATCCTCTCATCCCCACACCTTTGGCCTGTAACCCAGTTCTGTATGTATAAATAAATAAATCTTTGAAAAAAGAAAATAAAATATCAGTGGTTCTGGTTAGAACAGAATATTTCACTCTTCTTCTCCCAGTCTCAAAAGAGCATATGAAGATTTAAGGTCAGGAGGCTACATTTTGATTACTCAAAAGCTATCTACTAAACTTGGAGGACTAACCCAGAAATCTCCCTCAGGGATGAGATCATACCCCACCCAACCTCCTCTCTCAATCCATGGTGTTCTTTAGGAATTCATACTTCTTCAACTCGATTTTTGCCAAAATGAAGGTTCACCTCAAAACATCTTGGTTACAAGGTGAGTACATGATCTAAACATGTATCATATAACATCGGGTTTGGGACTCCTGTATATTTTCTTGGGTGGAAGTTGGTGGGCATCAAGCTTGCCCAGGAAGGACCTGGGCAATAAAAGAGCTGAAATGAGTTGAGTCGGGAGATGGCAAAGACATGGGTGCTGATTGATTATATTACTTCATTTTTTATTTTCCTTCACACCTGCAAATAGCAGGTCTGAGAAACCCTGCACTCACCAAGTATATGAATCAATAAAATTCATTTTTGTTTCAGCCAGTTTCAGTTTAGATGGCTGTCACTTGCAACTAAATGAACCCAATTCAATGTATAGTAAGATAAGAGTTTCTTATAACACTGTGTTATTTGAAAATATTACCATACTTATACTGGGCACATGTATAATGTATAGAGGTAGTTCAAGTAATAATTTACCTTGATGTACAAAAGATAATCCTGAAAGAATTACTACTCACATTGCAATTTAATAAATCTCACAATTATGACTTGTCATATATATTGTAGGGAGCAGTCTTTCTTTTTTTCCCCTACATATATCACTTTACATATTTTTAGTAGGACCTGGAAGTCAAGTGGAAATATATAAATTATAATTATCATTTATAAAAAAAAAAACATCTTTGATTTACTCTGTAATTCATACATAGGACACTGAATAGTGCTGATAATTCAAATTTACAAAGCTTTTAAAAAAGCAATGAAATGTAAAAATGGAATTATATCCTCATGTCTTGACTTAGGAATGACACAAACCTATTAGCTTATTCATTCATGAAGTCTGAAATACTTCTATCTGCTTCTTCTTTGTTCATTTATGAGATGAGAATAATTTCTATCTGATCCTTCTTTTTAAGGGCTTTAATAACAAAATAAAAATGTTCATTAATATTGGTATTTAAACTTACCCCAGTGTTCAGACCAATCTGGGCTCGAAGTAAGAAGTTTTGCGTCACATTTTCTCATTGGAGCAAAGAGATTAGAACCATTCACTTCCCTAGACAGCTAGATAAAAGCTTTTACCAGTGTATGGAATTCTGGGTGTATATACCCAGCATCTTTTGGGGCCATGAAACCCACCTGCTGATCCTTTAATTTTGCTTCTAGATGCCAACAGATGTGAGAACCCTATTACTGAGTTTTAATAATTTGTTGCAGGTATTTCTAGCTGGATTGCTTGCAAATAAATGAGCCTTTGAAATATATCAAACTAGAGGTTAGTCTTATAGCTGTTGCTGAATCTCTTGGAGAGTTTGTCATGTCCTTCAGAAGTATCCTCATAACCAGAGTTATAATTCATGACTGCCATATTCTCACAAATGTGACCTTTTTCAGCCTACCTTTATCTCCATTCTTTTCCTTGATTTTAACTATTTCCTTGTTTAAGTGTCTCAAGAAAGAACATTTATATTTTATTTTGTTTTTAGGAATTATATGACAAATAACTCGAGAAACTGAACTCTGTCTTCTTTCCATGTGGGTCATTTTGCAGGTTGTATCAGCCATGTGATATCTTGTGGGATGAAGTAGACACTCTTATAAAGTAGAAAGTAGGTTATAATGTGATCAATTCCCCAAGTTAAGTAGTTCTCCCTTACAATGCAACAACCCCTATGTGTAGGTTCAGGTGGGTCTGTGTTCTTGCTGTGGGACCAGGAGCTTGTGGAAATGATAAAAATAGGCTGACATTCTGGCCCTCCCTGGTGGCACAGCAGGTTAAAGCACAGCACTGCAAGCTAGGTGTAGCCACTTCAATGGGAGTTCGATCCCTGGCCCTGGAGGTGAACCATATGGCACAGAAGACCTCTTCTGCTCCCCTCAGCAGTGAACTTTGTGAGTCTGTCTGTTCTGCTCCCCACTCTGTGTCTGCTGAATCCCCTCACTGCCCCTGTGCCTCTGGCCTGTACCTCAGTTCTGTATGAATAAACAAATAAATCTTAAAAAAAAATGGCTGATATTCTAGCATTCTAGTTATTGCTTTGCCATGAATAATAAAGTCAGTTGTCTACAAGCCAGGAATTTTATGTCTTCCGTCAGTTTCCATGAGGTAACAGTGGTCTAACTTGTAAGTCTGTGAGTAAATAAATCTTAGACCCTTTATAGTTCTTACAGTAAAGTATCTTTAGATTAGAAGAACCTATAAATTGTCTTTTATTTTATACTTCATGAATATAAAAGCTCAATATTCATTGACTTAGAACTCCATGGAGTTATGCCATGTAAACAACCCAGCTTATGAAATATATAAATAAATCAGTATGCACATTTCATCAGTAAAGTTAATGAAAGCCCTACCAATTCTCAGGGAATTTGTTGAGAATTCAAAGCATACAACCAGTGAGAACAGTGACAATCATAATCCATTGTGGTCACAGTTTTTGACTTATAATGTTTAACTTGAACTTTGGAGAACCACATTTTTCCAAAGTTCACACACACATTTTACTTTTCAAACAATTTTTAAATTAATATCCATACACTGAGGTCTTCACTGTATCTCTTTCCATCTTACAGATTAAATGTGATACAGATTTATTAGGTTAACAAAATTTAAAGTAATATACAACTTGAATCCATAAAGTCTCTCTCTAGAGATCCATAACAAACAGGTAATGTGAAGATATACATTTCTTAAGGTTTAGATGGTAGTGACTGATTATAGGGAACAATCTGATTGAGAAATAAAGACAAATTCATATAGCACAATGGGAATTCGACTGGACAACAGGACAAACGCTTCTGTTCTGAACCCAGAGTAGCTGACTTGGCTCTCAGAAACGGTTGCTACATCTCTGTCCACTATTGTATTTATTTTCAGACATCTCTAGCCCCTCCAGCTAAAAAGCAAATGTAACACTGAAAGTGCCTTTCTTCCTTCCTTCCGTTCTTTCCCTTCCCTTTTCTTCTTCTTTTCCATTTTACTTTGCTCTTAACATATTCATGAATGTGCTTACTTTTCTATTCTTTATTCTCTAAAAAAAAACATTATATTTTTAAAAGATGTATAGCTTATGCTGCTGCCTTGCCCGCTGCTCTTCTCAGCAGTGTACTTCGTTAAATACACTACTTTTTATTAATATGTTTGTCATTTATTTTCTTTGGAAGGTGTTTGAGTTTTCAGTTTAAGAAAATTAATAGAAAGCATTTAGGAAATACCATTGTTAACTCTTATCAGGCACATTTATTACCGACCTTTTTCAAGTGGATGTAAAGGTTTAAGATGATTTCCATCTAAACTTTATGAACACATTTAAAGAAAGAATAGATTTAGAATAAGATTTTGATTAAAATGGGTTATTTTTTAAAAATATTTGGCTCAGATAATTTCCACTGTTATTTTATTTTTTAAATGAGAAACTATTAACAGGCACCATTGTGTAAATTTGCGTTGACTTGATTCATTAATACATTGCCAGTGATTACAGTATAATATTAACATCTCCATCATGTCTTCTAACTATCACTTCTCTTTCTGTGTGTGTGATGAGAAGTATATAATACAACATTGTTGACTATAATTACATTGCTGTACATTAGATCTCCAGAACTTATCCATCCTCTAACTGCAAGTTTGTACCCTTTGACCCACATCTCTCCAATTCCATTTTAATAAATGGAAGCTGATTCGTTATGTTTGACATAGCCAGAATTTAAAAAGTGGAAGCTCTCATAAAATAAGAAAATGATATCCATTAAAAATGACAAGAGAACTATACTCACTGTTTGCTCAATAATCTTCTAGTCATCTTAAGAGGAAAATAATTAATGAACTGAAATGTTAATTTGAACTAAAAATCAGCACTTCTTTGCCACAGCTGAACATATTTTCAAAGCGACTATCTGAGTGCCATGACTGGAAATTGGCACTCTAAGTGAAACAGTGAGTCGACTTTTTTCCCTACCTATAGGTTGGCAAAATAACTAGAAATTTCAGCATCTATTTCTTGAATTAATGCATGAATAAGGCAAAAGTTCACTAGAACTGTTGACTTATCTGCATATAAAATGTTGAGTGCTATCCAGGAGTGAGTGCTAAATTTCCACAGCATTGCAAATTTACATAATGAAAAAGAGAGTGCATTTAATTTACCATTAACTTGTTAAACCTCTCAGTAATATTTTCTCTCTGTAATTTATTTTCATATGCATTACAAGGTAATTGAAATCAAAACTGCAATAGGTTAATGTAGTAAAGGAGAAAAAAAAAAAGAAAATTACAAACTGGAATTGCCCTTAAACTGTTACCGTTAAGACCCGGAATATTAGAGTCTATAACTATTGAAGGCTATTCACTGAAATCTACATTGGACTTCCAGATGTCAGGTAAAACACTTCTAATCCATTTTATTTATACCTTCAGTAGATATTGAGCATGGGCTACTCTTATATTGTGTGATGCTCATATAACTGACAATTCTTTAAAGAAAGATCAGATTAACTAACAAATCGTAAATAATCATGGAGGCAAACACTATTTTCAGCACTGCAATTAGGTGAATTAAAGTTCTCAAATACGGACTTCTTGGTGACCTAGGAATTAAGTCTCAGTGCTCTGATGGTCCACCCTAGTGGCCTGAGTCAATCCCTGGCCAGGGAGCTGACCCACATAGCCCAGCAGGCTTCTCTTGTCTCACTGGCTGCTCCTGTCAGCAATGTATTTCATCTTTCTGCCTGTTTTGCTCCCTCTCTGTCTCTGGTGAATCCTCTTACCAACCTCACCCTACCACCATGCCTACAACCCAGTTCTTCTATGCAAAATTAATTAACAAAATCTTTATCTTACTTATCTGAATCATGCTTATTTAGTATGGAAGTGACTCAGAAATATTATAGTAGTCATAAGTGATTATGCTTAAACGTGATCCTCATTATACATCTAGCTCTACTATAGCCATACTTGTAAATAAGGGTGGGGTAACTCATCATTTTGTGCTCTGTATATGATATTAAACACATCTTTAAAAATATACATCCCAGAAAATACTCTTAGACAAAAGTTAATGAGAGGTCACATACAGGTTATTTTTATTGTTCAGACAAATCTCCTTAAAATTGAGCTGAATTTGTGGGAGTAGATTCAACTTTACTTAATTCCAAATCTCCTTTGTCTTGTCTTAAATCCAAATTTACAAATATATATATATATATATATATATATACACATATATATTTTAATGTTTCAATATAGGCATATTTCCAGATAATAGCTACAAATATCAGCCAATAAACATACTTTTTGCACATTAAACTAACCCAAGTTATCAAACACCACAGTGCAGGCACTTTAAATATAGAAACATCTCTTACCATCTACACCTAAATATTTTTTTTTCTGAGTTTAAACACAGCATTTGGCAATTAAAACTACTTTATATAGTACTTTAAAGTTCAGTTATTTTAGGATATATCTTTTCTTTCCCATTTCTGCCAGTTGCTCCTCAATCGCTACCCTGTGATTCTCTGCCTATCACTGATTTTTAATCCAGTATCTTTCAGCCCCTCCATATTTGATGTTTAGGTATAAAAATGGGCTCCTCCTCCCTAGTGCCACAATGGGTTAAAGAACAGTAGTAGGAAGTTAGCCATACAGGCATCAGCACCAGTTCGATCTTGGCCAGGGAGCTGACCCACATGGCTCAGCAGACTTCTCCTGTCTCACCTGCTGCTCCCCTCAGCAGTGTACTTCGTCCATCTACCTGTTCTGCTCCCCACTCTGTCTCTGGTGAATCCTCTCACCACTCTGCACTCTGGCCTATACCCCAGTTCTTGTATGCATAAATAAATAAGTCTTCCAAAAAAAAAATGGGTTTCTAAGTTGTAGAAACAATTTTAAATAAGCTACTTAAAATGTCTATTAATATAGAGGACATGTTTGTTCAGAAAGCATCTGCTGGTATGCTGATCCGTAATCTCCCTTCTGATAATTTATTAAGTCACCATCCTCCTCCCCCTATCTGGGAAGATTCAGACCAGCTACTGCCCAAGGGAGCTCTGAGTTGGCTGTTCTTATAAAGTGAAGGGACTATAGGCTTATACATGGTTCCTCTTGTGGAGGGCCTTGACCAGCAAGGCCAGGGGGTTTAGAGCCCAAGGGACAGCCGAGGAAAAAACGCAGACACGTCTTTCTCCAAGGAGAGCTTTTCTTCTTCTTCTTTCTTGTTACAGTCATAGGTAGATAGAGCATGAGCGCGGTACAGAAAGTACCGGCGGGGGTGGGGTTGGGGGTGGGGGGTGGACACTTATCGGGAGCCAGAGATAAAACCTATCTCAGGTGCTGGAACTTGCTGAGCTCGAAGGGAGAGGGAATGGGGGAAGGGATTCAGGTGTGCTGTTTTCTCAGCCCGGATGTTTACCCTAAGTTCCAATCAAGTGTTGTTTTGTGCATAGGACTCAAGGTCCTGGCACCTCTGATTGCTTGTTGAAGCCCATATAAATCACAACCTCCTATTTAAAAATATGTAATAACAATTTCTAAAAAGGATGTGAGACCAAACTGAAAGTAAACCTGTTTTTGCAAATGTAAGATACTTACACTTATCAGTATTTCTTAATATAGCAAACACAAGTTCATCAATTTTACTGTAGTAAATCATGAATTCATTATACTAGAAAGAAAAGTATAGAAAAGAAAGAAAATAATCCTTTTAATTCCGAGTTAGCTGTAGTGAAAATGTCACTTTGTCCTCTTCTTTTGCTCACTTAATATTATGAGTTTCTCATGTCATTAAAAATTTAGTGTTTTAATTGTCACCATTTTATGTTCTTTAGTGATTACTTGAAATCATAAATTATTACACAAAAGTTTACTACAAAAGTAAACTTGTAACAATCTGATTAATGAATAATACACTGCACTGAAAGTAATTTCTTCCCAAATCAGATCATAACAATACAAGAAAACCATCTCTCCACGTTAGCATTATTTACTATTTTTAT
>NW_004567104.1:66471292-66491057 GCF_000260355.1 Condylura cristata | reverse complement strand
CAGTAGATCTGCTTGTTCTGCTCCCCACTCTGCCTCTGGCAAATCCTCTCAACCTCTGGTCTGCACCTCAGTTTTATATGCATAAATAAAGAAAATAAATCTAAGACTTATACATTCCAGACTTGCCAATGAAAGGTATTTTCATAGCACAAATGAAGAATGCCATGGCAAATATCTAAAATTAATGGGCCAAAATGTGGATAGAGGGCATTTGCAAAGTTGCAGTAGGACTTTAGTGTGTAGTATAATTGGACTCTTTTTTTTTTTTTTTTGGTGTCTAATTATGGGTCACTTATATCAGTGTTCTCCCATGTTATTTATTGGTGTGCTTTTCACAGCAATAAAGAAACACCAGTCTGACAGGTTTAGAGGAAGTATTGTCAACTTTTTAAACTACCCTATGATCTGCAGTAGATAAGAGTGCTTTCCACTGGAGAACAGACAGGAGGAAGTGTCTGCCCCAGGGATGAAGGCTGAGATTTAGAATGGACTCTATGTTTTCTGGATGCACTGGATCCTTTCTAACAGAGCCACTGTTACAGAGTGACAGTTAATTAGTGCTCTGGTCTTAAAAAAGTGTGAGATGAGAGTGGAGCAATGGGCATCACAGTGAAGTTCCCCACTTTCCTGAGTTATCAGGAGCAGTCTAAACTCAATCGAAATGACCTCACACAGAAAGTCCTGTCCATTGGAAGGCATAATCCATCACATGAGTAAAGCACATGTCAACATGATCTCTTTAACCTCATCCAGTATGCATGACAGAGAGACAGTCCATATGCCTCTACTGCAAGAAAAAGATGATATAAGCTTTGGGTGTGTATGCTCTGACTGGATTTCCACAAAATGGGGGGATAGGTGGATTGGGTCTAAATGAGTGATGGAGAAACTCAAAAGGAGTTAACTGCCCTATTCTTCCAAAATGGCAGAGCTGAAGCTCATTTACAGTTTATTCTTTTATTCTTCTGGCTATATTTTATGACAGCCATTTACAAGATAATATTGTACCCTATCACAATACAACTAAACTAGAAAACTATAGGCATATATTTTCCAAGTGCATGACAGAATTGTTTGCAAATGGAAGCTAGATTATATACATCATGTTTTAAAATTTTAATCCACTACCTCTCCCAATTTTTAGTCATATGCCAAATGGAAAATGATCACTCAGTTAGTTTTAGATGATGAAAATTTTCATTAATTAAGTGACTCACTATGTAATTTAGATATTGATATTCAGTTAGATGTTTAAAATATTTGTAAATTTTATAGGAAACTTAATAGTAAGGTTGTTCTGAGATAAAAAATAAGAAAACTTTATTACTGCTTAGTAAGCTTGTAAGAAGTGGCAAGCAGGTTGAAGTTATGTTGCTGTGTAATTATAACAAAGATTGTAAGACAATTTTATAAACTCAGATAAGGAAGCAAATCTGCTGCTACTTAAATTTGGCCTAAGTGAACATGTCAAGTAATTAATTTTGCCTGTACGATTTTATTCTGTCTAGTTTTTGATATGCTGTACAAATGACATTTGGTAATTCTTATTCATTCTTTCCTAATTTTAGCAAATTTTGATATAAAGTTTAAAAACAAAATACATTATGTTGTTCTCTCCTCCATACTGGATTATTTGTAAACCTTTGGGAAAATATAATTTTTTTTGGAAAATTGATTGGCTCTTTAGACCTCTATTCTCAATAACTTGGTATAAATCAAAGAAGATAATGTTCCATTTTTAGTTGATAAAGGCAACTGGGCACTCAAACCTCTCACTTTTGTGGTGTAGAAGTAATCAAAGCTCAATTGATTTTAGGTCCTTGTTTTGATAGATTGTCTTCATTGTGTGTTTTGATTGAATGTCTGACTGATTGGTTGATGGGCATTTTCTCACTGGGCAAATTGATTGTGGAGGTGTTTGTAACAGACCCACCATCATGTTGGGTATTTTGTGAATGGATTCAGTGGTTAGTTCTTTTTATACAATTTATATACAAGTACAGATAGATCACTTTGCCACTGGGAGTTCAGGCTATATTCCAGTTCCACATCGTTCTTGATAATAACTCATACATAATAGTTATAATATATAGAGAAGGGCACCTGTGATGGCACAAGGGGTTAAGTCTCAGCACTATCAAGCTATCAACAGCCATGGAAGCCTGAGTTTCATCTTTGGCCAAGCAGCTGACCCACATGGCACAGTGGCCCTCTCCTGTGTGGCCTTCTGCTCCCCTCAACACTGAACTCCAGTAGATCCACCTGTTCTGCTCTCTACTCTGTTTTTGATGAATCCTCTCACATCTGCACCTGTGACCTACATTCCATCTCTTGTATGTGCAAAGTAACTTGCATACATACAAGCATGTATGTATAGTACACAAGTGGGATGCCAATATTTATTGATATAAAATAACATTAATACTCTTAAACAGGTAATTTTATGATAATATTTTCAGTGGGAATTGATCAACTTTCACTTAACTTTTCAACCATGTAAATATATTTTTTAAAATCTAAAAAGTATAAATAAAACACTCCAATCCAAAAGCTTTCAATTTTTTATTTTGTAGGTAGTAAAAGGAGTCCAGCTAATCAAAACTAACTGGAAGTTTGGCCACATGAATCTTCACAGATGACTAGAGCAACAGCATAGAGTATACATCTTGGCTCCACTGTTTAGTAACCAAATTATCTTGGGCAGTTTACCAAACCATTCTTGTAGATTCCTCATTTGTAAATGGGGATGTGAATGATGCTTATATCATCTTGTTAGCGAGATAAAATATCATGGCCATTTAGGTATTATTAAATAATTATAATTGAACTTTAATAATATCAAGAAAAGATCAATGAGGCTTAGAGCCCCTTACTCCTCTAACCACTGGGTCCAGAATTCACAAGAAATACCCTTACTCAACAGACAGGTCTGACTCATGAACAGTCTTAACTGAAAAAATATATTAATATGTTTTGCTGTATTGTTTGAGAGAGGAGGGAAACTCCCTGTGATTGCTTCAATTTCATAATAAGCATTTTCTTTAAAGATGTATTTATTTATACATATAAGAACTGGGGTACAGTCCAGAGGTGTGGAAGGTGAGAGGATTCACCAGAGACAGAGTGGGGGAGCAGAACACCTACTGAAATATACTCCTGAGAGAAGCAGTGGGCAGTTCAGCAGAGGCCTGCTGTGCCATGTGGGTCAGCTCCCTGCCAGGGATCGAACTCATGCTGAAGCCACTGCATTTAGCTCCACAGTGCTGAGCTTTAACCCCCTGAGCCACCAGAAGGCCTAGCAAGCATAGTTAATGCTCCAAAAGACTAAGATTGAGCAAGGATATAATTACCTTATAGTGGAATTTGGACATCTGATATTTTTGATGGGCATTTTGAGAATTTATAATGATCAGAAGAAAATGAACAGATTGAAAAGAAAAAAAAAAAAGGGTTGGGCTTATTTTTTACTTTCTTCCAGGCCCGGGTTATTCTTTCTTCAGTTTATATTCTCCTTTGGTTTCCTATTTCTGGAGATGAGTCAAAGATGACAGTGAAGCGTATGTCACAGAGGGATTTGCCCATGCCTTTTGCAGCCTGAGAACTGAGAGCTGAGACATCATTGCTGATGTCTTTGTCCCATGCTCATCTTTCGGCTGCTCTTTCAACATTTTGTTTTCCTATGATTTTATCAGATACTTCTCTGCAATATAACTTTTTAAATTGTCATAGACTATTTACTTCCCTTTGTATGTGTGACTATGACCAAAGGAACATAGTTTGGCATTCTGAATGCAGACATTGGCTATATGTTTCCCTTCCTAACTTTATTTTATTACCTTTTTATTATTTTAATCATCATTATTATTAGCCATGAAGAACACTCATCATACATGCAGGCTGTATGATTTTGAAAATGTCTTTTTCTTTCTATTTCTTATCCCACTTTATGATCAACTACTGTTGCACTATATAACTTCCATTTACCTTGGTCTACACAACCTTATTGCCAAGAGCAGTGATAACCTCCTTCATCAATAATAGCTCATATCTCACTCTCAGTCAAATCTAACCTTCTTACTAATATCTACAAGAACCCACAGACTCTGTGTTTATGTTTGTCTCTTCATTTCCTGTCACTGGCTTTATCTTTATTTACCTTCTTTAATGCTGACTCTATTAAAAAATAGATTTATTGATGCATACAAGAACTGGGATACAGAATAGATGGGGTGGGAGAAGAGGAATCACCAGAGACAGAGTGGGCTGTAGAACAGGCAGACTGACTGAAGTACACTGCTGAGGGAAGCAGTGGGCGAGACAGGAGAGGTCTGCTGTGTCATGTGGATCATCTCCTTGGTCAGGGATCAAACTAGGTCTGCAGTAGCTGTAGATAACTTCACAGTGCTGTGCTTTAACCCATTGTGCCACCAGAGAGGGCCCAATGCTGACTTTCTTTATGGTCTTGAACAGAGAACTTGTTCCCATTTCTGATCTCCTCCCATGCCTCCAGCCCCCGAGACCTGTGCATGGATTTATCTGCAGATCATCCAAGGCTCTACCCCAATGTTACTTCCTCACAGAGGAGTTTCCAGACCACCTCATATAAAATAACCTTCTACCTCCTTCTCTAATCCTTTCTTAACCCTATTGTCTATAGAACTTATACCTCCGTGAAAATTATTTATGTGTTTACTACACTCTTTCCTATTAAAATCTAAGCTCTCAGAGAAAGGGTAATTTGTCTTATTAATTAAGTCAATTACCTGGTTCTCTTAGCTGGCACAGTGAAGATGCTTAATAAATATACTCAATGTGCATGTAACTAAAGACATGGTTTATTGAGTAAGTGCCCAAGTGGATGTGCTTAGTGGATTTGACTTCATGTTATTCATCAATTGCATCACTCTAGCTGAGTTTTGTTTCTCAGCTTCAGTTATATTCACCAATAAAGTTTTTTAAAAAAATAAAAAACAGGGGCCTCCTTGGTGGCCTATGCCAGAGAGCTGACCCACGTGGTACAGCAGACCTCTCCTGACCTATCCACTGCTCCCCTCAGCAGTGTACTTTATCAGTCTGCCTGCTCTGCTCCCCACTCTGTCTCTGGTGAGTCCTCTCACCACCCTTGAACCTCTGGCCTGTACCCCAGTTCTTACATGCATAAATAAATACATCTTTAAAAAATTATAAAACAGGTAGTTAGCCTAGGCATATTGTATACTGATAATAGTTATTCCAATAATATTAACTCTTTTCTTCCTCACAAAATTATAAGTTTCCTGATGGGGCCCAAGGCTTTCTCATCAATATATAATCAGTGCCTAATGCATGTTAGAAGTTCAGTCAACATTTTGAATAAATAATGTTTCAAGCAGAAAACATGCATGTATTCTATGTACACATATACCCATGTGTACACATATTATCACATATGACCTACATCCAAATAGTGATAATTGACCCTCTGACATGCTATTGGAATATGAATGTTATATGAATATGTATTCATATTTGAGACATATTTCCTATTAAATACATACATTTTCATTTCAATTTAGGATACAATCATACACATCTACAAAATAATGAAGCTGTATGTTTGTGATTAAATAGTCTTAGGGAAAATATAGTGACATATTTTTGGAAAATACACTCATAAGAAGGCAAGGAAGCCGGACCAAAAAAAATATATAGAAGTTTATTTGCAAAATAGTTTCAGGTGACACTCTCCTCATAGTGCCCCTATCAGACATTAACGGAGGGTCATCTGGGCAGGACATGGAACTTTGTATTTTGTCAATTTCCTATGAAACAGAGAAAATGCCAGTGAGAGTGAGGAGGAAGTTGGGCGTGTTTGGCAGCTGATATTCTGACCATCTGGGGTGAGGATGTCAGCACTGTGGGTAGAGGGGAGATGGAAAACCAGCTTCCACTTAATTCACCCTTCACACCATTTCATAGCGACATATAGTATCTAACAATTTTGCCTAATTTAAGTTTCTACAAGCATTACTTTAATGTTTAGTGAAAGGAATTCAACAGAAATTGATTCTGAGGCCATTTTTGATATTCACCACTTATTTTATCACTAACTTCAGGACTTGCCTTGCTCTAAGCTGGCATCATGTTCATAGAGCTGTTTTAATTGGTGGGGTGACCCAAGCTTACAACATTGAGAGACTAAGCTCATGCAAGTTTAATAAGACTGTTAATGGAATCAGAAAACATGGACCTGCAGAAAGGGATAAATTGTCCCATGTGCCACATAGAGCCATGCTAAATGCTTCTTCTCCCTCTCAACCCTTTTTTCCTATTTCCTATTAATACTTATTTCCATGATGCACACTGTAGCATATTGGCCAACAATTTACAACATATATCTTAGCCTGTAAGATGCCCAACCTTCACAAGTTATTCTTAGGTGGTATCTCAGCTTTATTTATAAGGCAATTCAGATGATACTGTTATTCAGGCAAATGGCTACTGTGTGCTGGAACATACAATAGGACCAGCACATCTCAGGCTGATTTACCTCCCCAACACCCCACTCTCTCCCTTGTGGCTAAATGCACTCCTTAGTCTTCAAGAATATGATGTGGAGTCCTATGTTAATGATGGAATTTGTTGATGTGATTCCTCAAATAATGTTCCTAGTCAAATTCCTGAAGGTAGGAAAGGTGAACCCTTTTCTAGAATATGGGTTGACCTAGTACACATAAGTCACTGTCCTTTCTAGGACTGAAATGAGTCGATGCAATAAGCTTGCCAACAAGTAGATGGTTGGTTTCCTTCAAAGGTGAACATTGTAGATGAAAGGCATCTGATGTTTGTGCAGTGTTGGTTGAAGACTGAGCTTTGACAATGGCAGGGTCCATTTCAGTGAGTGGGAACACACATAGCTATACTCTATAGATGCTTCTTCCTGGCATCATGGTTACTAACTCTCAGCCATGGTGTCAGCACTTAGGACAGATCTAGCACCACTATCCAACAGTTTAGTACTTTTCCTCTGGTTAATTCTTTCTGGTGGTCCTTGAAGTAAGTGGAAGGAAAAAAAAATCCTTATCCTATAAGTCCACTACATGACCTTCCTCTCACTTTATTACTATTTATTTTCTCAATCCTTATTTTTCCTTTAAGACCAATGGCTAATAAGCCTTATTGATACCCCTTCCTGCAAGTTTATGTGTGTACTTCCTGTGGACCCATTTTCTTCTCCTATAGACTGTAAATATAACCAGATGCATCACTCCAATAGCACACAAGGGGGGCTTCTCACTGCAGTCTCTCAGGCCTCCTGGCGAGGTCTTATTACAACAGCATTTATGGGGTGCATACTACACCCTCACTGAACTGACCCATTTTTGATGTAAGCTTGTTTTTATATCGCACATCGTCTAGTAATATAGAAACCCATTAAGAAGCCATAGACATGAGCTGTATTCCAGGTGTTAGTGGAACAGTAATGGTGATATGTGGCATTCTTGCCATATAGATTACTTGTGCCTAGTAACTGGCCCTGTCAGTATCGAATCCAAGATGCAACATTTCCGTCATGTGCTCAATTGCAGTTCAAACACTGAAATTACGCCTTTGTGGGTCTAACTAGCTCCAGCTCATATGTCATTCTCTGGTTGTGAAGCCATTCAATAAGCCATTGTCAGGTCCCCCATCTGTGCCATGGCCCATATTCTTGGGACTGATTTTCAAATGTAGAATTTTCTGCTGCAGATGGCATATCTTTACTCCAGATTTCTAAGGGGCTATATTTTAATTTAAAGCTATATAATCAACCCCACATAATAACATCGTTCTAACCATAGATCATCCTAGTAATAGAAAACCTAGACTCAAAAGGTTTCTTGTATTATAGGCTGCACTGCAATTTTCTTTTTTCTAAAGATTTATTTTATTCATTTATGCACAGAAGGGCTAGGGTATAGACCAGGGGTGCGGCGGGGTGAGAGAATTCACCAGAGACAGAGTGGGAAGCAGAACAGGTGGATCCACTGAAATGCACTGCTGAGGGGAGCAGCAAGTGAGACAGGAGAGGTCTGCTGTATCATGTGGATCACCTTTCTGGCCAGGATTGAATTCATTCTGCAGTAGCTGCAGGTGGCTTCACATTGCTGAGACTCAATCTCTTGGGCACCAGGGAGGGCCCTGCACTGCACTTCTCTACTGTGGTGCTGACACACAGTTGGATACCTGTGAATCGCATAATGATTTTGTTTGAATGTGATCCATACGTGCAGAATGGAACACTTCCAGAACCTGAGATTGTTATACAAAGTGATACACTGACTTCTTATTGAAAATGAGTAATGTAGGATAATTATTCAAATTATCATGCCTACCAAGCACATTTGTACATTTCTATGTATGGTTTTGTATTCTAATTGAATAGTTGCAATAAAGAACTTAAGGAGTGAAAAATCTAAAGTATATACTGACTCAATCTGTAGACATGATCAATAGCTTCCCCTTTCCAAGATCAATAGATTCTTAAAAACTCCGCCAATATTGGGTCCCTATACTATTGTAGTGTTGTCTTCTGTGTACTAATTAATCATGTTGTTTTGTGACAAAAATACCACAAACAATAATTTCAAAAGGTTTTACCCTTAATATCTTACAAATGAGCCAGTCAGGATTTGGAGCACAAATCCTTGACTTTCCAAGCCTGCAAGCAGGACTTTGGTCATTAGTCTCACCTAAGACAGGACACATTTGTCTTCTATTCACAGATGTGCATGTGGTTGCTGGAATTATTTGAACTGAGAACGCTGTTGGCCAAAAGCCTCCCTCATTTCCTATGTTTGCTCTCTCCATAAGCAGCTGGCAGCTTGACAACTTCTCTGAATTCAGCAAAGTGAGAGAAAAAAAAATTAAAAAGAAAACTGTAGCAAAACAGGAACTGCAGTCTCATGTCATATAATCTTTTACATGTAAACATGTGCCCGTTGTCAACTTTGTCATAAGCTAATACCTAGGGTTAGTTACAGAGGGATTAAACTGAAGAGTTAATACCAGGAGGTGATGTTCCTACTGTATCCTTCTAAGGGCCTGTCCACCACACCTCTGCAGCAAGTGTTTTCCATTTCTCAGCTCTCCAGTATCTGAGCCTCTAGGGTCCCTTTAGTCATTTTCATACATTAAATTAACCATCACAGAGATCAGATGAGCATGAATATATAGAAGAAACAGGAGGCAGAGAATGGAGTATTGTATTACAATGTAACTTGATTTGTTGTAGTATCTTGATTTTTATGGTTATTATCCAAAGTTACACATGTTAACTGGCAACACAGCTACACAAACATTGCAGCAAGGTCAAGTCCTTGGTTTTGACATTGAGTATCAGTTGGGAGAAACCATGTGAATACCTCACAGACCTCACTACTATTTTTGAATAAAGCAAATAAAAGAAAAACAAAAAGTAGTACTGCAGATGAAAACCAGAAGTTTCAATCCCAGGTTTTAGATTTATAGTTTGCTGTTTAAGGTTGTTTCTTTTTTCATTAGGTTCATAATCTATGTGAAGATGCAATGATTTAAAATAAAATGAACTGATGCATGAAAAAATGAACTTGGAATTATAATATAATCTTAGGATTTCCATGTTGCCTAATGATTCTGGGAATTATTGGTACGTGGAAGGGGTTTGGGGGCAATCAAGTGTTTGCTTTATTTTCTCACTTCTTTAAATTGGAATGCTGAGTTCTCACACCCTAAGACATCACCCTTGTCTTTACAAACTGGACAGTGAGGCCCTCCCTGGTGGCACAGCGGGTTAAAGCACAGCACTGGGAAGCTAAAGCCACTTCTGCATGAATTCAATTCCCACCTGCCCTGGAGGTGACCACATGGTGTGGCAGACCTCTCCTGACCCGCCCGCTGCTTCCCTCAGCAGTGTACTTTGTCGATCTGCCTGTTCTGCTCCCCACTCTGTCTCTGTTGAGGCCTCTCGCTGCCCCTGAGCCTCTGGCCTATACCCTGGTTCTGTATGCACAAATAAATAAATCTTTAAAAAAAAACTGGACAATGAAAGCAGAGGACCTGGCTTGTGTTCTGTGTTATGGCTAGCACGTCTTGACTTTCATAAAGTCCTGCCTGATAATTGTGTGTGGCCCCAGAAATGATCATGTTCACAACAGATTCACCAAGTCATTGTATCTTTCCGACAGCCCTCCTCTGACATTCTCTGTTGATCACTTCTAACACTATCTCCTGTACACAAGCACAATTTACCAAGAGCAAAGTCACATCTTGTGTCTTCCTCCCCTAATAATCCTATACACACACAATTAACTACAGCCAAATAGATAGGGCTGGAGGCTCAAAACATCAAAACCAAGGTACACAAAACTGACTCACTAAATAACTGAGACATTAAATGAGATGATTAAAATACAAAGAATTAAACAGAGAAGTAAAAGCACACACACAAACACCACAGTTCCTAGAGTTCCTGTTCCTTCACCAGGCTGACTTTGTTCCAAAAACCAAGGGTCAGTTTGATTTTCTGAGGTTCAGGTCACCTGTTTTCCCTAATCTTTGGAATGTAAATTCCATTCTTTGGACCCAGGGAAAGAAATAAATCCTTCTTATCTTCAGATTAAAGCCTGCTATCTTCATTTGCCCTAAGTGATTTATCTTTGCAGTATATTTCAGTCAAACCACCTGTTCTCCTCCCCACTCTTTCTCTGGTGAACCCTCTTAGGCCCCACCCACCTCTCTGGTGGCCTACATCCCAGCTCTTGTATGCATAAATAAATAAATCTTACAAAAATGTTGATAATTTAAAGAGAAGTATTTTTTTTTCTACATAAACAAGTTGGATATTAATGTTATATTTTTATTTTTGGTGGTGGGTGATATATATTAAAAAATCTACATAGTGTATTATTTAAAGAATTCTACTAAAATTGTCAGTTATTAAGTACTAGCTGAATGACATGTTAATTTCTGCATTTTCATTTTAATGTATTCGGGAGGAAAATGTATTACAGGTAGCAGGTGATTTTTTTATAGCAATAACTTTTGAATAGATGGAACTGAAGATGAGGATATATTTTTTATAGATTGAAAATTAAAATAAACACTACTTGTAGTATTCTTCAGAGACATCAAGTAAAGAATTTGCTAGAATGTATTACTAAGAAAAATTTATATTCTATCCTTAAGCTGCCTGCTATCTGAGAAATGCTATTTAAATTTAAGAGTAGCCTCTGGTATGTAAAAGCTTCAGTCCGTCTCTTGACTAATGTTATATTCTTCCTAAGTCTGAATGCAAATTTCTGAAAATCCCAAATTTATTGGGCTTATAAAAGATTAACTTTTTTGAAAATTTACTGCCTGAATGATACATACCCTGTAGCAAATTCTTGATAAACAAGTATTATTTAACTTACTCTTTTTGTAACTAAAGGTGAAAATATATTTATCTTGCTTGATAAAATAGGTTTAAAAGTTCCTTGTATCAAATTAATTTTATTACACAAGTCTTATTTGACAGCATACACATTTTAATAATTTTGTTGTATTTTAATAGACTATAAACTCAAGTGTCGTCATGTATTTTATATTCTCATCAAGTATGGCCTGACCACTTCTACCATTTGAGTAACTATAATATCCCCCGCCTGGATTTGTTAGTTACTTGTTCTCCTTTGCTATGTATGTTTTGCCTGGAGGAATGAATACTCTCTATCAAAATGGTGTATATCATGGCCTGTCCTGTGAGAGTTATTCAAGGAAAAATTCTGATTGAAAATAATGTTTGGAACTGCTGCTCATCAGCACACCGGTAAATCTTTCTTCTATAGCAAAGGGCCACTTGGTACCAGTGTAAGTTCCACCCATCCAGAGCTGGAGCTTGGAATGTAGTTTTTCACTAAATGGTTCCTGTGAGGTCTCATACTGTATTTTGAAAATAATTTTTTAAAAGAACTTGGAAATCTGGTAATATTTTCATGATTGTATAGAAATGGTGAAAACTCTGAAGACTATTCTTCAAGGCCATATTGGGGCCTTTTAAATATTAGTTTTAAAAGAAAATTATAGCTTACATAAAGAAATATGGCTTGAGCTCAACTTTAAAAGCAAAGTACCTCCGTTTTAAGTATTTATCAACTGGTGATTTGACTGGGATTGCTTTGATAGTGGTAGCTGGTTAATTCTGAGTTATTTTCCTGAGGAAATATTTGTTACTGAATTGCAGATATTTTAATACGAAGACTTAGGTGTAAAGGTGTTTATATATTTTACTGTATACTAGAGCAAGGTAAGGTGGAAATGTTCAGAACTTAGGATAATGATTCAATTCCAGTTGGCTTTATGTTTTGTTTTAAATCAGTTTGAAAGATGGTAGAACATTTTAGTCCAAACTAATAATTAGCATGTGTATTTTACCCCCTGTCCCCGATAAAAAAGACAAAAGTTTTATTCTCTTCACTAAGTGATCTTTTTAAAAAAAAGTTTAATGCAATTTATTTATTTATGCATATAACAGCCAGGGGTATAGGCTAGAGGTGTGGTAGTGAGAACATTTGCCAGGGACAAAGTGGGGTGCAGAACAGGTGGATCTACTGAAATCCATGTCTGAGAGCAGCGGGGGTGGGGGGAGGGAGGAAAAAGGAGAGGTCTGCCACTTGGGTGGGCTCCCTGGCTGGGAGGGGGGATTGAACTCTGTGGTGATAGCTTGATAGTGCTGAGACTTTAACCCTTGAGCCACCGGGGAGTCCACACAAGATTTATTGAGGGAAAGTCTGTCTAATATAGTGAGGGAGTAAAGAAGGTGAGAAAAGATACAAGACGGGGTTAATGTTCTGACAGCTGGTAAAAGGGGGTTGCCAGAGGCTTCTGCAGAAGTGTCTTGGACTTCAGCACACTTCAAGAAAAACTCGATACAGTCAACATGGAATCTACTGAAGGAGCACCTTGCCTTGCATCAGCGTGGCTAGACTAGGATTCCTCTGTGTAGAGCATCATGGGAAGCAAGACCTCATGATAATGTGGTGCAGGTGCAGGGAGCAGCCCTGGGAATGGTGTCAGTCTGTTCTCTGTAGCAAAAGATGTGGATCATGTCTGTTTGTAGCTGTTACATCATCACACAAAACAAGGCAAAATGTCTTCTAGTCTATTTTCACATATAAGCCATCAGAAGCAATAAGAATCTCTCTTGGGGAAGCAGAAATGAAAAGTCTGCATCTTCCTCCCAACCCATTGTTGGTAATGTCTAATGACTGTTACATTTTTAAAGACAGAATTATGCTGTTTGATACGGGTTTCATACCAGTCATAAAAAGTCATTTTGCACAAAAAGTGAATTGATATTAGCACCCATGATGCACTGTTAAATCTAAATCCTGACTGAAATTTTTGAAAACATACCTGAAAGGACTCTTGACATGAAAGCTGGATGAGGACTAACTTTAATAATGCGATGATTATCTGAAAGGCAAAAAAATTACATATGCCCATGATTTCTGCTTGAGAGGTTTTAAAAAGTTAACTTTTTTCTTAACTGGAGAGCATGCAAAAATGCTTTTTTGTCATAAAAGCATGTCATAACTGAGAATTCTACCTCTCAGATCTATGATAATCCAAAGATTTTGCTAATAGAGCTAGATATAAAGCTATGTATATTATATGGTGGTCTTGGAACAATTTGATTTAGGCTTGAACGTCACAGTAGAAACTCATGCAAATCAGTTTTCTATTCTGTGCTTCTGATTTTCTTCTGCAATTGCTTTTCTCAGCAATATCTCACAAATACTCATGAGTGCTGCATCTGTACTAATTGGAATCATAGTGCATCACTGGTCAGATTAATTAGGGTCTGATGTAATGATTCCACCTCCTTTTGATAGTTATCTCCAAAACACTAATCTTGTTTTATCCTTTAAAACAGTCTTACTTAGATGTGAGCTGAGCATGTTGTTATTGTCAGAGAAAAAGATTTATGCTGGAGGAAAATGAAGTGGACCAGTACTTCAGAGCACTGGAAATAGCACCCCTGTGGCCGCCTACTGAGATAAATTCCCGGGTCTACCATTTACAGTAGATTATCATCTTTTGCACTTTTGTATTTATGCTGTTTTCAACACCACCTTTTGTCTGCCTTTATTCTAACTTATTTATAACTAATGGATATATTTTAGAAGGCGAATTAAGAAAACTCAGAAATTCAATTGTGCACTATTTTAAGATTGCAGCTGTATTTGTTATCTTATTTCTCTCAAATGTTCAGATTATTTTTTATCTGGATTTTCTAAGACAACATTAGCCTCATGTGCTTTCATACCTACTTCTATTAAAAAATAAAATTGTGAAAAAAATAAAATTATAGTCATAAGGAAAAAGAGGTATGACTAATCTTAATTTATTTACATGTTCCATAAGAATACAGGATCCTGGGCCATCCCTGGTGGTGCAATAGGTTACAGCATGACACTTTGAGGTTATCAGAAGCCACTGCAAAGCCACTGCAGCAAGAATTCCATCCCCCGGCCAGGGTAGTGACCCACATGGCACAGCAGGCCTCTCCTGACCTGCCCACGGATTCTCTCAGCAGTGTATTTCAGTCAATCTGCCTGTTCTGCTCCCCCCTCTGTCTCTGATGAATCCTCTCACCCTCACACCTCTGGCCTACACCCCAGTTCTTCTATGGATAAATAATTAAATAAATAAATTAAAAAAAATAAAACTTCTTCAACTCACATCAAATCGTTCTTCAGGACTGGCTTTGGAGAAACATTCTGAATGTATTGCTACCACCCTTCCTTTCTACCTGTCTTTTTTCTTCTTTTTCACATTTTCTCTCTTTTTTTTTCACCTTCTTTCTTATATATCATATATATATATATACCAAAAATGTGTAGGAAGTATGCCAATCCAAATTGAAACTTTAAAATTTCATGTAGATGACAGTATCTGATATTATTGAAACTTTTTTTAAAGATTTATTTATTTATGCATACAAGAGCTGAGGTACAGGCCAGAGGTACTGGGGCAGTGAGAGGCTTCATCTGAGACAGAGTGGGGAGCAGAACAGGAAGACTGACGGAAGTCAACTGCTGAGAGGAGCAGCAGACAGATGGAGAGAGGTCTGCCGCGCCATGTGGGTGACCTCTGGGGCAGGGATTGAACTCATGCTAAAGTGGCTTTAGATTTTTAATGCTGCGCTTCAACCCACTGTGCCACCAGGGAGGGCCTCAAACATTTTTATATCATAAGTAATGTAATTCTCATAAGAATCCTCTAATATAATCACTATTATCCTACGTTACAGATGGCAAAGATGGTACCCAGAAAAAATAAGATACCTGCCCAAACTTACAAAGCTAGTAGTTAGGATTTGACCTTAAATGCACTAGAGTTAAAGTATGTAAGCAGAAACTCTCAGAAAATGCTTCCTTCTTGAAGTTAAAGTCTGGCAAAGGTGTAGCCTAATATAGTAAGGGTATCTTATAAGGAAACATGGCATTACTTCAGAGTGGAAATACTTTTCATGCTAATAACTTATACTTAGATATTTATAAGTAAAGCCTTATGCATGGATATAGCATAATATTCAATAGTTAGTTTCCATAAAGAAATATTCACCTGAATTTTCCCCTCCACATAACCTTGATTATCAGAATAAACAACCTATAAAATATCTTAATACAGTAGTGACTAGCTAACAACTGAAAAACACATATTTTAATTCAGATCAAAGTTGGCCTACAAATACATCAAGAATGGAGATAGTGTTTGATTATTATCTAATGCAGGATGTTCCCCAAGCAAGTTGTTAACAAGCCCTTGGAATGAGCCATATTAGGTTATATTTATGAGAAGACACAGTAGATTAGCTGAGAGTAACAAATAGTTATTGGTTTTCAGACATGTCAAGAGTAGTCTTTTCTGAAATGGTCTTTCCTGAGATTGCTCACTGCGGGCTCAAGAACATGGCAGGGCATCCCAGCACCACCAAGGCCACAGAAAGGCAGTTAGGTATTTTTCTTGAACCTTAATAAGAGCTTTTTTTGAATAAAAGAGCTATGTGCTAGAGAATAAGGAGATGCTTTTTATGGTTAGACAATTTAAAATTCTGTTACCATCACTTCTCAGCCTTTTGGCTAAAATCAAGTGTAAAATTCCAGTCTTCTGTGTCCAAAAGCTTTGATCACAAATATCATAATGCTATGACATTTGTGTAACACTATTTTGGATTCAAAGAGATAGTATGAGATGGTCAACAGGCACATTGAAAACTGTTTCTTTCTTACCATCAAGGAAATTCATTTGAAAACCACAATAAGGTAGCATTTCAAGCACTGAAGAATGGACCATTATGAAAAAGACCAGAAATAACATATGTTGGGGATCTTGTGGAGCAAAAAGAACCTCAAGGGGTGTTGGTGGGAATTCCAGCCCATAGGGAAAGCAGCTTCACGGTTTCTCAAAATATCAGAACTACACTTACCACATGACCCAGAAATCCCACTACTTAGTATCTATTTAAATGGAAAAAACATTAATTAAAAAGGCTATATGCACTCTTTTATTTGTTGAGTACTATTTATAATAGCCAGGTTCTGGAAACTTAAGTGCCCAATGAGATGAGTGGATGAGGAAGATGAGTTAGTTATATATAAATAATGGAATGTTGTTCCGTTATTTTAAAAAAAATACATGAATTTTGCTATTTACTACAATATGGATGGAACTAGAAGGGATAATGCTAAGAGAAATATGTCCAAAGGAGAAAGACACATTTGCGATGGTTTCACTTATCTGTGGAATATACAGAACTAAAGTGTCAGGTAGAATGGAGCCAATAATAAGCCCTAGAAATCTGACTACAGAATTGAGACTACCGGAGGCAAATGGAGAGGGTAGGGAACGGGGTGAAGGGGGTTCAGTGGGCCATGGTAGAGGAAGATGGGCTCCTTGGTGGTGGGTGGCCCTCTACCTCTGCACGCTTTAGAGATACCTTAGTCATCAATTTTTTTTTTCAAATAAACTGAGAATGTAGGATTTCATATTAATTACTGTGTCTATTTTTCCTTATTTTATTTAAGCTTTATTTATTTATGCATACAAGAGCTGGTATAGGTCAGAGATGCAGGGGTTGAGATCACCAGAGACAGAGTGGGGAGCAGAACAGGCAAACAAACCCAAATATACTGCCAAGGGGAGCAACAGGTGAGATAGGTGAGGTCTGCTGTGCCATGTGGGTCACTCCCTGACTGGGGATTCAACTCATCCTGCAGTGGCTGCAGACAGCTTCATATTGCTGAGACTTAAACCCTTATGCCACCAGGGAGGACCTAATTTTACCTCTAAAAGTTCAAGTCTATCTTCCACATTGTCCATCATTTATGGTTTTAAGCTACTGAATAATTCATAGATAGGATGTACTTGTATTTTCCAAACAGCAACTAAATAGGGCAGGTACAGAAAAGCTCAGAGTCTTTGCTCTTTATATGCCAGCTAAAATACAAACAGCTGCTATAATGTTGGGGGGTACCATTTCCTTGCCCAATTCATTGACTATAATGAATAGAGCCTTGAGGTGGGCCAAGCAAATCAGTTAGTTGCATATTGCATTTGTAGCTTTTAATCAAATCTGCTCTTTAAGTGATATAGATTCTCTTCTATTGACCATTCCAGATTGGAAGGATTTCCACCAATATTTTAGTGAACAAAGTAATATTGTTTTCTTCAATTCAATTAATGAGAAAATTTGCATCTGGAAGGTCATCTCTTCAATAGCAAAGTTATAATATTGATTCGAGGGAAGGCATATATTCTCTGCTTTGACAAAAAGCAAGGTCTCCAATTACTTGAAATTATGCATCCATGTATTTAAGTGGAAGTTAAAATGCAGTGAAGTCTGAGAAAAAAACATGTTCTGTATTATCTGAGACAAATTATGGTGTGTCAGTGCTTGTTAACCTACTCTGAGTCTGTCAGGGAATATGGTCTCCAATCCTTTGGAAGAGTCATTAATAGCTTAGATTATTGAACTTGTATAATTCAACCCAGGAGTGATTTGTACCAAAGACTTAAAAGCTGCTGATTTTAGGCCTTCCCTGGTGGCACAGCAGGTAAGAATAACACACTGCAAAGCTAAGTCAAGCCGTGGCGGCTTAGGTACAAGTTTGATCCCCGCCCTGGAGGTGACCCACATGGTGCAGCAGACCTCTCCTGTCTTACCCCTGTCTCTCCCACTGGTTCCCTCAGCAGTGTACTTTGCTGATCTGCCTGTTCTGCTCCCCACTCTGTTTCTGGTGAATCCTCTCACTGGCCCTGTACCTCTGGCCTGTACTCCATTTCTGTATGCATAAATAAATAAATCTTTAAAAAAAATTAAAAAAAAAAGCTGCTGATTTCTTTAAAAAGAACGATAAAATACTCAATAATTATGAAAAACTTCATAGGTAAAGCAAAGAAACAATATGCTTTTGCATATTTATTCTGGGTTATGTAAGAATGGTCGATTGCTAGAAAAACTAAGCCATTTGCTCATTTTTTTCTGTTTCTGAGCAGTCTGAGTGGAATGAAAAATAAATTTAAAAAATCAATCATCCCATTGCTTTATTGTGGCAGAGGAAAGGCTATGTACTAGTATAAAACTCAAATTCCCAGTATCTAAAAATATAACCTTTATTTATTTATTTATTTATTGAGATAGGGTATTTACTGAAGCAATCAAGTTTAAAGCAATATCATTCATATGGGTCTTAACCCAACACAATGGAGACCCTTATGGAAAAAGGAAATGTAGCCACATAGGTACACATAGAGGGAAGGTGGTGTGAATCGGCACAGGGAGGAAACAGCCATCAACAATTCAAGGAACAAGGCCTGGGACAGACAATACCCTCATCGTCCTGAAATGGAACCTTGATTTTGGACTCACGCCTCCAGTACTATGGAAAGATAAATTTCTGTTGTTTAAGCAACATGGTACATTGTTCTAGCAGCCCTAGGAAAGAAATACAGCCAGTGTCTAATAGTTGAAGTCACACTTGGTGTTCAGTACATATCAATATCGTATAGGGTGTCAGGTTAATCTGGAAATTACATTTTGGGAAGAAAATTAGGATCGGTGGAGAAAGGTAGTTTTCAGCAGGTCAAGAGGATTGATGTTAAATAGTATGAACAGTGTGACAAGACAGGTTTGGAATTTATGGATTTGTACTTCTACAGCTACTCAGAAGCAAAGCAGCAAATCCATGGTAAAGGAATCAACACTCAATCCAGCCTTTTGGTCAGCTTATTAACAGAGAACAATAGCACACAATAGTGCTTCTGATCAGTGGACTTTATTAGATAGATCAAAGTAATCAAGATAGATCAAAGTAATCAAAAATAAAAATGAAAGGATTTAGCTATAAATATTACTGACCAATGCTAGTGAAACTAGCAATTAAGTAGGTACTCCTCACCCTGGTTGTTAGTGGCATAAGGGTGGGTTTGGGGTGATGATGCAGCTGGTTTGGTGCTGCAGGCATTATACCCTAGAAGAATACTGTTTGTGTGAAAAACAGAAGTTAAGAAACTGCTGCATCCAGATAAATCAGTAACTTCAAAGAATGTCAACTCCAAGAGATGGGACTTTGCTAAAACCCCCAGTTCCAAGGAGATGTGACTCCAAGTAGAAAAGATCAAATTTTTTTTTGTTTGTTTTTGTTTTTTTAAAGATTTATTTGTACATACAGAACTGGGGTACAGGCCAGAGGCTCAGGGGCGGTGAGAGGCTTCACCAGAG
>NW_004567104.1:66457469-66471192 GCF_000260355.1 Condylura cristata | reverse complement strand
GGTACAGGACATAGGAGTGGGGGATGAGAGGATTCACCAGAGACAGAATGAGGAGCAAAACAGGCAGATCGGCTGAAATACACTGCTGAGGGGAGGAGCAGCGGGTGGCTCAGGAGAGGCCTGCCACACCATGTGGGTCACCTCTCTGGCTGGGGATCAAACTCGTGCTGCAGTGGCTGCGTTAGGTTTATATTAACCCATTGTGCTACCAAAGAGGGCCCGACAAAGTGAATTGTAACAGCATTCTTATTTTCCTTATTGTATAGACACATCATCCTGACCAATATGTTCCCTTACAAGTGTATAAACCCCTCATTGAGAAGGTTGGCATGTGAGCCGCTTCCCCAGTGTTATAGGGCCATGTTCGTGGACTTGAGTCTTCTGCCTTCATTCTTTAATAACTCACTTACTTTTGCTTGCCTCAGTTTAGCTAAGTCAAAAATATTAACCTGTAAAAAGAATGGAATCAAAATTTATGTAAAACCTAACATCTTGATTAGAGATGAAAGAAGAAAAATACAGATTCACGAAGGTTCAGAGGGATAGGCTTCCATTATCTTCTCCTTAAGAAAGGTCATTAACAGATAAATGTTCATACTTGCACTTACCTGCTTGCCTGACCATTCTTGTAAGCCCTGCCATCAGCCCTTATGGGGTTTTATATAAAGACACATTCATCATTAAATTCTCATTGCGGGTCCTCCCGGCTGGCACAGTGGGTTAAAGCACAGCACTATGATGCTGGGGCCACTTCAGCATGAGTCGATCCCCACCTGCCCTGAAGGTGACCCACATGGCAGGCACGGCAGACCTCTCCTGACCGCCCGCTGCTTCCCTCAGCAGTGTACTTCGACAATCTGCCTGTTCTTCTCCCCACTCTCTCTGGTGAATCCTCTCACCAATGCACCTCTGGCCTGTACCCCAATTCCATAAGCATAAATAAATCCTTAAAAAAAATTCTCATTACAGTCACTTTCCTGAATTGTGTGGCACATAGAAACAAAACAGAATCCATATTCCTTTCCTAAGTTTCCTTTTCAGTGAATTTATCCAGGAAACAAACACTCATTGAGCATCAGCTATGCGTAATAAATTCTGTTAAGAACTACACAGTACATAATAGGATGATTAAAGAGAGTGTTAGCTGCAAATTAGCAATGGAAAAATAAGACCCTATAAAGACTATAATGAGTCATTACTATTCAAAAACTGATTTAGCAATTTTCTTAACTGTGCTAGATAATAGGTAAATTTACAACATGCACATGTGTGTGTGTGTGAACATGTGTGCTTAAGGAACTTAACTGGTCACTTGGACTAGTGCTAGTGACCAAATACAACTTCCACACCTCTTTAATAAGTTCTTAGTATACATGAAAGTAATATAGTAGATATAGTGACTCTTAGATTAAGTTAAAGACTATTTCACTATACAACAGTAAAATTCAATCAAAAGAACAGTGAAGGGGCAACCCTCCCTCCCCGCCCCCATGGCCTGTGGATGAAGTCAGTGCTATTACCTCACAGGAAGCTGACCCACATGGTGCAGCAGACCTCTTCTATCTCCCCACTGCTCCCCTCAGCAGTATATTTCAGTATATCTGCCTGTTCTGCTCCCCACCCTGTCTCTGGTAAATCTTCTCATCCCCCCACCCCACACACACACCTTTGGCCTATACCCCAGTTCTTCGACACACAGAAAAAAAATAGTATAGTGAAACAAAAGTCAAATCCCAGATTGTGTATGGCTCCATGTTATCTATCTATAGCATGAAGACGATTCCTCAGAATTTGGGAGTTTAATAGCAACTGATCTACAAGTTAGCCGGGCATTTTTCCTGATCTGACTCAGACTTGTTTGATCTTTGCCTGTCTTGTGTTTAGTTGGTGAACAGGGAGAGAACTGATAAGTGACTATAGCACATAACTAAAATATCTGGTAGCTAGTTGGATCTCTGCTAAGGTGACAATAACTGGGTTATGTTGTCATCCATCAGGCAAATGACTTTTGTCCATGACAACACAAGTTTCAAGAGAAAGTGCACAGGCTTCTTCTATAGACTGGGCTAGGAATCTGTGCTACAATGTTCTGTCAGTCACAGCAAGTCAAAAGGTCTATGCAGATTCAGAGGCAGGGAAATGCAGGGAAATACAGATTCTACCCTTGATGGGAAGAGTAGCCAAAGGTGTGAACACAGAAAGGGAAGAGGCATTGCACCTATCAACCTACTGCCCAAAGTTTTGCATAGCCACAATACTACATGAAGTATATTGGAAGGTCTTTACTTAAATCCTCTACTTTAGGAATTATTTACTAAAATGGCAGGTCTGTACTGACATCAACATAAAGCATACAAATGCCAATACAAGTACCTCCCTCTCCTTGTCTTATTTCTTACTATTTCTGGAAATAATGCACCTGAGCATATTACTGAAAATGTTGAGAAATGACAAGAAATCCTTATATACTTGCCATAACAAAGTACAGTGTCTTAAACAGTGCAAATTTACTTTCCAACAGTCTTGAAAGTTAAAAGTTGCAAAAGAAAGGGTCCCTTGGGTCTGATGACAGTCCGCAGCCTCTCCTTAGACTTGCAGTTGACTTGTTTATGACCAGGAATCCCTAAGGCTGCATGTATCTGTGTCCTAACCAACTCTTCTGAGGGAGTCATGCTTCCAAACCATGTGATTTCATTTTGCCTTAATTACTTCTTTAAAAGTACTTTTTCCAAAAATACTTCTTCTCCAACACATTCTGATTCATTGGGGGTTAGTACATGGACATATGAATTTGGCAGGTGGGGGTATCACAATTCAGCACATAGCACCTTCTATGCAAATAAAACCAAACACTCATTTGCTTAAGATTTGATTGACTGCTTGGTTTGTATTATTTCTATTGCAGTCAATGGGATGACCACACTTGCTCTTTTCTTACCATCCAAAAATGTTGCTATTGGCAATGAGTATTATTCTGATTATTTTCCTGAGAATTATCTGGGTTCTATTTTGACACATAGATGTTTCTTGTCCTGCTCTAGAATAAGCTTTCATGAATTGGCAAATAGCTATGTGCATAAAATATTCTAGTAAGTAGGCTCTAAACCTTTTGCCAACAGCTAATTTTTCTAGGTGGATTTTAGCATCGATCTTTAACGTTCCTCTCACCTCAACCTCAGGTGAGAATTATCCAAAAAAGTTGAGAAACTTTTACACATTTTTTTAAATATATATAGACTACACATTTTCATTCTTCATGTGCATTTATGTGGGCTATGCTTACAGTTGCCACAGTCTTAAAGCAAGAGTGGGATTTTATAATTTATAATTGTTTAATATAAAGTAAATAGGTTTTGACAGTCGGAAGAGATAGGAGTGCAAGGGTTGAAATAAAAGGCCAACTCCAGGCTTCCCTTTACTCTCATCTTTGTACTATAATTAATTAGGGAACTACTGCTGACAGACTGCAGAAATCTATATTCATCAGAGAAGACTTTATTTCAACTGAAAACATCATTTTTCCTGTACACAAGCATATGTAAAGATTTCACTGTTAAAAAAATAAGTACCCTAGATACAGCTATTTATTGCAATGATTATATATTGTTCCCTTCTCTACAAAGCTAAGATTATTTTTTAATTAATGGATAATTGCATATCAGACCTGAGTTTATTTCCTGAAGATAACTATTTCTTAGTTTTAGGAGATTGTGTAAATGAAACAAAGTGCTCTAGAACAAACACAATGCAATTAGATTCCTGGAGTTTTCCCAAAGCTACTCCATGATTTATTGTAGCTCTGTCTATTGCCCCACCGAGTACACAATAATTTTATAGTTTATATATAGACAGTATAAGAAAATAATATACAAGCACTGCTTGTAGAGTTATAAAAGAAGTCTAGATCATTCTAAATATTTAAAGAATGGATCCTAAGTAGCAAGCTTTATTTTTCTATAAAGTTCAGCATATTTGTGGACAAATTTGAAGCTTGAGTGCCAGGACTTTCTGGCACTCAAATAGGTTCTAACTTTACAAAGTCATTTGCATGAAAGGTTAAGATATACTTGTGTTACTTTGCTACCTTAACTCTTTTGACTTATAAATTCAGCTAAATGATAGATAACTACATTGTCTTAGTGACTAGTTACTTAGAAGTGAGATTAGTTTAACTCAATCATCCTACACTTGGGATGTCCTATTTTAGTGACTGCCATATTTTATCTCGAAACCCTTCATAGGGGCCACACAATATTTTCCACCTTCAATGGAATCTTTTCATGTTGCTATAAAAATATGTAACACAATATCTCTAAACACACGGGTTTCGATCCTTCTTACCATCTGACAAATCAACATTGTGGATTTCCATTTAAAGATTTGTTTTTATTTTATATATGCATACAAGAACTGGAGTGTAGACCAGAAGTGCAGGAGATGAGAGGATTCACAGAGAGACAGAGTGCGAAGCAGAACAGGGAGATCTACGAAAATATACGGCTGAGGGGAGCAGCAGGCTAAGACAGGAGAGGTCTGTTGTGCATATGGGTCAGCTCCCTGGCTGGGGATTGAACTCATGCTGCAGTAGCTGGTGATAGATTGATAATGCTAAGACATAACTTTTTGCACCATCAGGCAGGCCCTGGATTTCCATTTATATTAACCCCCTTCACTATTAATTGAGATGGTGCACTTTGTTGACGTTATCCATACACCAACGTTACCAAGAAACACTGGGGGGCTGAAAAAAAGAACAGTAATCTGCAGGTTATAACTTGATTTTTATTCCATGTATCTCTTTTTCAACATCTAAGGTGCTCCCAGTTGATGGTGAATGTACATGTATCATATTTCTGAAGCAGGTAGGATCAAAGAGATTTGCAACATTACAAACAACTCCCCAAATCACACTGTCTTGCAACACAAAGTTTCTCTGCATGCACAACATAATAAGTCTATCTAGTTCAGCACAAGGTCTCTGTGTATAGTTATTCACAGTCTCTGTTGACGGAGGTTTACCCTGGATGTTTGTTTTCACAACCAACAGCAAGCAAGAGAGCAGCATGGCAAGGCACATACTGACTTCCGCCCTCTGATAGAGAGGCTGCCCATCCTCTTTCATCATATCTCACCAGTCAAAGCACTGACCTAAGGCCAGAA
The DNA here is from genome assembly GCF_000260355.1 of Condylura cristata. Taxonomy (NCBI): domain Eukaryota; kingdom Metazoa; phylum Chordata; class Mammalia; order Eulipotyphla; family Talpidae; genus Condylura; species Condylura cristata. The sequence continues at coordinate 66,466,032 of NW_004567104.1, read as the reverse complement.
TGGGATCAGCAACATACACAGGGCAATTATTTTCCAGAAGTAGGGAGTCATTATTTCTAAACAAAAAATGCAACCTGTGGACTATCACAAATCCTAGCCCACTGTTCCCAAATTTTCACTTACGAGTCCTTTACATTTGAAATGCTCACTTTGCTGTCCTTCTTTCTCAATGCACCCTCTCTCCAAGTGAAACACTTTTATTTAGAGCATGAGGCTCAAAATTTGGGACTTGTGACAAACTCCACAAGTCCTATATTTTGGAAAAACAAAATTATCAAATTACATGTTTCCTTATTGGCAGGTATAGTTTAGTAAGGTTAAAAATAAAGCCCTTCCTCCTTGTCCAGTAGGAAGGTTTGGGAGGATTAGGTTGATGAGAAAATGGATATGGTTGCCACGGCAACTGGGCCATACACTGACCACTTGAACCAGAAAAACCAGTCCAGCTCCAGGAATGCAAAGGTTGGTTAAGACATTCTGTTTCAGAGTCCAGCTCAGACCAGACAGCCCAGCAGGTAATGATGCAAACTGGTGCCCAGGTTAGAAAGGCCTGGAAAACAGAGAATAGAGAGCCTCAAAGCCTCCTTCCTTCAGTCTTCTCTTAGCAGTAAACCTCAGTGAATCTACTTTTCTGTTCTCCACTGTGTCTCTGGTGAATTCCTTCACCCCTGCTCTTCTGGCCCACCCTGATAGTTTTCCCCACTACATTTTTCATATCCTCCCTCACAACCTTGTCACTCACCCCGTAGACACTGATGAAGAGTCCTCTTGATCACAGTCAACACAGGCATTGAAAGAAGGTGGTGAGGGCCCATCCTGGTGGTGTAATGGGATAGGATGCAGCACTGCAAGCTAGCTGCAGCCATCTCAGTGTGAGTTCAATTCCTAGCCCCACATGGTAGGCAGACCTCTCTTGACTGGCCCGTTGCTCCCCTCAGCAGTGTACGTAGGTGATCTGCCTGTTCTGCTCCCCACTCTGTCTATGGTGAAGCCTCTCACGGCCCCTGAACCTCTGGTCTGTATCCCAGTTCTGTATGATAAATAAATAAACCTCAAAAAAATAGGTGGGATTTAACAGCATTCATTGGCCCATCACAGTCCAGAAAACCTGGTGGACAGACATTCAGAGAGCGTTTTTCTGCAACACATTGCTAGTGGTACTTATCTCAAGCAAATAATATAAGTAAAGGTCTCAACTGTGCAAAGATGGATGACATAATATGTTACAGCATAAGCCACAGCAAACAAATTCCCTGAATTTGTTTCTATGTTAGTTGATAAGTAAATTACGTACATGAACTTAACTAGAGGATGTTAAGTCATGTTCTATACCCTTCTGTTCCCTTCTTTTCAGTGAGGCTTTAAAAAAAGTTTTTCTGAATAGTAACATTTGTGGAGTCTTGTAAAAAGTGAACTAGGTACTCTACTCATTTCATCTGAACTGCCTTAAAGACTTTTGAACTGAGCCAAAACTCAATTGTTTTAAGACATTTTCCAGTAAACAACTGTTTAAAAGTCTTCTGGATCACCAGAACTGATGAGATGGATTTTTTCTTTTTTCTTTTTTTTTGGGGGGGGGATTTTTTGAGGGGTGAGAAGATAGAATTAGGAGACAATTATGTATAGCCAAGAACAATTTAAACATTTTAACACCAATTAACTCTTTTAGACTTAACCACTTAGCTCACTTTCTTCCTTTCTGCCTTGGGAGGCTTGTGACACTGTCTACCTTTGGCCACATTTCTAAATTGCTGTCTGAAACAAACAAATTCTGGAGTGGAATCTTTCATTTCATGTCCCACCAAAACTAAATACCCAAACAAAATGCAGTTTCAGCTGATCCCCAAATTTAATTTTAAACCAATTCATCAGTACCTCATCAGCAGTACCTCATCATATAAAAAACACTGCTTCCCCCTGAGGGAAGGTGGTTTGCCTGAAGTACTGTTTCCTTGCTCTTGCTAATAACCTTGTCCCACCCTCTTTCAGACTATAAAACCTTCCTTTTGTGCAAACCTTCACACACCTTTCTACTTGTCAATTAGGATGCTGCTTAGTTTGAGTATCATTTAATAAAACCAGTTAGATGTATCCATTAATTTTCTTAAATCCTGTATCTGTATAGCCCAGCCTACAATTCTTTGATCCCAAATAAATACACTTTACATTTTAATAGTCTCCTGCATTTTTAGGTTAGTGCCTGTTACTAATTTGCCTACTCCAACTGGGTTCTTCCATCTGCCACCTCAACACTAAAGAAAGCTCACACAGGCCCCTTGTAAATCCAGGAGCCAGGAAACCTGAAATAAAGCTAACAACATTAAAAAACTTCAACAGCCCCTTCTGCAGAAGAGACCCCTCTCATACACCAAAAATTCCAGTAGACTCCTAAACCTATAAAGACCCGGGATTCCATTTCTGGGAGCTACTCAGGCCACAGAGTTGTCACCTCACAGACTTTCGTTAAAGCTGCTTCAGTCTTATACTCTTGACCTCCTCTCTTCTGATAACAACAAAACATACTCTAGTGCATAAGACCTTCAACAGAAAAGAACTTGAATACAATGAGCATGTGATAGAGAGAAGAGAAAGAGAATATAGGTTTCAAATAAAGCACATAATGTTATCTGCCTGCTAGTGGGTAAAAGCTCAAACAGGGTTGGCTCAAAGCAGGGCCAATGAGGCCTGAAAGCGTGCCTCAGTCTAAGAACCGTTTGTTGGGGAACCAGAGGAAAGAGGCAGAATGGGCAAGCTGAGAGGAAAGGAGTAAAATCAAAATATGCATCAAGATAAAGCCTGCCTACAGGACTCACTCGCTTCTGTCTCTTTCACGTGTTGAGTCCGCTCGGCCAAGTCCCTGGTGTAAGTCCCAGGCAGAGAAGCAAGCACAGTTTCTTCACTGGTCTCTCTGTTCAATGTGCCTCCTCCCGGTCTCCTTCCTTCCCTCTCACCAGGAACAGCTGGTCCCCAGGAAAAGAGGAAGTTCCAGGTTCCCCGTCCCACCCAAAGGAGGGTGGAGCTGAGGAGGGAGGAGAAGGATCTGGAGAGGGATTAAAAAGGAAAGGAAGCAGGATGGAGGAGACCTGGAGGAGGCATGTGGAGCAAAGAGACCTTTGAAGAAGCAGCTCTTGCTCCGAGGTCCGGCCTGGTTGAAAAGATGTGCGTGAGAGACCCACAGGGAGGTTAACAATGGCAGCTTTTATCTTGTTTTTAACTTTGTTCTTTTCCTTCCAGACTTGTCTGTTTCGGACTCTTTTCTCTGGGCTCCCTCTTGAAGGTGCTTTAGACTTGTGACAGGCTTGCTGGTCGTGATATTAACTGTTCCTGTTTGGATGGTTATTTACCCATGAGGGGATGGGGTGACTTCAGATGCTTAATTTGGAAACTATGTTCTTTTACTGTATTGTTCACTAATTGTATTAAAGTTTGTTTCCATTAAAGGTCTTTTATATTTTGTCCTGTTGCAGTAGATGGTAAAATCTACTTATAATGGCAATTTGGGGGTTTTGGGGTGCCCCTCTCCCTGTGTGCTGTACTCCCTGTCCTCTGTAGCTTCCCGGTCAGCTGGGCTCCCTCTGTAGGCTGGGGTAGAGAACCAGGAGCTTCCCCTTTCTGTGTGATCTCCTTACTATGGTTCCCACATTTTTAGTGTGCTTTTTCACTGCCCTTTGCATGGATCAGCACTTTCTATTGTTGCCCTGCTCCAAATTGTATGCATTTATTCATCTTCCAAATTTTGATGTCTGAATTTTTCCCCCTAATGCCTTAGTTGTTTTTCTGAAAGATGATTCAGCCTGATTTGCTGAAGTCGGTGTTCTGTGAATATGAAGAGAGGTACCTAGAAAAACTTGCCTCTGTTTCATTAGGCATCTTGGAATTGGGAAAAAAAAAATCAACCTTGCTCTCACAGGAAATCTGAGATGTTGACATTTTTAAGCTGCTGGGGGAAGAGTTAAAGAGCATAAAACACACTCTTCAAAAGTACAAAAATCTGAGTGTCTTGTGGATGTGGAAATCTCTCTGCTTCTCCTCCCTGCTCCATACTCATCATCTGAATGGAAGCTGTAAAGCATGTGAATGTCTTTTCCATTGCATCATAATCCTGAGCTAGGAATGTCATGGGTATTTTCTGGGATTGTTTTTGGGTGACATTGTAAAACATCTTTCTAAAAGACTGTTCCAAAGAATCTTCTGCATCATCACTACATCATGTAGGTCTGTGCCGTACATCTGAAATGATTATGTAACTTACACATCTAAATTTCCACTTAATTCCTTAGATTCACATGCTTTGAAAATGGGAAACCAGTTATTTGAAATCTGGATTTGAAAGATTTGTTGGTATCACTTTCTTGTTGTTACTACATGAGCAAGACATACCCTAGAAATCCCAAATGTGCACAATTTAGAGGAGACATGGGGGAGGCACATGGAGAAGAGAGACAGGTGAAGAAGATGCGCTTGGTCTTGGCCTTGAACTGGTTGAAACAGATGTGGGAGAGATCTGTGGAGAGCTTAACAATGGCAGCTTTTATCTTGATTTTAACTTTTCTCTTTTTCTTCCAGACTTGTCTGATTGTTTCTGATCCTTTTCTATGGGACCTCGCGGGAAGGTGCTTTAGACTTGTGTCTGGCTTTCAGGCCTTGCTTTGGGCCAATCTTGTTGGAAGGGCATTTACCCACGAGGGGATGGATAACCTTGGGAGCCTGATTTGGAAAGTATATTCTTTGTCTTTTCTATCCTGCACCGTTAATTGTATTCAAGTTCCTTTCCATTAAAGGTCTGTATGTTTTGTTTTAATATGGCAGATGGCAGACCTATTTAGAGCAGGTAGGTTTGGGGGTTCTGGTACCCTTCTCCCTATCCTGTAACAGTATAATGGTTTCAAATAAAACACCTCCAATTACCCATACTTTCATGGGCAAATGTCCAGCTAAATAGAGTTGTCCTGGAGTGTGACTACTGAGATGTGACAGCTTGGCATAAGTCTAAAATACCTTCTGGCAGGGAACGCAGGAAAAGACGAAAGGGGGCAGGTAATACTGGGACCAAAGAAGCAAAATCAAAGTATAAATTGAGGTAACAGCTGCCACTGTCAGCCTTCCCCGTTTTCCTCACCCACATGCCTCTTACAAGTATCTCTGTCTTTCCTCCACATGTCTCCTCCAAGTCCCTAATGCAAGACAAAGCCCTTCTCCACATATCTCCCAGAGCCCACCTGCCTTCCATATTGCTCCTTTTCTATGCCAGCTCAGCTCCACCCTCATTAAGTGGCACAGAGAACATGATACCTCCCGGAACATTCTCTACTTGTGTTACAATTTCAGGTCTAGTATGCCAAGAGATATTAGATGTATCATATGAAATCAAAGCACCAGAAATCATAGCATTTTATTCCATTTTATGGTTTGTTTGTACACATGGATATGAGACACCTCAAAGTATCATCTCATTTACTTGCTGGTCTATCCACATCTCTCTGCTCTCTTCCTATCTATTTCTCCTCAGAAATAAAATGTCAAGGACATTAAGCACAATTTCTTCTTAAGAAGATTTTGTTACATCGATGAAGTAATAGATACAGATTATTTCCCTAGACAGTATGGAGAGGCCAATATCTTGTTACATCAACAGCGTTCGCAGTTCTCCTCAGCCTGAGCAATTTCATTGAGAGTCGGTCATGTTTTGCATGTGACTATCCTGTTAGCTTCTGTTGGGGACTTTAAGAGACCAAATTGTATGAAAATGGAGAATTAAGAAGTTACCTCTATTAAATAGAAAGTGTGAAGTTTTTATTTTTTCATCGCTCTTTAGGCACAGATTATTAATGTTGTAATGACACTAAAGCATATTAAATGCAAATTTGCAAAGCTCTAAAGAGCTTTATTAAGATAAGCAACATTTTTATTGAGTCTATTCAGTTGCTATTTTAATGAAAATCTGGCTAAATAAATCTTGGTGGAAGTCACCACAGATGTTGTGCCATGTATTCTGGGGAATAAGCATCTAAATTTGTCAGAGTGGTAAGAGAAAGAAACCTGGAAGCAGAAGTTGGAAGAGGTAAAGTCTCAGGCTGCAATTTAGATTTTAGAATGATTTCCTCCACTTTATTCACAATTGCAATTCAGTATCATAAAAAGCAATTACTTGTCTTTTGATAATAAATGACATTTTTCTAAGAATAAATGATGCTCATCGCCTCAGTGAAGAAAGGTGTGTGTGTTTCTATGTGTGTATGTTAATTTGAAAATCAAATAGGAAGGGGAGAAAAAGAAAACAGAAAGAGAAGCTGCAAAGGGGGAATTTAGAAAGGAACATCAGTGAGGTAAGATAGAAAGGCCAGAGGGAGTTGGGGGAAAAAGTAGGAAGAAATATAAAGAAGGGAGGAAGGACGTGACAGAAGGAAGAAACGAGGGAGGGAAGAAAGAAGGAAAAAAACCTAAAAAGAGTTTTTTAAATTTTGGTACTGATCAACATGGCCACACTGCTCCTTCAAGCTGACTAAAGTTTCACAGACTTCTCTCTGACTGCAGAGAGCATTTGTGACAGCTTTACTCAAGTAGAAAAGGGGAGTTCCAAGTTCCCTACCTGGCCTGAGGGAGGGGGCCTGCTGAGCAGGGAGGGGGGAGCTAGAAAAGATTTGGGAAAGAGAGCAGGCAGCAGGAGACTTGGAAAGGCATGGGGAGCAGAGACATGCAAAGAAGCTGTGCGAGCTACTCAGCCTTGAGTGAGGGATCTGGCAAGCATAGAGGCGTTACCGACCGCTGGTATTGCATTCCCTTAGCCAATGAGAGGAAACAGAGTTTAAAATGGAAAATACTGATAGTTTAATATGACTGAGTTGAGGAGGGCAGCATACATGTGTCAGAAAAAGCACTTCCTGCTGACAGAACACTGAGGTGTTTATCCAGAGTTACAAGAAAATGAAGAGGATGGGGAGTGGGCAATGTTGGCGTCTGTGACACAAGCGTTTGGAGATTTGGGGGGACACTTAAGGCCTGTTTGCTGCTGTTAGAACTGGTGGTCAGCAGTTCTAGTGTTCTCAGTGTGTTCTTTTCCTTGGAATGTAAAAGCAAGGTTGTTAAAAATAGAGGGTAAATAGAACAAATGGGAAAATTAAAAGAGAGAGATAAAAATTTCTCCAGTGGGGCACTATAACAGGATTGAGAAACCTCTGGGGAGAATGACGCTGGCAGCCTTTTTCTTGACTTGGGATTTGGTTTTGCTTCTTTCCTTCCAGACTTGCCTGGACCCTTCCGCCTTTTTTCTACTAGACCCTGCCAGAAGGTGCCTTAGTTCTGTGACAAGCTTTCAGGCCTCAGTAGGCCTGTTTTGAGCCAGTCCTATTTCACTGGGCATTTTTCCACCAGAGAGTGGGTAACTTTGGGTGCTTGATTTAGAAACTCTCTCCTTTCTCTTCTCTACTGATCGCTAGTTCTATTAAAGTTCTTTTTCTATTCAAGATGGTCTTACCCATGAGAGTGTGCTTTGTCTTTATGCGGTGGGTGGCAGAACCCATCTAGAGCAATATAGAGCATGCAGATTTTGGGGTCCCAGAAGTAGTCGTCATTCTGCCTGCTAACAGATTTACATTAGAAAACTTACAACTATGAATTCTTCCTCTGCTCCTTTGAGATATAGATACTCTACAACCCAGAAATGTCTTTATCATACCATGAGACATCCTTTTGAAACATAATCAAGAGGGGGAGTTCTCTCTCTCACTGTCTCTGTGGGAAGAACAGATCACTTTTTACTTCTGGATATCAACTTAATGTTGTGTTTTTGTTTTTTTTTTTTAAGATTTATTTATCAAACAAGAACCAGAGACTCAGGCCAGAGGTGTGGGGGCTTAGAGGATTCACCAGAGACAGTAGGGAGAGAACAGGTAGACTGACTGAAATTCACTGCACCCTTCATTCTGCCTGCTAACAGATTTACATTAGAAAACTTACCACTATGAATTCTTCCTCTGCTCCTTTGACATATAGATACTGTGTAACCAGAGGCAGACTAAGGGGTGCAGCGGGGTGCAGCGTGAGACAGGAGAGGTCTGCTGTGCCATGTGGGTCAGCTCCCTGGCCCGCTTCATGGTGTTGAGAATTAACCCCTTACGCTACCAGGGAGGCTCATCACTTTTATCATTCTGCAACTGAGATGTCCATCCATAGATGTGTCCCATAGCTGTGTACCAAATTTAGATGCTTATTCCCCAAATCCATGATACAGTGCCTGTGGTGATTTCTACTCATTTAATTAGCCAGATTTTCACTAAAATAGCAACCAATGGAACACAGTTCTTTGACTTTTCTGACCTAACACATTGTACAAAGACTGACAGCCTGGCTCCCTAAGACAAACGCCAGGAGCCCCGGGGTATAATGATGGAAAAACTCTACCCCTTTGGGTACTCAAAGTGTGGTCTCCAAACCAGAGATGAAATCAGCAGGGAACTTGTAAGAACAGTTTCAGGACCCATTTCAGATCTGCTGATGCAAAATACAGTTCAGCTATTTCCCCAGGTATTGGACATGCAGCAGACGAGTCAGGAGAGGTCTGCTG
>NW_004567104.1:66451309-66456624 GCF_000260355.1 Condylura cristata | reverse complement strand
TGCTGTTGAGTACAGAAAAAGAATTTTTAATTAAATCAAGCAACTGTCCTCAAATGTTATTCATTAAGTCTTGGCACAGTCATCATCTATGTTTTTCTGCATCCATGAAAAAAAATTAAAAAAAACCAAAAAACTTTTAATTATTTTAAATATGAGTTGAATTTACTGATCCTCAGTGTTAAATCTACTCTATAGCCCCATGATAAATTAAAATCAGGTATGATCTAGTTTCATTATACTAATTGATGAATGCATTTGTGATATTGTATTAATCTATAGAAAATAGATTCTGATTTTTTTTCAAGTCCTCATTTTAAAAGTGCCAATGTTTATTTATTTTCTCTTATTTACTTAATTTCTATTTAAGTGTTCTGTCATAATCCTTGCTTCCACATTTTTTTTTCAATCTCTTAATTCCATTTGCTATTTTTTGTACTTTTTCTCATTTTTTTAAGATAGGTATTTAATTTTTCAACTCTCTCCTTAAATGATGTCTGTTAACTATAATTTCATTCCAACCATGGTTACATCTCAGTGTGATCTTTCAATTCAAGCCACTTTCTAAAGATGGTAATTTTTTTTTCCTTAGATATATAGCTTGCATAGAAGCATACATTTTATTTCATACATATCAATCTTCAAAGTTTCTATTTACCTTTCTCTGTATTACTAAATCTATACTGTGTTGGAGAACTTAGTTTATATGATACAGGTTCTCTGAAACCTGAAAGAATTGGCTGTCTGCTGCAAATAGAATCAATTTTTGTAAATGTTCTACATGTTCTTGAAAGGAATATATATTATACATTTGAAAATGCATATGATACACGCCCGTCTCATTTCCACTAGTCACAGTCATGGAAGTTACCATAAAGTAATGCAAAAATGGTATTTTTCATAATACACACGTGGGTGTAATGTATTCGATTGCTATGCAAATGTTGCCAAATTACTTCTGATAGTGATAGAGCTGGCTTATGTTACTATTAGCTCTGCACTGAAATTTCTACTTCCCTTTCCCATTCCGCTGTGCTCTCCCTTCCTTCAACAACAGAGCATTATCGATTTCTGAGGTTGGCTACGGTAGAGGTAAATAATAGCATTCATTAGAGATTCCACGCAAAACGTATTTGAGGAACTTTTCATGTTTAGAAGACATTTGTATTTTCTTTCCCATTGACTGCCTATTTGTATATTGTCTATATTATTAAGAGATTAATATTTTTGTTCTAATTAGCACAGAGAAATATTTAAGTATTAAATAAATGGCAACTCTCTTATACTATTAGTTGTAAAGATTTTTTACCAGTTGTAGATCCTCTGGGAATCTGGAGACGTGGGGCGCAGCTGCATGGGACAAACCAGAAAGGGACTGCAAAATAGAGCATGTGGTGAGACTTTATTGAGCACATCCTTCTCACATGCGCCGTCAGAACAAAAGGCGGATCTGGTCTCACACCAAGTGTCCTTCAGTACATTAGTTACTTGTTTTATTAGAATAAGCCTGTGTACCTGTTTCTCATGAGGGAGGAGGAATGTTAGGTGCTACATTGACAAGGGCATGGGCCAAGGAGACTTCTGGAAGAACAGCTGCAGGGCTTCAGCCTAAGATGGCTTTCAGTCCTCATCACAGGAGTGTTCTCAGCACATGGTTGACCCTTTAGTACTCCTCTCAGCTCACCACAAGGCAACACCAGAAATCCTAGCAAAGAGATACTGAGGCAGGGATTCCTCTCATGTTAAGAGGAGGTTAGGTGACAGCCTAAGTTTCACTCAGCCCAGGATGCCGCTGTTATACTGGTGACTAAAATATCAGGTAAACAACCCAGCTACAAAATGTGCATACTGTTGCTTACCTGAACAAAGTCATTTTGACAATAGTTTCAGAAACTTATTACCATCATGTCGTTTTCTTATGCTGACCCATTCCACCTAGAGAATTTGTCTCTTTTCTTAAAACTGACTGATAAGAAAAAGACAAAACTTGTAAAATGACTATAGATCTGAGACACACAGCAGAAAGAGGGAGAGAGAGGCACACAGCAGAAAGCGGGAGAGAGAGGGAAGAGGGTCCTGGGATGGTGCAGCGGGTTAAAGCACAGCACTGAGAAGCTAAAGCCACTTCTGCATGAGTTCGATCCCCACCTGCCCCGGAGGTGACCACATGGCATGGCAGACCTCTCCTGACCTGTCTGCTGCTCCCGAGTAGTGTACTTCATCAATCTGCCTGTTCTGCTCCCCATTCTGTCTCTGGTGAATCCTCGAACTACCCCCTGCACCTCTGGCCTGTACCCCAGCTCTGTATGCATCAATAAATAAATCTTAAACAAACAAAAAACAGGGGAGGGAAGAGCACAAGGGGCTGTGGTGATGGATCAAGCCAGGAACAGATCCCAGACTGCAGGGCCAGCGATGAGTCCCAGCCACTAGGCCACCCACAGTTGGGGTCTCAGGAAGCCACAGAAAGGAGTCAGATACATTTTAGATGAGTAAGCAGAGACAAGCTTTCTTTAAGAAAGCAAAGTTTATTTAAAGGCAGAAAATGTGGGCTCCCAAGTATGCTTGAGAGGGCAAGGAAGTCATGTGGGCTCATTTCTAGGAGGGTGTAAATCATTCTCTCTATTCTCTATACTTTTCGATGGGCTCTTTCTCCTGCCAGCAGAGGTACCGATTTCTCTTAGCATTATTAACTCAAGCTTCACTGTCTGTTTAGTCCTCCTTGACTCTTTGACCTCATCTCTGGAGTATATTTTGGTTAACACTTTTTAGAATGTACTGTCCTTCAACTCAGAAGTCTGTTTAACTTCCTGAAATCCCTGCCTGGACTGTCCCTGCTGATGCCTACAAGCCTGACTTTCCCTGGGACTCATTGGTGGGAGAGTGATGGGAGAATCAAAGATTGTCCAAAAATGAACAACGATGTAAGAAAAAATTAAAAAGTAAATCAAATCAAATCAAATCAAGTCAAAACCAAAACCCAGCACCAAGTAGATACTGTGAAGGTGTGTGAGCCTGACTTAGAAACTGGCAAACTAAACTGAGGCTTAGTCTTTGGTGAGGCAAACAGAGTTACTTAAAGTAAATAAAATGAATGAATGAATGAATGAATGAATGAATGAATGAATGAATGAATGGACATAAATAGGTCAATATGAATGAGCCATTTTTGACTTTCTGCAAATTGCTGCTTGGTTTTTACCAACAGTGTTAACATTACTCAAGATGTACTCCAGGGAATTTAAAAAGGAATAGATGAGGCCAAAGATTCTTCTGTGTGTGTGTGTGTGTGTTTTAAACCTGGGTTGGGTTCATTTGGAAAGGTACTTTATGGAGGTGATGGATGTATTTGTGGTTGGATTTATATTCACAAATTTCATATTAGGTCATGAACCCAAAGCGATGTATTATAAGTTGGAGGCTAAATCCAAGAGACTATTATTTTTTCTATTGGTTCTTGTCATGGTGGCGATAGAAGTGCAGAAGATGGAAACATAGTTTTTGTTGCTGTTAAAGTACATTCAGAGAAATCAGATTATAGCTGATGTAATTTAGATGGTTGGAGGTGGGGATTTTCTGATAGCAAAATCTAATATGTACTTCCCAGAATGGAAAGCCTTTCGCTCCGGGATGACCTGCATCAGGAATTTATTTTTCAATGTGGTGATGCTGACACCAGCTTCTAAACTGATTTTATTTTTTCTCTATGTTTTTCGATTGGACATGACTCAGATTTTGTATTTTATTTTAGCTGGAAGTGGATGTTAGGGAAGGAGATCGATCTTCCTCTAGGCTGACTTAATGTCTTCAACTTGTACACTTTTATTTTATTTGCTACTGTGCTTTAATAAATACCCTGACAATTGCTTCACTGATTGATATTCCAAACTGTGAAGTGGGATCCTGATCATTTAACCTGAGGCTTTGAAGACAAATAACTTACCCTAAGTCACAGTTTTAAATAGGTGGAACTGATGGAGGAATGGAATAGAAAAGCTGTAGAGGAGAGTACAGGGTCAGGAACCTTTTCATACAAGGAGTTAGGGGTAGAAGGGATTATCATAAACTAATAGTCAAGTCAGGGAAACCAAGACCCTTAGGCATCAACACCCAGATCAGGATGCAGGATGCTGAGACAGGTATTTGGTTGCCCCAGGGAGTGTCACCTGAAGGTGAAGCTGTGGGGACTAAGGAACAAACCATCCACTCAAGAAAATGATGTGATGAGGGGTTCCCACGAAAAGGGGGGGTTCCAGGTTCCCTGGCCCACCCAAAACAAGAGTGGAGCTGAACAGGGAGAATATGGAGAGGAGGCTGAGGAGAAAGTAAGCAGAATGGAGAGCCAGAAAGAGACCTGAGGAAGCCACATGGAGAAGCAAACATGTGATGAAGAAACCGTATTTGTTTCTTGGCCCTGGACTGGTTGAAAGATGTGGGTGAGAGATGATTGTGGAGGTGACTATGGCAGCATTTATCTTAACTTTGATGTTGCTTTTTTCCTCCCAGACTTAGCTGGACATTTCTGACCCTTTTCTATGGGTCCCGGCCAGAAGGAGCTTTAGTCTTGTGGCAGCTTTCAGGCCTTGCTTTGGGCCAATCCCTTTGGGGTGGACTTTTGCCCACCAGGGGATGAGTCACTTCAGGTGTTTGATTTAGAATTTATACTATTTGTCTTCCATATTGTATACTCACAATATATAAGACTTTAATGAAAAGTTCCTTTTCATTAAAGTCTTATATGTTTGGACCTGATGCGGTGGATGGCAAACCCTATTTAGAGCAGGAAGGTTTTGGGGTTCAGTGGTGCCCCTCTCCCTGTGCTGTAACAGTTTGGCTGTGGGTCTTCACTCCTGCGCTTAAGATTCAACTGCAGATACAAAAAGGTCAATAACGGGTCTATTTACAAGGGAAAATGGACATGAATAACTCAGGGAAAAAGAGAGATAAGTTAATTAATGTGTCCTACCTGTTCCGCTGAGCTGGAACCCCCATAGTATGCTGAAAACCAGTAAGAGTCGAGAGACCAGCAGCAAGTCATGTCCGGTTTTATATCCCAACATGGCTGCTTAGCTCCACCCACAGGTCCCAGCTGCATCTCTTTAATGCTGATGGGATTTGTAGTTCCAAGGTCTGGGGTGGGGGCGGAACCCATGAAACCTGTGTCTGTAGACTTCGTTCAGGACAACCTTTCCCCCTTACATTTCTAAAACTTAATAAATACTGATAATTACTTTATTTGTGCTTTGTCACCTTTGTGTGTTCATAACACCATGCTGCTGTCTAGATGTCTGCTGGATTCAATTTGCAACAGCTAGAAA
>NW_004567104.1:66443586-66450959 GCF_000260355.1 Condylura cristata | reverse complement strand
GGCCTAGTGGATGCACATATCAACCCTGTTGATGCATAGGGCGAGTGAGAGCCCTTGGGGGCAGAATAGAATAGGAGAAGCCTCTGAGGAATTAGGAGTCTCCGGAGATAAGGGTACCGAATTCCAAAGAGCATTGATAAAACACTGCTGGTCTAAGGGCAGCTGGACACTCATGGGCCAGGATGATAAAGGAAAGTACTCTGAGATAAGGGCCAGGCACTTAAAGCTGGAGGAGCTTTAGCATAATGGCGCAAGGAAGTGCCTATTCCCTGAGGCACAACTCCACCTGGGTCTCCTTGCCCCTCCCTAGCCTGGTTCTGCCAGCCTGGCTTCCAGTTTATTTTTATTCCTTTTCTCCTCAGTAAGGATTTTCTTTCTCTAAGCAAATCTGCATCTTCTTGTTTGCCTGAGCTTCTGCAAAGTTCCTGCTGTGGCTTCATGAAATACCAACCCCTTGTGGCCTAGTGGCTATGACTCAGTGCCGCCCCACAGCCTAAAATCTGAAATTAAGGTAGCACTATCACTGAATGAGCATAAACCAAGATCTGTGATGTGCGCTTTCTGAGAAGTTTTTAGCATCTTACATGTGACATGAATAGTTACATTTGGTCAGTTTCTAAGATCATCTTGAGTAAATGCCTTTCAACTCGATCCTATATCCTTCATCACCCCTACCCATTCTTATAGAAATCATCTACTTCTTGAAAAATAAGAAACCATCAAAGGAAACTCCCTCAGCCTCCCATCCCCAAAGGCATACATTTATGTATCTTTCCTATGTCCTCACTTGATCTTTCTTATTTCCTGTTACAAAGACCCTTTTCCCACAGGCTAAGAAAGTTCACTCTTCAATCTGTATCCTTCATTCCTTGCTGCCTACGTTTTATTTATTTATTTATTTTTTGGTGGGGAAATCAATTATTTTGTCTTTGTATGTTTAACCTATCACTCTCCACATAGATTTCCTTTTCTTAAGCTTTGATACCTGCACATATCTTTTTTGTCTTTTATAGCATTAAATGAAAAATAAAATGGGAAAGTTAAAAAAACAAAGCCTCACCCAGCCATGGTAGTTCCTTCTATCTAAGAGTCCCTCCCCCGCCACACTCAGCTACACATAAGTTGTAAAAATCCATGTTCACTGTTTCGACTTCCTCTTTACTCAGTCCTAAGAAATCAGACTTGCTCCCCTCAACTGCACATACTGATCACATTATCTGCCTATTGCCAAATTTAATAAATTCTATCATTCTCATTTCTGATGCTAAGCAACTTCTAATAGGTTGACCACTCACAATTTATTAAAACATATTTATCTTTGGTTTCCATGGGGCCATATCCTTCTGACAACTTGTTTATGGTCCCTTTGTATTAAACATATATATTTATTTTGATATTTTGCTATCCTGGGGTGCAGATGGGCCCTACCGATATACCCAGGAATCTGTTGTATGCTGTCGTTGGCCTGGCCCCAGGCCAGATAAGCACAGGGACAGTTGTCTGTCCTCAGTAATCCCAAGGCCAAGTTGACCTGGGCCCAGAAAGCGACCCAGGGATCCGCTCCTTGGGTCCTGATGAATTCTGCTGTTGGTCCTGCCCTAAACAGGTCTGGATGGAGTCTACTGGGAGATCTCAGGAGCTCCAGGCTGGGCCTGGATGGGGCCTGCTGCCTATCCCAGGCATCCTCAGGCAACCTCAGAAGCCCAGGCTGGGTCCAGATGGCTTTGCAATATGAATGATTAAACAGATTAATGGAAAGAGAAAATTGGAGTCCTCCATTCTATAAAAACATTTCTAGGTAGCATAGTGATCTCCGAAAGGACAACACAATTTTAAGTAGGCATAGAAAACACAATGCATAAGTCTGGGGAACACCCTGAAGTTGATTATTGAAATTTTTGTTATAAAATGTGTCTGTTTTGATTTCCATATGGTTTATCTCATGCATGAATTCTAGATGAAATAAAAATATATAAATGAATTGTTGACTTCAAAAGATTTGGGTATGCATCCATATGGAAGTTCTAACTCCTAGATTATTAGGCATCATATAAAAGTTTCTCGAGAACTTGTAGAATAATTGTGGAGGTCATGGTTTTTAGCTTCCCCTACCAAAAAAATCTCAAGAAAGTAAAGGAAAATGAACTGTAAATCTGAGGAACGATCTGGCAACATGAACCAAAAGAGGACTGGTACTGAAAAGGGAAATAGGAAACCAACACACAACCAGACCAGGAAAAAAAATATTAAGTCACGGCTTCATTTATAAAATTCAGAAAGAAATGATGTGATTGTTCATTATCTTCTCACTAATCAGATAAAAAAAATCATTAAATGTGTTTTCAGGCTCAAGGATGTTTTGGAATACTGATAAGCTTGAATATTGTTTCAGTGTTTGGCAGTGTGATGAAGAAAAAATTTGTGTAAACAAGGAAGTGATAATCAAGAGGTTGTAGAATTGAAGGAGTAAGTGGAAATTGCAATCATAGGTCATAGAATTAGAGCAACACTGCCTTTTTGGTAACTCTTTGTAGGCAATTTTATTATTATCAAAAATAATGTTAAGCTCTGTTATGTTTAGAATTTTTAGTTGTAAAACTTGCAGTAATTTTCCAATGGGTGCTCAGAAACGACTTCATACTTCTAAAAATTGGCATTATCTTAAACACACTGATGACATTGATTTTTTTTTAAGATTTATTTATTTATGTATACAGAACTGGGGTACAGGCCAAAGGAGCAGGGGTGGTGAGAGGATTCACCAGAGACAGAGTTGGGAGCAGAAAAGGTAGATCGACGAAGTATACTGCTGAGGGGAGCAGTGAGAGAGCACCACCTCTCAGTGGTGGGTCAGGAGAGGTCTGCGGCACCATGTTGGTCATTTCTCTGACAGGAATGGAACTCATTGAAGCTGCTGCTGGGAGCTTCACAGTGCTATATTTTAACCTGTTGTACCACAGGGAGGGCCCGACTTATGTTAAATTTGAAGGAGCTAAATAAAAACAGACATCCAAACACATCACATTATAAAGCTTTAGTCCAAAATACTAATCTTCTATAGAAGTGTGGAGAAGACCAATACATATAAACTGATATTTTAGTAGAATTGTTAGATAGGAATAATTATGATTAGGTTTTCAGCAAAGATGAGTAGCTGAAAACTCTATACCACAAATAATATATTTGAGAAATTAAAGGCAGACTATTAAATATTTACAAAATGTGGGAGAAATAGTAAGTGGCAGAGTCAGACCATGAACGTATTTGAGGAACTAGAGAGATGAGTAAGTTTTATATGGTAAAATTAATCTGATTTTATGGCAAGAATCTCCAATCAAAGACAAGAAAATAAACAAGTATTTAAAAGAATAACTATATAATGCAGAGAAAGAGAAGCAAGATTGGTTTTCAAAAATCTTGACAGCAAGTAGAATACAAGACAACCACAGGTCACATTAATGACATGAGCCATCATAATCTTACTGCCAAGAAAAGCTATTTTGATCTTGGTTGCACTGATGGACAATTAGAACGAGGAAAGTGATAGCAGCAGAGAACCAGGACAATGGTCGTACAGTCTCTTCCTGTCATTTGGTTAAATCTAAGTTTGTTCCTTCGGAAGCACCAGACTGTTAAGAAAGATATTGACAAAGTGGAAGACATTCAGGGCTGAGGAGAACAGAATTGTGAAGGGAATTGACAGCATGACAGTTGAAGCCTCCTTAAAGGACTTGTGGATATTGAATCTGTAGAAGAGAAGACTCAAGGGGGATTTGAGAGCATCCTCTTCAATAGACCAAGAGCTTTCATGTACAAGAGGCATTTGATTTGTTCCTTGTGGTGATGCAGTTTTAAACTGCAATGAAAAAGTAGAAATTTCAGGGAGCATAATTCTTGCTAAATGTTAAGAGGAATTTCATACCACACACAGCTGTCCAGGCTTCCTCTGGAGAGTCAGGACATCCAGCTATAATATTTTTTGCATCACTGAAGGTGTTCAGATACAGACGGAGCAAGCAAACATCTGGCAGGTTGTTAGGTGAAGGACTCAGCTTGAAGTGCAAACTGGCTGGGTCACTCTTTACCATTTTGAGTCCACACATAACATAGTTTTATATGGCATCCCTTCACACGACATTACATTTCTACCATAATAAGACTTTTTTTCCCTTATATACTTAAATTATAGTACCTTTTTTTTTTTTTTTTTTGCTTTTTCAGTAAAGTTACCTGGGAAAATTATTTAGCTAACTAGATAATTGTCATCTACCATCCAGCCATCATCAGCTACCCATTTGTCCATATCTCTGTCTTCATGTATCTGTATTCATTATCAAAAAGATAATGAATTTTAAATATGGAAAGCTGGAGATCAAGAATATCATTTTGACGATATTGGCAAAAAGGAATTCCAAAATAATTGCAGTGATATGTATAAAACTTTTTATCACCCCTTATTTTCATCATCAACTTGGATGTGAAGACTTAAAGGCCATGATGCAGCAGCAGAGAAAATGGTTAGCCAGACACATTTTGATGATGGATATGTGTGTGTGTTTATTTTTAGTCTTATCCACAGTGTTATCACTTAACAGAATTTTGTTCTAGAAATTTAGTCTGAAGCACCCTGGAAAAGAAATTGCTTGCTCTATGAACATGTAGAACAAAAAAATGAACTTTTTTATTTCACTGTTAAAAAAAAATGGGAAACACCAAAACACCATGTTTTTTAAACTCCTAAAATAGGTAGCTAATAAGCAAAGATAATCCAATCCTTTGCCAATATATAAAAGGAAAACATTTAAAATTGTCAAGAATATGGGATAATTTTAAAAAATTGCTGAAGTGATGGCAATGAACTCTTCATCTGAAAATACAGAGCATTAAATGTGACCCAAATACTGAAACAATAGTGATGGTAAGGAGATGTTCCATTACTACAGACCTGGTGGTAGTTTTATAATTAGTGGGTGTAAAAATTAAAGGGATCCGGGGGTGTGTGTGTGTGGGAGGATTAGTACAAATAAAAAAATCAATTAAATTATATATTTTACATTTAAATGAAGCAGAACTAAAAGAGTACCACTTATGAAAAAAAGAAAGTGCTTAGCCATGAGAGCAGAGTGGAACAGAAATGATTGAGCTATCTCAAAGTACCATAACTGGGAGCTAGAAACCAGAGTGGAAAGAGAGAGACTGCCTGGAGCCATATAGAAAATCAGCTCCTTAGACACAGAAAAAAATCTTAAGTTTCCACTTAAATGCAGATGGAAGATTCCATGCATTCTAAGAATAGAATGCTCTCTAGAAGCAACCTGTCTGTTTTGTATCACTTTATTACGGTAACATTGATTGCAGTAGTATTATGAGTCAGAGATAGAAGTTCACATCTCAGCAGGTGAATCCTACCTACAACACACCCACCCCCAAGATACCTGTACTTCTTCCCCATGGTCTGTGGTGACCCCTGCCCTCTTTGCGCCTTTTTGGCCTCCGGCTAGTCAGTGTGCTTTCTGTCAGATGAGCTGTGCCTACATTGCTCCTTTCAGGCTGTGTTTCTGATCCATGTCCTCACTGAACAGGCCACTTGTGACCATGGATTTTGCTCACCCCTGCCTGCTCAGAGTCAGGGATATGTGAAGGTTATCAGGTTTTCAAATCTAATCTGTGAAACCATCTAAAGGTCCATTGGGTCACTTTGGTAGGTTTAGATGAATCTACATTTCCTTCTAGAACTGACTTGGAGTACAGATAAATGGAACACATTTCATATTATTAGTATATGTGAACTACATATATATTTGGTTCCTGCAGCTTTTCTCAAACTATAACTGCAGAGTGAGCATGCAAAAGCTAACAAAGTAGGCATGAAGACAGCACTTCAAAGAGTAAATATGGGAAATGGCATGCAAGGACTCCTCAATAAAATATTTAGCAATAGGTCCTGCAATAAAGTTCTAGGGCAAATAGGCTGACTGTCTCAGGGAAATTAATATTAGTGTTGTGGTATCCATATTGCCTGAAAGATATATAGAAAGTCAATTCTAGGGAATTCTCCTGAAACAAATGTTTATTCTATCATTGGTATAAATCTTTACAATTATACTTATATGGGATCCCATTATCATTGGTCATGTTAAATGGTCACTACAGTGTTATAAACACTTGAAATAGCTAAAACAATTGCAGTGACTTGAAAGGAAGTCAATCCACAGAGGACTGCATGGTACCTGGTAGAAAACTCTGTTAATACTTAATTTTATAGAAAGCACAGACCTGGCAGGGAATAAAGCAAAAAGACGCTTGAATTATTTAAGCTATTTTTTTTTTCAAATAGGAAAAAAAAAAAACAATGAGGAAAAAAACAAAACTGACTACACTGTCGGACTTCCATCTGTCAAAATGGTAAACAGTCACCACCTGGCTTCCATGTAAGATCAGTAAATATCACAATTTCCATTTCAAAACCCCTTTTAGCTGTCTTTTCTTGAGTCTCAAACTAATAAATCACCTGCTATCAGTGGCACAATAAATCCCCTATCTATGTGATAATGATTCCAGAAAATATGCCAAGAAATAGTCCTGTTAACTGGCTGTTCTCTACTATGTTTCCACTATGTGATGCAAAGGATTGAGAGGTTCTAACGCAGAGAATTAGTGACACTTATTTTATATTCACATCTAAGTCATCATCAATTCTGCTGTTGCAGCAGAAACTCGGCTCCTATGCTTACTACTGCAATATTGCTTTACTACAAAAGTGACAGATTTTGGAATTTCCTACTATGTTGCTTATTGCTTGTTATTGATGTGTGCTGAGAAAAATCACTTAGTCATTCAAGAGGTTTTTTTGTTTTCCAATTTTAAGTGGATACTCAAATAACTCCCCCCCTTTCCCAGTTTAGTACAAACTTTTGGAATTCAAATGAAATAATGTCATTGCTATGATTTAGACGTAATTTAGGCATATCGATGAAAACTGGTAGAACTGGGTTCTCTCTGATGGCCTAAGGATTAAATTTCAGTGCTACTACCATGACAGCCTGAGTTTGATCCCCACCAAGGACCTGACCCACATGGCACAGCAGACCTCTCTTGTCTCTCCTGCTGCTCCTTTCAGCAGTGGATTTCAATAGATCTGTCTGTTCTGCTTCCCACTCTGTCTCTGGTGAATCCTCTCATACTCTGTACCTCCTACCTACACCCAGTTCTTTTATGCAAAATAATATATCAAAAAGAAAAAAAAAAAAAACCTCTCGTAGAATGGATATGTATCTGTGTATCTGGGTAGGTTAATACAATTTTGCTGAAATTTTGAAAGTCATAATGTTCCAAAGTCTAAATAGAGATAGTCATCTGATCTTTATAGATTA
>NW_004567104.1:66418968-66442565 GCF_000260355.1 Condylura cristata | reverse complement strand
TTAAATTTTTAAATAATATTTATTTATGTATACAAGAAATGGGGTACAGGTCAGAGGTGGAGAGGGGCATTAATAGGATTCAGCAGAGACAGTGGGAAACAGAACAGAGGATCTACTGAAATACACTGCAGAGGGCAGCAGCCAGCCCAACAGAAGTCTGCTGGCCATGTGGGTCTTCCTTGCTCTGAATGGAACTTGTGCTACAGTGGCTGCAGATAGCTTTATAGTGCTGAGCTTTAACCCCTGCACCACCACAGTTGCTCTGAGATTGACTAATTCTTACAGAATAGCATGGCCTTTAGCTATAAAATAAATAAAAATTATTATTCAATATTATCAAGCACATACACATTACAACATACCCAGAGGTAAATTAACTTGTTCCTTAGTTTTAGTTTACACAGTTAAAATTACGATGTAGTTGCCATTTTGGAGAGAATTTTGGTGATAACTTTTGTTTGACATTACTTTATGTTCTAAGTTGAAATATTGAGATGAATAAAAATCTGTCCATTTTCCAGTAATTATCTCTGCTGTGACAGCTGTGACACATGTAGACTGACTCACCCTTTATCTTTTATCTCCTCTCTTCCTCTGTTTCTTTCTCTGTCCCTCTTCCCTCCCTGGTGGCACAGCTGGTTGGAGACCTGTACTGTGAAGCCAAGCCAAACCATGGCCACCTCAGTGAGAGTTCGAGCCCCACCCCGGAGCTGACCCACATGGCACAGCAGACCTCTCCTGTCTCATCCACTACTCCCCTCACCAGTGTAGTTTGTCAGTCTGCCTCTTCTGCTCCCCATTCTGTTCCTGGTAAATCCTCTCACCACACTTGCACATTTTTGTATGTGTAAATAAATAAAATGTTAAAAAAAAAAGTCAGGGGCAATAAAAAACGTCTCATGTTTACTCCAAGAAAACTACTTAGGGAACACAGTTTGCTTTTCTTTACATCACACTAAGGACTCAGAGATGTTAAATTCATCGACTACTGCAAACCTGCTGTGGTAGCAGGCTTCATTCTACCTGTGCATAGGTTGGTTCTCACAAATCAGCAACAATTTGGTGACATGATATCCTTTAGGGAAACAAAATCTATAATGACAAAGAGTAATAAATAAACAAAGGTGAGAAATTATAATAGACTTATTCAAATTGCAGTTGAAAGGAAGGGACTAAAAGTTATTGATTAGGGCCCTCCCTGGTGGCGCAGTGGGTTAAAGCACTGCACTGAGAAACTAAAGCCGCTTCCCCATGAGTTCGATTCCCGCCTGCCCCGGAGGTGACCACATGGCGCGGCAGACCTCTCCTGACCCGCCCGCTGCTCCCCTCAGCAGTGTACTTCATCAATCTGCCTGTTCTGCTTCCCGCTCTGTCTCTGGTGAATCCTCTCACCCTCCGCATCTCTGGCCTGTACCCCAGTTCTGTATGAATAAATAAATAAATCTTTAAAAAAAAAAAGTTATTGATTAAACATGAGTTTTAAGACAAAATAAATCACTAGTGGCTTTCTTGAATATTTTATAATTCAATATTCATATGTATTAGGACTTAAAGTTCTAAAAGTTCTGTTGGTCATGTATAATTAATAAGATTTAAAAGAAGGAGAAATTATTTTTATTAAAGAGGTAGCAGTGGTTTATATGGACTACCTAGGAGATAGCTTTTCATTTTTTTGTCTTGATTTTAAATATGTTACCAGACATCATTATGAAATAAAAAATTTAAAAAAATGACCACTGTTTATAGCAGCTGCAATCTGTTAGCCTAACAGCTTAGAATTACAGGCTGCCATCAGAATTGTCTTTATGCCAAAATCAAATGTAAACAGTGAAAATTGTTAATACTATTAAATGTAAGAAATGCAGTAAAAACAAAAAGGACTTAGCTCATTTGAATAACTCAACCTAAAAGTAAGATGACATTTAAACCAAAACAGAAACTATATGGGGTCTCCCAGGTGTCCTAAGTGTTAAATCTCAAAGCTGTCACTTGTAAGGCCTGAGTTCGATCCCCTGCCATGGAGGTGACCCACAGGACACAGCAGACCTCTCCTGTATCACCTTCAATAGATACACCTGTTCTGCTCTCCACTCTCTCTGGTGAATCCTCTCAATTTGGGTTGCAGTGACTGTGGATAGCTTCATAGTGCTGTACTTTAATCCTTAGCACCACCAGGGAGGTCCAAGATAATAATTTTAAAACTAAAACAATTATTGAAAAATGCTTAATTATGGAAAGTTTAATTTTCAAACTTAATATTATATTATCAAACATAAAAGGTAGAAAATGGTCATATACTAAAATATAAATCCTATAAAAGGAGCCGGGAAATAAAAAGGATTTCTAACAAATTAGAGAAAAAGGTCACCAGAAAATTATGACCCACATTGAATCAAAGTTAACATTTAAAATGCTAGTAATCACAGGGTAAAAAGAAAACTGACTTTGCATATGAATATTTTCTTATGTAACTGTTGTAGAAAACAACATCAAAAAGGAATTCCATTATGGTAAGCTTTAAAGTTCCAAGAAAAAGCTGGTGGTTTGGAAATTTTCACTGCCTCAACCAGATCACAAAGACACCCTTTGTCTTTTTATCTCCTCTCTTCCTCTGTTTCTTTCTCTGTCCCTCCTTCCCTCTCCACCACATCTCAAACACAACACACACACACACACACACACACCTAAAATAGATTTTAAATGAGGGTGCTGAGAGAAGTCACAATCTGGAGAAATAGAAAAGCAATAGCTTTGTTTACTTTAAGAAAAATGGGGATGCAGTAGTATGCTTGGGTCAGGAGAAAATAGAAAGTTGTCTCCAGGTAGCATTGACAATAGAAGGCATTTTCAAAGTACAGGAAAGGTTTGAGGTACTGTTGCACGTCTGAGCATGGAGAAAAGTGGATGCTTGCTAGAAGTGCAGAGTAGCTTTGCTGACAGTGTCCTGAGAAATGGAAACCTCAGTCTTACAACCACAAATAATTGAATTAACTCAATAAACTAATAATCTAAGTTGATTCTTTCCCTGAGATAGTAACTCAACCAGAACAACACCTTTAACTTTGACCTTGTGGGAATGTAAGTGGAAAACCCTCTGAGCTTACCTGGACTTTTGAGCTATAGAGCAGTAAGACCAGAAAAAAATGTTGTCTTAGGCCCAGACTTTTCTAATGTGTTGCAGCAATGATAACAAATACATTTCATCTTTATATTTTAATTCTTAATGTAAGAACGTGATAAGGATTTAATTTTGACTTCTCTGTAGATAGTGTACAGCAGAAACAAAGGCACCCATTTTTATTTTGCCACATAGATAACTGGTTAACAAATATTTACCATTTGAATTCATCTAGAAAACACTATATATATAGATAGATAGATATAGATATAGATATATTAACGATTTATTTATTTATTCATACAGAGCTGGGGTACAGGCCAGAGATGCAAAGAGTGAGAAGATTCACCAGAGACAGAGCGGGGGCAGAACAGGCAGATCAATAAGGTACACTGCTGAGGGGAGCAGCAGGTCTGCCACGCCATGTGGATCTCCTCCGGGGCAGGCGGGGATCGAACTCATGAGGAAGTGGCTTAATCTTCTTAGTGAGGTGCTTTAACCCGCTGCACCATCAGGGAGGGCTGGAAACACTATATTTAATAAATACTAAACAGCCTTTCTTAATATTAAAGGGCATTATAACACTTTTATTCTTCTCATCCTTTCTCTGCTATTCCATTAATTGCAATTTTGTCTTAATCCCACATATTATCTATTGATATTTTTTATGAAGATAGTATTTTGCTATCATTTTAAGGTAATTTTAGTATTTAAAAAAATTCTGTCTTTTATATTTCCCTATACATTTACTCTCCCAATCATTCCCTATCCTTACATGTTCTTGATCTCCAACTTTCCTTCTCAGATTCCCTCAATTACTCTTGACTTTCCAGTAGCAAAGTTGTATTGGTTACAATCTTTAACTTTTTAGGGTATTTAACATTTAATTAGCATATTTAAAGGCCAATTCAGAAGGTAACTTGCTAATCACAGAAAACTACTGTATCATTTTACAGATGAAAACAGTAAATTCCAGAATGTCTGGGGGTTTCTATAAATCATGAGGAGACTCACTAAGAAAACTAGGATAACATTTTCAGTCTTCAGTTTCTCTCAGTCAAGTTCTCTCTCCCTATTCACTACATGATTTTCCATTTTCACTCCAAAACATTCTCCATTCATTTTCACCTCTTTTTTCCTGCGACAGCTTGCATGATTCTCAGAACTCTGAGGAATTTGGATGAGCAGTTAAGAAATTGAGTATACTCTTAAGTGTCTATATTTCAGAGTGAGAGTTGTCTACATAGTGATGTTTCCAAAGTTTATCCCAATATTGTATTAACTTGAATGATGAAGCAATATTCTTGCTCTGCTATCCTGCTGCTAGTGCCTACCAAATAAAATTGTGTATCATTATTCATTGATAGAGAATTTTGAGAGTATTGATTTCCAATTATTTCCCTTGAGCTTCAGTATTAAAATTCATTTAATTGATGCACATATGTGTGTAAAATCATCACATAAATGTTTTACAGCAGTTATATTTGACTCTCATAGAGGTCACTCTTTAAGTAAATTTATATAAATGATACTTCCTATCCACCTATTGGGAAAAATGAAATAAGAAAATGGTGGTTAGAGAGGAAAACAAGTTGATTTTTTTATACAATTTGTGATACATCAGCTTTTAAATTGCCTTTAGAAATAGAATGTAGCCTATTACTTTATAGTTTGACATTAATTTTATGTTCATTGTGCAAAAAAAATAAAAAAAAACCTCATTCAGTGAGTTAAATTTAGAAAATTCCTAATATGTGTACTATTATTTATTCAGCATTTTGTATGATCAAAGAATCTTATAAACTGGTAGTGAATCAAATAAACCTAATTGATTAAATGTTCACCCAAATTTATGAGTCTGATTAGGCAATGAGTGTTTTGCATACAAATCATGTTAGGCTGTTTGCGTCCATTTAAAGCATTGCAGTGAATTTTATAAATGAATATTGACATTTCAATATTGCAGCATTTTGTGAACACATTATCTGATAGCAACAAAAATAAGCAAAGGAGTTTTTTTTTTTAAAGGAGGGCAATTTAATTTCTCTCATAAAATAGCTTAGTCTCTGTTCATGATGTACAATTGAAGAGATTAATCTTTGATCAAAGCATCATGGTGAGCATTGTAATGGCAATAGAGAGGGTATGTGTACCTGCAAGCAACCAGAAACAGTCCTCTACTGAGATACTACCTACAGTGGTTAAATCTTAAAATTGTACTGTCATGAGGAAAGAATAAAGCACACAGATTTCAAAGTCAAACATGCAAAAAATTAATAGCTATGTTGACCCTGAAGTGGTGTTTCATGCACAAGTGGTTTCTCTTACTAGGGTAATTTGCCACAAGTTAGTTAGAATTTACAATATTGTGACTTGCTCAGCCATCTTTCTCTTCCTGCTCAGAGCTCTGCCTTGACCATTTATTCTTTATTGACATTGGTGTGTAACTCTAGGTTCCTTGTCCACTCTGTCCCGTGGGTAGGCAGTTCAGGGAAAGAGTGGTAAAAAGACATCCAAATCGCCTCTGCAATTTTTTTGGGTTTATTGCATGAGATTCTATTGACACAAAGATCACAAGTACATATATAGAAGCGTTAACGCTAACTCCAGGGAATTTTGAAGCAGATGCAATTTGAAAGTCAGTGAGAAAGATACTTCCCCAATAGTACAAGATAAAATGCTTCAAAGACAGCACTGACTCTTAGGGGGATTGCCTTTTTGTCCCTAATTTCTGAGATTCTCACCTTAAATCACTCAAAGGCATATTTCAGAAGTTCTTTTGAAGTCTATTCACTACCATAAGAATCGCTGTCACTTCGTCATTCACTCCTTTTTACCATCAAGACAATTCAAACATAGAACAATAACTACTCAGTAACATCAGAAAACTTTAGAAGCAAAGACTGCTCAGGCAACAATGAAAATATGTAGGTTGGATGAATCTTTCTAGTCTCCCTATCATAACTTTAAGAAACAGATATATGTTTACATACACAAACACAGTAAAATGTATTACTGTGTCAGCATGATAGAATTTTTTTTAATTTCACCTAAGAAAATATTTTAGTATTTTTTCAAACTTCTATATTTTTCTTAGTTTAAAGATTATATTAGTTTTATCTTTACTCTGTCTTGTTTCCCAGCAAAATCAAAAATCACTCATCACACCTAAGGAAAGCAGGTCTCTCAAAATTGTTCTCCAGACTGCAAAATGTAGTTCTGCAAAGACTTACAGAAGCTTTCACATTACTGTGTGCATTTTTACCCTTGAATAGGTCAAATTCTTGGGGACACCAGCTCTCTTCTCCTTGATCTTGAAAGTGAAAAAAAGAAGCACAGTATGGGGTTACTTATCTTGTTTTCAGCGCACATTGCCTGGATGGAGAAATAAATATTTCAGTTACAATAGGATTGATGATACTACTTTGCATGTGCCTGTATTAAAGTGAAAAGGGAACCAATAGCAATGCTCTTTCTCACTGAAAATACTATTGTCTTGATGGGGTAGATCGGGAAGAAGTGATGTATGAAATAGTAATCATCTTCACTTCTTGACCAGTTGACTGAATTGCTTGGCATGGGACTGAAAGCTTCAGTGGTTTGTAGAAACATTCTTCTTGGTAAGACTTTTGACTTTGTTGACTCCAAGTTGTACTTCTATAATCAGCCAGATATATTTCTATTTCTATTGCAGGCTACCAGAATACCAGAGTACTTGCTTCAGAATTTTAAAGCGCTCCCATGGCATCAGCAAAAGCAAATTGAATTTCTTGCTCAAATGCTAGTGGAACTGTTCATTCAAAATGGTTACAACAACTAATGCCCAATTAGGAAGACTGTTGTATCTAATCCTATATAATGCTCACTTTCTTCCCTATGAACTAACTGTGTCAGCCATCCAAAGCTGAACTTTATGTTGAAAAGTTTGTTTATATAAAGCTGGAACACTTTTTTTTTTTTAACAGAAAACAGTACTTTTAAAAAATTACTTATTTGTGTATACATAACTGGGGTACAGGCCAGAGGTAAAGAGGTGGTGAAGGATTCACCAGAGACAGAGTGGGGAGCAAAACAGGCAGATGGAAGAAGTTCACTGCTGAGGGGAGCAGCGGGAGAGACAGGAGAGGTCTGCTGCGCCATGGGGGTCAACTCCCTGGCTGGGGATCAAAATCATACTGAAGTGGCTGCAATTAGCTTCTTAGTGCTGTGCAGTGCTGTGCTTTAACCTGTTGCACCACCAGGGAGGCCCACAATACATACATTTAAAGTGATATTTTAAGTATTGTTGTACCTGTGCTTATGGCTGCTTAATTAAAATTTAACCTAGCTATCAAAAATTCAGTCACGGTCAATGCAATGTAAAGAATAGAAGAGAATGGAAATTATCATATCAACTGAAGCAATTTGTAAAGCCAGGAGAATATAACATTCATTGGGAAAAAATAATCTGCTTAATTACATATTAATTATTAATTTTGAAAATGCTAAGGCATAATTAGTGCATTGCTTTTATAATTTGATGCAATGATATATTTACTAAAAGTAATAAAGTTTTGGATGCCTAAAGAACTTGCCTTCTCATTCTATCTTGGTCAAGTTTACATGATTAGTACCATTCTCCTTGGAATTCGTCCAATTAGTGCACAGCTCTAGAAGGAAGCCAGTGTAAATTGTTTCCTCAAAGCTAAAGAATGTCATTTCTGAAAATCTTGCTGTACACTGCTGTATCCATCTTCCCACTGAAACAAATTTACACCAAGAATATTTTTGAAAGAAGACAGCTAAAGTATTTGTTAGCTGCATGTTAATTTTACTCTTACTCATTTATTATGTTATTATTAAGGAAAAATAAAATATTTTTAAATTGGCAGACTGTCTTTATATATATATGATCTAAATTACATATATATTATATATATGATATATATATATATAAATATAGTTCTTAAGTGGAGCTTAACTTTGAAGCAAATTCATATCCCATTATAGTTTATAGCCTCTTAATGTTGTTTGCCAAAACGATAAAGTACTGTTTTATATAATCAATAAAAAGTAACAAGCACTTACATGGTTGGGCAAATGGGGAGGAAGTTAATAGTAATCTTGTTCATGGTTACAACTGAAAAATTATAAAAGATTGGTGAAATGAATTTTTCATAAAGGCTGTAGTAATGAAATTTCCCGATACATTTGTTATTCTCACACAAAATCAGAAATTTACCACCTGAGCTGGAGATAAAGCATAGAGCCCAATTGAATAACAATATAAGGTAAAACTCGAGTGGAAAGTGGAAAAAACATAATAAACAACTTTGGACTTTGATTTTGATATTATTTGATACAGTTTTAAGATAAAAATCACATGTGTTCAACAAAATGAAGACATGAAATGATTCTTATTTCTTTTTCAATTTTTTTAAAGATTTTATTTATTTATGCATACAGAACTGAGGTGCAGGCCAGAGGTGCAAGGGCAGCGAGAGGCTTCACCAGAGACAGAGTGGGAGAAGAACAGGCAGATTGAAAAAGTGCAGTGCTGAGGGGAGCAGCAGGTGAGAATTTGGCTGAGCCATGTGGGTCACCTCCCTGGCCTGGGGTGGAACTTTCAATGAATTGGCTGTGGACAACCTCACAGAGCTTCACTTCAACCTGTTGCACCACCAGGGAGGGCCCTGAAATTCTAATTCTCCTAAATGAACCTGGGAAGATTTGATGAAACACCATTCTCAGCACCATAAAATAGACATAATGAAATATTAAAACTTTCAACAATGTTATAAAATTCTATACATATATTTAAGAAAGATAAATTCCTTCACTTGGCTTTTTATTAACTTAAAATATCCTGGAGGTTATCCTTAAGTGATAGATCTATTCCTACTCCATTTTTTTAGCTATACCATAACTTACTGTTTTTATTTGCCATCATTTAACAATAAATTCTGTATTTACAGATATTTGGTTTATCTTCAGTCTTTTGCTATGACAATACATGGTTTCCTTTACTTTTTTTCTTTTTGTATTTTGGTGACAGTTTTCAAAAATTGGATTGCTGAATTAAGGGACAAAAGCACATATAAACTTGCTAGATATTATCTTCCCACTGGAAAAACATTGACCCTAAGAATATAATAATGATCAAATCAGTTTGCATTCTTACTAGTGATTATATAAAAAAAAGATCTTCCCTATAGATTCACCCACTGTTTATGTCCTGAAAAATTTTGGAGATTCACCAAGCTAATACATGAATAACAAGAAAAAATATTTTTTTTCAAATGTCAGTAATGTTCATTTTACCTGTAACTGTTTATTCTGTAAAGTCATTTTGTATGCTAATTTGCTTTTGTAAAAGTCACAGAATTTCATGGATTTTTCACAATAACTTTTGTCTTTCTTTTATAGGGTAGAGGTCTTGGAATGGTGGAGTAATCGAATTAACAACAAACTGTATCTATCACTTCCTTCCTTTAAATATCTGATTTCTTTTTCAGAAATCAGAACCTGAGGAAATTAATTCATGTAGACATGAATACTTAAGATAAACACAGACCAGCTCTTAACATAAACACAGACCAGCTTTGATTACTTTAAATTAAAAAATGCAAATGGTATCTTCAAGGACCAGTATTTGAGGTAGTGGGGATATGGCTGCTTCTTTTCAACAACAAATATGGCAGATTTAAATGCAAGCAGTAGTCGGCTTTGTTCTCCTATATCCCAGCTTGAGTTCTTCAGAGGCTATCGATACAACTTTTGGGTGTGATCAGCACTTAGAAAATATTTTGTTATCCTACCAATCTATATAAGCCTTCAATAATTCAACTAATTTCAAAGCTTCCATTCTGAAACATGACTTTAGCAGCTTCTCAGCACAATTTTTCTATATTCCTATTAGATAACGTAGAACTATGCTTTTCTCGCTAATGTGTGATTGGTTCACGGAGAAATTGCTGCTTTATCTTGAGTGGATAATAAAGATGCTTATTGCCAAGAAAGGCATTTCTCATGGAGCCAGAGATTCTGATTGCTTTTGAACAACTGAAATAGATGGAATAAGTGGGGGTGCTATATTTACATTGCATATAGGACAAATAGAGCTTCACCCAGAGTGGTCATAAAGTCTTAATGGAGTGTTTCCAATAGATCCTTGTCGTTTTCCTTGGGGTCTACTGTAATTCAAAAAGCACTGAGTACATGAAGGCAAATTTTCTACTTGAGGCCCTTTGTTCCCTTTCTCCATTACAAGAGAGCCTATAACTTTCCAAGTAGTTTATAGACGCTCCTTGGGGGACAGTATATAGTAGATATTCTTCT
Source organism: Condylura cristata (assembly GCF_000260355.1). NCBI lineage: Eukaryota > Metazoa > Chordata > Mammalia > Eulipotyphla > Talpidae > Condylura > Condylura cristata. Next base: position 66,432,130 of record NW_004567104.1, on the reverse strand, counting down.
TTGTTGTTGAAAACCTAATGCTGGAAACTTAAATTCCCATTTTCACAGTGGCATCGTTTTCACTTAAAAACAGGACAAAAATAAATGGTATTGGTTGGTTTCCAGTGATGCAAGATTCATCATTGTTTGTCTACTAAGTGGCAAATGTTTTACATGTGCTATTTCTGTTCACAGATTACCATAAGATAGAGATGATTGCATTTTCCAGGTATAAAATGAGGCTCAGGAAAGTAAAATAACTTAATTTCACATGTCATTTGGCTTATAGACTGCAAACACAGATCTCGAAACTGTATGACTGTACCAGATCAATTCCACCAGTGATGTTAAAATCTGAATATTGGATATTATTTCCAGAATTTCTCTTGGAGATAAAATGGAAGGTGTGTATGTATGTGTGAGGGAGAGATTTTATTGTGACTGTGGAATTTTCAATTACATGCTAAGATTGTCTTCATATAAAATACTTTTTAAATAGCAAATGAAGATTTTATACTTATAAAGAACAAAATTATGATGGTGCGCCTATAAGACAGCCTATATAGTGTTAAAATTCTTACTCTGGAATAAAGATGCTTGGGGTCCTTTCCCCATGGTGCAACGGGTTGAAGCAGAGCACTATGAATCTAGCCATATACAGTTCAGCACAAGTTTGATGCCAGGCCAAGGAGGTGATCCTGGTGCAGCAGAACTCTGCTGACCCCATACACTGTTACCCTCAGAGGGTACTTGGCTGATCTGCCTGTTCTGCTCCTCACTTTGTCTCTGGTGAATACTCTCACTGCCCTGTGCCTCTGGCCTGTACCCCACTTCTGTATGCATAAATAAATAAATCTTTAAAAAAGTGCTTGGATTCCAATCCTTCTAAGTCAGAGATTATTAGTTGTATCATCTTAGGTAGATCACTTAATTTTCCTATGCTTTAATTTCTATGTCTGTTTACATAATAAGATTATATATTTTAATAATTGTGAGAAAGACTCATATATGTGTCTTTATACACATATACATCTGTGATCTATAGCTGGATAGATCTTTGAGCTATAATACATAGCAGCTCTGACTGATAAATATAAATTATTATAATTAGACCTAAAGCCAAAGAACTTTGCTAAATAAATTCTCTTGCAAACATTGTCCAATCAATTTACTAATAATCAATTGTTTCTCATGTTTTTCCTATAGCTAGTTCAAATGGAGAAGGATTTTGTTCTCATCTTCCAGTTATCAATATTTTCATTCTGATCTGCTTTTCCTGTGCATTTGTATGTTCATTCACAATTTAGAGATTGCAATCTTGATATGCTACTCTCATGGGTATATTTAAATTAGAGCAGTACTTGAAGAAAACACAATGCAAATTAATGTATGAATATTTGGATCTTAAGGATTCTGGGCCAAAGCTTTTTCAGAGAATTTTTTTCTGTGCAACATCCCTAAAATCAGTCAGACACAGTCTAAGATGTCTAAATTCTTACTAGCTTAATTAAATTACGTTCAAAGTTGCTAATACAGGCAACTTGTCCCTAAGGACTTGGTAACGTGTTTCTTTTATCCTCTCAGAAATAACAGAGTGGTTCATTTTTTTTTTCTCCTAACTTATTTTTCTTTATATATTATAAGATGTATTAAGTTCATACAGTATTGTTATTTCTCATAAGCTTAATGTTTAGTTACCATGCCTTAAGGTCTACATTTTCTGGTGTTATGTAACTACAATAGCTTTCCTTGTGTTACTTCTGGGAACTCAGCCTCTAGAAACACGAATCACTAATCATTACTGTCCAACTGCGGTGCTTGATCTCTGAACCTTAAGGAATCTCAGCATATAGAATTCTCTGCTCACTCAGAACAAGCAAGGGGCAATTTTACCCTCCTCCTCAAAGGATGACTTTGCTTTCTCAGAGTGGTTCATTTTACTATTTTTCTTAAGTTGGGGGGTCTTGAGGTCACATTGCCTTGGTCAGTGTCCCTTCCCCATGTATATCTCATAATGATCCACTCATATCTCTGTTATGATAATGTTCCTGTGTTATAAGACAACGTTAAACAGAGATCATTTCTTTGTCTCTCTATCTTTGAGTGGGAACATTTAAATTTTCACCTGATTCAATTTATTATTTGTTTATTTTAAAGATTTATTTATTTGTGCATAAAAGAACTTGGGTGTAGGCCAGAGGTGTGTGTGGGGGAGAGATTATTCACCAGAGACAGCGGCGGGCAGGACTGGCAGATCTAATGAAACACCCTGCTGAGGAGTTATAACTGTGCCATGTGGGTCAACTCCCTGGCTGGGGATTGAACTAGGGCTGCAGTGGCTGTTTGCAGTGGCTGCTAATAGCTAGTGTTGAAACTTCACCCCTTGTGCTTCCAGGAAGCCAAAATGAGGAATTTTATTGGAGAAAACTAAGCAAGAATCACTGGAAAACAGAAACATTGTGGAAGATACAAGAAAGCAAGGCGGAAAAACTACTAGAAGTTGAGAGGAAATAAGAAGGGAGCTTCAAAGAATGAGAAAATTGGTTTCAAGAAAAAGGGACTAAAAAACCAAGCAGAGCAGAGCAAATGCCCAGCTTTGTGAGAAAAGAGCAATGTTTACCAGATACAGTCATTTGCAAAGAGATGCGGAAACTAAAGCTCTGAGATCTTGCCTGCATAGTCCAGTTTTAGGTTCTCTTAGATGACAAAATCCACGAAAGATTTAATAATTACTGATCATAGTTCTTTCCCATTTCACACTGAATCTAAGAAAATCAATGTAGATAAGCTGTTGTGACCAAATAAATTACACTAGTTACATGCCTAACTGGATTTTATTTTCAGGTTAAGGTGTAAAATGTATTTTTTTTTTTCCCTTTAAGGGTAGAACAAAGGAAGATGAAGTAAGCGGGTAAAGTTAGTGTTGACGAACTGAAACTATTTTCAGCTATATATACTTGTTCACTGGCAAAAAGCCTCAGTCAGACCTGGTGATCAAAAAGTCCATTCTCCTGCTGATTTCTCAATGGTGGAACTTAAAAATAATTGCTAAAGTTCCTTGGTCTGGTCCACACAAGAAAATACAAAGCTTGTCTATTGTGATGTCTCTGCCCTGTTTTAAATGATTCCACTTACATCCTCTTTTAACAATTAAAAATCTGATTTATTGAGTTTAAGATTGTTGATAACTTTAACTGCACTCCTTGATTAGCCTACCCTAACCACAATAGTTAAAATGGCATTTCAGTGTATAATAAAAAGTGGCCATTTTTTTTTTAAAATTAAGGAAGACGATTGTCTCCATGGTAACATCTGACCTAGAGAGCTGCAAGCAGTAACTATCTATGTGTATAGATGTGTACCCACAAACTATGAATGAATAAATCATGATGTGTTGTTTCCTTTAACACTGTGATCTTGGCAAATCTTTCAGGCAACATACTTGCCTTTGTGTAAAATCTCAAACATAAACAATTATATGTGTGTTGATTTCCTCTCAATTGAAAGGACTAGACTAAAACATTTATACAGTCACACTGCTCACTGTAGATGCAACTTTAAGGACCATCTGGGGCCTGTGGTAAGGTGTGCCCTGAACAAACTTTCTGGATTGAAATCAACAAGGTGATCCCACTTTGCATCATTTCCCAAATTATTTCTCTTTTTGAGAATGACTATTTGTATGGAATTTGTACTCCAATTTGTGGAAATGGGAGGATATAATACTTTATATTGACAAATCATAGTCATTGACAATGTGTGATTGCATGTAAAATTTAACAAATATACTTAGCATTAGAATTGAAACTTTGATCAATTTATATTATAACCTTCATTATAAAGGACCCATTTTTATCTTTTTTTTTTTAAAGATTATGCTCAGATTATCTTTTTTTATTTTTTTATTTTTTTTAAGATTTATTTATTTGTGCATACAGAACTGGGGTACAGGCCAGAGGCTCAGGGGCGGTGAGAGGCTTCACCAGAGACATAGCGGGGAACAGAACAGGCAGATCAACGAAGTACACTGCTGAGGGGAGCAGCGGGCGGGTCGGGGGGGGTTCTGCCACGCCATGTGGTCTCCTCCGGGGCAGGCGGGAATCGAACTCATGCGGAAGCGGCTTTAGATTCTCAGTGCTGTGCTTTAACCCGCTGCGCCACCAGGGAGGGCCCCCATTTTTATCTTTTAAATATAATTAAAAAGCACATAAACGGGCCCTCCCTGATGGCACAGCGGGTTAAAGCACGGCACTAAGAAGCTTAAGCCATTTCCACATGCGTTCGATCCCCGCCTGCCCCGGAGGAGATCCACATGTGGAGGCAGACCTGTCTTGACCCGCCCGCTGCTCCCCTCAGCAGTGTACTTCATTGACCTGCCTGTTCTGCTCCCCACTCTGTCTCTGGTGAATCTTCTCACCCACCGCATCTCTGGCTTGTACCCCAGTTCTGTATGAGTAAATAAATAAATCTTTAAAAAAAAAAAAGCACATAAACTTTGGAATTTTTCATACATCAGTAATTTCAGGCTAGCCACTGAATTGTTCTCTTTAACGGTTAGATTGTTGTTTGAGACACAAGTATTTATTTGGGCTGTATGTGATTTGCTAACGTGCTTTCTCTTTCTTTTTTTTTTTTTTTATCCCAAATGCACAAAGAACAGTGCTAACAAATACCAATATTTGTATATACTTATGGAATTAGCAAAATCTCAGCTGCTAGAAGCAAAAGAGATTTCTTGTTGTGTAAGCAAACCTACACTTTAAGTTTCAGAGAAAATCCGTGCATCCTCTACTTGCTTTGAAAGTGTATTATTTTGTATATATGAAGAGTGAAAAAAATCCACAGACCAAAAAGGATAGCTCACTTTTCTTACTATTCTAAAATCGTTGATGCCCACACTATTTCTATTTTCAGGGTCAGCTCAGAACTTCACTGATGTAAGCATTGAAAGGAATACAAATGTCAGAACTGGAGAAAAATATGCAGCTCCATCATTTCATATGGGTTGTTGAACTGGATCATACAACCGACCCACGTTCTTTAAGGTGATCGTATTGCCCATTCAAATACAATATATATATGCTGCCGGGTAAGTAATTTCATCTGCTTAAACTATGAACTTCAAATAATAGAGCCGACACGATCAAAATGGTTCAGACATTCTTGCATATGATAAATTGCCACATAATTGTTTTAATAAATCCACATATGGAAAGAGCTTAAAGCAGTACCTCTTACGAAATAAGGCTTTAAAAATATAAACAGCCATTACTACCACTTTTTTTATTACTATTTGGCAACTATATTTGGCTTATCTGTTTATCAAAATGAATCCTTTATCAAGGGTTTAATAAGCCACCGAGAGAATTTGTTTTGGTATATTTCACTTATAGGTGACCACGTTTTCTTTGAAATAGATATTTTCACAAAATTAAACATAGTGCCACTACATGTTTTGTTCAGATAAAATAAAAGTAAAAAAGATAAACAAAAGGGAAAAAGTGAGATGTGACATGAGAGATAGAATTGAAGGAACACACTTTCAAAGTAAGTTCTTTGTGAGAAAATTAGAAACCTAAAGGTCTTGTCAAAATGTACTTTGTATGATTTATGATAAAACCTTTAAAGAGAGGATGCAATAGCCAATAAATTATCCTATCAACTGCTATATCTAATTCCTGTTATTTCAGGCAAGATAATTGCATGGTAAACAGCATTAGCTATTCATTAGCTGTGACTGTTCTTGCTGATTCTTTCTCAGATGGGAAGATTTAATTTAGTGACAAGAAAAATACTGCAAATCAGCTCTGCCACATGAACTAAGTAAATAGATAAAGTAAGTACAAAAAAAAATCATGCATTCATGGAAACAGTCCATGTTAAAGAAGTGCAAAAACCAAATTATCACTGATGTAATATTCTACATTAGCTACAATTACTGATTTCTAAGTAATATCCTTAATATCCATTTCAATATTTGGGTAAGAACTACGATTGGGTAAGCCAGCTTCACTGAAACATTAATGAAATGCTTCCTACTGTGTTGTTGTTGTCAATAGTATTAAGATGTTTAATGAACTAAGGTCTCTTTACTTCATTACTAACTTAATATTCCTATTAATGATGAAATCATGACTGAGTTTCACACCGATGTCTGAAGTCTCCAATTTTCATTCTTAATCACAGTACAAAATGACTCAAATTTTTACATAATTTCACATCATTTCAGTAAGTAATTGGTTGACTAAATTAACAAGATTTTGCTATCTATACTCCCAGTTGTTTATTTTCTTCTTTATTTTCTTTAGTGATGGAGATGATATTTCTGGGTTGATGCATTTTGACTTTTTTTTTCCGATGCCTTGCATTGTTTCAGGTGTTTTATTCATTAAAAAAAAAAAATGAATGTATTTATGCATAACAGAAGTTGTATACAGGTGCAGGAGTGGTGAGAGGATTCACCAGAAACAGAGTGGGGAGCAGAACAGGCAGAACTGACGAAGAACACTGCTGAAGGGAACACGGTTGGGTCAGGAGAGGTCTGCCCTGCCATGTGGGTCAACTCCCGGGCAGGGATCAAACTTGCACTGAGGCGGCCAGGCTTGGCTTAGCTTCACAGTGCAGCGTTCCAACCCACTGTGCCACCAGATAGGGCCATTTTATCCATTTTGATTTGATTTCAGTGGGTGGTGTGAGATAATGGCCTACAGTCATTCTTTTGTATGTGACTGTCTGCATTTTCCCAGCACAACCTATTGAAGAGACTTTCCTGTGCTAGGGGGAAAAACAGGAGGGGAAGTACACAAGGGGCAATGACCCAAGGCTACAGGGATGGGGTGTGATAGGAGCAAAGAATGGAGCTTCAGTGGAGGATGACTGGGACTTGGTGAAATCTCACACACTTATAGGGGCATAAATCTATACCTCAGAGACAGAGTGGGGGGCAGAACAGGAGGATATACTGAAACACAAATCTGAGGGGAGCAGCAGGTGAGACAAGAGAGGTCTGCTGGGCCACATGAGTCGGCTCCCAGGCTGGGGAATAGGCCTCTGCTTCAGTGGCTGCTGAGAGCTTCACAATGCTAAGAGTAATCCCTTGAGCTACCAGGGAGGACTTCAGAGGATTTTCTTATTGTACTTTTATATGCATTCATCTTTCATATATAAATATGCTTATTATAAATAATTTACTCTGTATCCTGCCTTTTTATAAATATTACCCTGAGAACATTTACAACAAAATAAATTACATGAAAACCAGGTTTAGAGATTTAAATATATTTTTATATATGTGATTGTGTGTTAAATAAATAAATAGATAAATATAGACACATATATGTGTATTTTAAATACCTACCGGACTTAGGTAACTGATTTGGGTTCCTCTAAACTAATCTACATATGTCTAAACACATGTTTGAGTTTCTTTATTTTTAAATAATACAGCAAAAAAAAAAAAAAAAGTCCATGTGATAACCCTGAGCAGTTCTTCCTTGTTTCAGGAAACTTTTTGAAATAAATGTAGGGATAGATAGAAAAGAAAAAAAAAAGTCACGATTTACTTGAAAATGAGAAACTAAGTGGAGTTATAATATATGCCATAATTATGTATTGTAGAATCATTATATTCTCTATATGTAGGCTTGTCTGTGTAGATCAAGGGAGCTGCTGAACATAATTTCAAAGAAAATATTTTCAATTTGGGATAAGAATGGACTTCCTTGCTACTGCCTTTCCTCAGCCTACTGTTCCTTCTCTTCTTTTCCCCCTCCCCCCTTCCCCCTCCCTCCCCCTCTCTCTTCCCACCTTCTTTTCTTCCTCTCATTCTAACTTCCCCTTTGCCTAACTTCCTCTAATTCTTTCTCAAAGAATTCCCTAGCTCTTTTTCAAATACACACACATAAGGAAACTGGAAAACTCTTAAAAACAGAGAGAAGATAGTACTATTCATAATCTTAACACTCACATAGCATACAATTCTTTTGCTATATATAAACATAACAGCATATACATAGATTTTCAGGACAGTTAGAAGTGATTAATGTGCAGATTGATAGCTTAACTTGCAAGTCCCATTTGACTACTAACATTTCATGGATCAAGAATGTCTGTGCTACCACAACAAAATTCTCCTGTTGGTGATAATAAAACAAATAACTTTTAAAGCAAAGGTATTTTCTTTTGGCACTTTGGGTCTCATTGGTTGTTTTTATTTACAAATAATTTCTAGTTTTGGGAAACACATTTTTTTCACAATTGTGTTTTCGGTCATTTTCAGTAGCATTACACCTTGCATTTACCTGTTTTCTAAAAGTCTGAGCCAATGTAATAATTTTTAGTATAATTGTGTCAACCAGTTTATGAAAAAAGTATCTTAGGTAATATACTCTACTCATTTATTTATCCTATTATTTCAAGAAATATTCTAAACATCTACTATATTTCAAGACCTCCGTTGCCAGCCTGGATTAGAACTAAGATCATGTCTTAGTTCTCATTGCCTGATTACAAGGTACTCACAGAGCAGTGGGCAAATTAAGCAAGTATATAGATGATTTTGAGAGAATTTGGAGTCATGCAAGAAGCTTATGTGAGAATAAAAGATAATTCATTGTTAGAACTGAATTTATTTTTAAATTAAATAAAGAAAGGAATTAGAGTAAGAGTGATTTTGAAACAAGAGAGAAAGGGACATTTTCAGCAGAGGAAATAGAATAATAATATAGAGGGCTTTGGGTGTAGATCTGAATTGGGAGACAAAGGAAATACGAATTACGAGACTAGAACAATTCAGTATTCAGGTCATCCTTAGATTTATGTATCATCCTAAAGATATTGAAGCATATGGGGACTCACTGAAGCTTCTTAAGTAGAGAAAGGACATGATTAAATTCTAATTTATGTTACATTAGAGCAGTGTGATGACTCATTGGAGCAGGTTCAGATTAGACACGAAATGGGGTGATCAAGGGCTATGGTGATAATTCAGGTTAGAAGCAACAAAGCCTAGACTGAAACAGAAGCCATAACGTAGGAAGGCATGTAGATTTGGATCTGTAAGGTTTGGTAATTTACTGGGAATGAGGAAACATCTATGGTAACTTTCTAAGGCTAAAATGAACTTTTCATGGAGTGAGATAAATGAAGAATATTCGGTTTTGTGCAAGGAAAGACTGAGATGCCCAGGATCCCCTCTGGTGGTAGAAGATGGATGCCCAGCATCTGATCATGGACCAATCATGTCCTTGACTCTAGGAACAGCGACAGCTACTAGTGAGCAGATGATGTGGTGGCAGAAGATGGAAAAACCCTGGATGGCTGTGTGGAAAGCACAAAGCTGTTATATTGCAACAACTGGTTGATGCTTTAGTCCCACAGTCCTTTTAATAAATGAAGCAACTTATTACATTAATGTCTAATATGTTCTGTTAGTATAGACATGGTTAGAGAGACAACTGACCAGACTTCTGAAAGCAAAGAAGTTTGGATTTCTGAGATGTCTTGGAAGAATTCCCTTACCCTTATAGTGCCCATAGGTGAAAAACAAAGTAAGGCTAATGATAGTGTCATGTGTGTGTATACACACACACACACACATATGTATCAACAATTTCAAAATAATTTCATGAAAACAGAACTATTATTATTTTCCAACTTATTTGAAAAATCAATTCATGTATGACAGAATAAGCAACATAATGAAGTTCCTACAGTGTGTTAGCAAGTTATATAGGATTTAAAATGAATTGACCCCCTAACTCCATATTATTAAACATGGTGGTGCAATGGTTAAAGTCTCTGCACTGTCAAGCTATCAGCAGCCACTGCAGCATGAAAGTGATCCCAGGCCAGGGGGCTAAACTACATGGCGCAGCAGGCCTCTGCTGTCTTGCCTGCTCCTTCCCTCAGCAGTGAATTTCAGTGGCTCCACTTGTCCTGCTCCTCCCTCACTCTCTGGTGAATCCTGTCACTCATCCACAGCTCTATCCTATAACCCAGTTCTTGAATGCATAAACAAATAAATACATCTTTAAAATAAAATTCTAATTTGACTGGTAAATTGATTTTTGTTATTAAATTTCTCACAAATTATTATTATTATTTTTTAAAGATTTATTTATTTGTACATACAGAACTGGGGTACAGGCCAGAGGCTCAGGGGCGGTGAGAGCCTTCACCAGAGATAGAGCGGGGAGCAGAACAGGCAGATGGACGAAGTACACTGCTGAGGGGAGCAGTGGGCGGGTCAGGAGAGGTCTGCCTCGCCATGTGGTCTCCTCCGGGGCAGGCGGGATTTGAACTCATGCGGAAGTGGCTTTAGCTTCTCAGTGCAGTGCTTTAACCCGCTGCGCCACCAGGGAGGGCCCTCACAAATTATTTTTAATGCTGTAAATATTTGGGTATTTATAACATTTCTGGGAAAAAGATGAGGGGATGATGAAATAAAGTATGTATATCAGAAAGTGTGTCTTATCAAATTCTACCATTTTATCACAGTGATTATTTTTAAGTGTGTAATATGGAATAACATACTAATAAAATAGTATTAGTGTTAGTTACATAACAAGATAATTATTTTATCTATAATTATTTTTTCCAAAAATTATAGTTTAAGTAACTGAGTTAAGAAGGCACCTCTTTACATATATACACTATTTTATAAAATTATCGTCTTTTATTAAGATTTATTTATTTATGCATACAGAACTGGGGTACATTCCGGAGGTGCAGGAGTGGTGAGAGGATTCACCAGAGACAGAGGGGGGAGCAGAATAGGCAGATCGACAAAGTACACTGCTGAGGGGAGAAGCCGGCCAGCGGGAGAGGTCTGCCATGTCATGTTGGTCACCTCCGGGGCCAGGGATCAATCTTGTGCTAAAGCAGCTGTGGCTCGCTTCAAAGCTCTGGGCTAACCCCTTGCACCACCAGGAAAGGCCCCTAAAATTCTCTTCTTACATGAATGAAGTGACTAAATTATTTCTCTCATTTTGTTTAAAATTTACAGATTAATATTAGAGCATATTTTGTCAATATTAATGTTAAACATAGCAACAATAGGAACGTTTTTACTCTTAACAACTTTAAATTCATGTTAATTCTATGATAGTAATCAATAACAATATATTGATAACATTGTTAAGAGATGTTAAAGGTTTGAGCCAAGACAGCATTAGTGAATGTAGAGTTAATTAGAAAAATGGGCTATTTTCAAGAGGTAAAAACTGGAAGGCAGGATTATCCAAAGGGAAAGAGAATGTCAACTTGCATTCTCAAATAGCTAGATTGATCAGGTGATAGTCTTATGGAAGGCATTGTTAAGTTTGATCTTGATTGTAGCTTAGTCCTTTGCATTTTCTGAACCAAGTTATGAAGAAAAAAAAAATCAGGAGTTTAAAAAATTAAGTAAATATCAAATAGAAATCATGCAAATTTAAGAAATTTTGACGGCATAGTTATGCAAAGGTCATTCTGTAAAATCAGATTAGATTATTAGAAGTGAGTGTGTATATGTGTGTAAACCACAACTCTCCGAGAACTGGCGTTAGAGAAAATCAGTTTTGTACTGTAGTTATCATTCTGAACAAAGATCCTGGTTGCTTTCGTCAGCTTATCATAAAACGCTTTGATAACTAAAAACGTGAATAATGTTGAGACAAAGTGAGCACTAGTGAAATGGAATGACATAAATGGCTAGACTAGTTCTCAGCACTTGATCTTGGGGTGTCTTGAATGCACACTCAAGAAATTGATATAGGAGACCTCCTGCTGTGCCACCGAACACTGGGTATAATTGAAATTCACACTACCACCTGCTCCACTGTGTTTGTCGCTGCACAGTCTAATGACTAGTCATAGCATTTACCAGCACGTGATGACACTCTGGGGGGACAAATGGATGTTTTCGTTCTAAGAGCGCTTGTTACTTTTTTTCTTATTCAAAGAAAAAAAAAATCCATCAAATCTCAAGAAGTAAAACTATTTCCTATTAACCAAGAATGCAAGAAAGGGGAAAAACAACTTTGTGGGAATGCAGACTCAATTCTTTTAAACTGTTTTTACTGATAGACTTAGAAGTAGGAATAAATGAATCCCTGAGTATCCTTTTGATCAGCACTGGCATTGTGTACAGACATTCCCATATTATTGACTCTTGTGCGTTTTGCAACATCGATTGGCTTTCAGTTGCCTTGAATTTATAATTCTCTATAGTTACAATAAAATTTAATGGTTATATAAATTATCATGAATCACATTTTAATTAGATTCCATGCAGTAGTGATTAACAGGTTTCAATCCTATAGAAAATATGACTTCTTTACCCATTTCATTAGCTTCTTTTCTCACCACAAACCAGCCGACGGTCTTTCTCCACTGCTATGTCTAATCAAAGGTCAAACCAAATGGTTTGCTCTTTTGTGGATGAAATCATCTTAGTATTTCTGCCAAGCTCCTTCTGTTTTGCTTAAACTAATGTTCCTCCACTTTATTTTTCAACAAACATCTTCATTTACTATTGTTGTTCAGGCACTTTCTACTTCCACAAGAAGAGCTTGCTACAATAGCTTTAAGCTTTGTGAAAGCAAAACTAAACCAAACCAGAAAAAATGTCCTCAAATAAATAGTAAATAGCATTTATTAGCTTAAAGCTTCACATTTCTGAGCAAATTCCTCTGAACATTCCTGATTCTTATGTTTGTGTATTTTTTTTTTTAGATTTATTTATTTATTCATATAGAACTGGGGTACAGGTCACAGGTTCAGGGGCACTGAAAGGCTTCACAGGAGACAGAGTGGGGAGCAGAGAAGGCTGAATGAGGAAGTACACTGCTGAGGGGAGCAGCAGGAGGGTCAGGAGAGGTCTGCCATTCCAGGTGAATCTCCTCTGGGGCAGGCGGGATGGAACTCATGCTGCAGTGGCTTTAGCTTCTTAGTGCTGTGCTTTAACCTGCTGCGCCACCAGGGAGGGCCTGTTTGTGTATCTTAATAGCTGAATGTATATATAAAGTTCAACAATAAAATCCACTTTTATGTTTGTTATGAAAGTTGTACATTCACTAAACAGGAAGAACTTGAAAGAAAATATTGCTGGTGTGGGCCCTCCCTAATAGTGCAATGAGTTAAAGTGCAGCACTGCAAAGCTAGCCAGGGAGAGGTGACCCACATGGCGCCACACACCTCTCCT
>NW_004567104.1:66416519-66417323 GCF_000260355.1 Condylura cristata | reverse complement strand
TGTTTTATTTTTCTTTCTGCTGTTCCACACAGCTTCCTTATATTATATTACATAATTTTATATGTCATTTGTTTTGAGAATATCATCATTGAAATGTATGCAATTTCACACCTTCCACTTTCATCAGTTATTTTTTCCTAAGATGTTCAGCAGCTTTTAAAATAAACCTCATGAAAATCCTGTCACCGTTATTGAAGAAAAGGATTATAGTAGAAATTTTACTTATGCATTCATAAAGTCCTTAAAGAAACATCATGAGCTCACTTTTTATAAGATAAATCTTTTCCTCAAAGGATCTAGATTCTAAAGGATAAGTCAGATCCTTATGTCAGGTATATTTGATTCCAGATGCCAGATCTTCTTATTAAACAAGCTTCAGTTCCTTTCTCTAAATCACATAACTGCGAGTGACAGATTTTGTCTTTGAGTCATGTCTTTTATACCCTATAAATGCAGCTGTCTCTCTTCTATTCTAGCAGATGGCCTGTGTAGGACCTAGGTGTGTTGGTGAAGTTCTACAGTTACATTAGTGTAGACCCGTCAGAAGGATGTGTAGTAACCACACAAAATTCTCCAGTACTTATAGTATTTCTATGCATATAAAAAGACAGTAGACTGCTACTCTATCTTAGAGTAAAACCCAGAAGGGATGATTTGGTTCTATTTTAGTATCTTGACACGTGAAAGAAACACAAAGAAGTATTAAAGAAATACTAGGGAAACCACACTAGTAACTTGTGACAGCACAGATCCCTAAATCCTGAGGACAAGCTTTAAGATACTTCCTATGATGAGTTTTAAGAC
>NW_004567104.1:66410253-66414804 GCF_000260355.1 Condylura cristata | reverse complement strand
TCATGAAAACAGCTACCTTTACATGAAGCATAGCTATCATCATAACTCAAAGCAGAGATAACTGAATTTGCAATGAAGTCATTCACTGAAGGGGAAAAAAAAAGAGCCCAAATCATTTAGCATTCTGATGATGAAGGAACACATAGAATCTGTGTGTACTTCAAATTATAATTTGAAATTTAACTTTGATATTCCAAATGGTAGCTATACTCCAAAGTAAGGAAGAGAAACAGAGTAATTCTCCCTTTATGTCTCTGAAAAATATCCAAGAAAATAGTAACTGTGATTACTTGTAGAAGGATGTAATGTATGGTAAGTAAGAGCAGAGGGTGGGAGATAGACCTTTCATGTTGAACATTTTTATATCTTCTAAATATTTCAATATTTGTTTTTATTATCCATTAACAAGGAACACACTAATTTATATAACTCACAAATAAAATTTCTTATAAGTTAACAATGAACTCAGAAGTAAACATGTATCATTGAAAAGATTCATATTCAATATTGCTACTTTTCCTTTAAACCTTGTTTTTTTGCCTAATGGGGCATCATTAAAATATTCTATCACATAAATTTTAACATCTATTATTTCATTTTTAATTGCATATGATGTAAAGAGGAGATTAGAGAAAGCCTTGCTTTGTAGTTGTATACAAAATGTCTATTAGGAATGTTTATTTTTCCAGCATTGTTTGCTGAAACTATTCTTTTCTTACTGAACTGCTGCGATACTTTCTTTCACAATCTAGGAGATACCTAAATCAATACCTAAATCATGTAAGACTGTTCTGGATTCCCTATTTTGTTGTATTACTTTTAACTCTACTTCTGTTGTTGATTTAATTGTAATACATTAATCACTATGGACTTAGATCTTGCTATCTGGTAAAGTAACTTGTTTGACCTAATGTGTAGGGTGTGTGTGTGTGTGTGTGTGAACAGAATATGTATCAGAATCTGTAAGGGATATATAAAAGTAAATAACTAGAACAGTAGGACAGAACAGGCAATCAACTTTTAAAATCGACAAAAATTTTTGAAATGGGTACTTCAAACAAAAAAGACATCAATGTGAACACACAAATATGTTACATAACATTTTTTAAAGGAAATGCAATTTCAAATGGCATCAATCATTATGAATGAAATAAAAAAAAAGAGATGACAGTATTATCTACTCAGAAAACTGTGAAGTAATTGGAAGTCTTGTACATTGTTGACAAGAGAGTAAATCAGTGCAACCATTTTGGAAAATGTTCGCTGATAACTTCTAAAATGGAAACTATGCAGACGATAAGTCGGTAATTCCATTCCTTCATACACATACAACAGAAATGTAAGCACATGAGCAACAAGAAACACGTATACATGTATTAGAAATTTCACAGCAGCATTGATAGCAATAACTCCAAGTTAGAAAGAATGCACAAGATAATTAGCAGGTGAATGGACAGATAATTAATATATGAGAGAATGAAACAACTATGTCATTCAATAATCTATATGAGGCAACTGAATGACTTGAACTTTGGCAAAAAAAAAAACCCCTCATTCATAATTTGTACAATGGTTACATGTTAAAATAATATCTAGACATTTTGGACTGAATAAGATATTTATAAATTGCATTTGTACATTTTTACTTTTTTGATGTTACTATTAGAAAAGCTAATATTACATACAGGGCTCACATTATTCACTATTGGATCAAATTGCTATAAAAACATGAAAAGCAATAACTGACTTCTGTCCTTTAACAACATAGGAGAATTTCATAGCATAAGATCGAGCTCTGGAAAGATCCATCCAACATACCTATGCTTTCACCTATACAAAGTTGAAAACAAGTGAGTGATGCTATTCTTGGGTCATTACCTTTGTTGGAGGAGTGATAAGGAAAACACTGAGGGCTAGTGAATGCCAATATTTTGAATGGGATGACAGCTACATGGATTCATTTACTTATTTTTATTTTTAAGATTTATTTATTTATGCATACAAAAAATAGAGTACAGGCCAGAGGTGCAGGGGATAAAAGGCAGAGGCAGAGTAGGGCGCAGAACAGGTAGATTGCCTGAAATATGCTGTTGATGGGATCAGCGAGGGAGACAGGAGAGGTCTGCTGCACCCTGTGGGTCACCTCTCTGGCTGGGTATCGAACCTGTGGGGCAGTGGCTGCAGATAGCCTCATAGTGCTGTGCTTTTAACCCCTTGTGCCACCACGGAGGTCCATGTATGTACTTATTTTATGAGATTTGACTGAGCTAGGATTGACACATTTTAGTTTATGCATGCTGCAAATGAAATGTTTCAAAAGCATTGATAATAGTATTGTTATGCCTGCCATCCATCCTGTCTTCCTCTGGAATGCCTCTAACATATCTGTAGTAGACTTAATAACTAATGTTCACTACTAGTACTTTTAAAATGTGTTACATGTGTCATCACTTAAATTTCACAAACCCATGTTGTACTAGAAGAGTCAGAGGCTTAGAAAAACTAAGAGACACTGCCGATTTTTAATGAACTGGAGTTTGGATGAAAATCTAAGTTAATCAAAATTGTGATTTTTTTCTTTCATTCTGGCTCTCAAACTTTCTTACTCCATCTTTTTTTTTTTTTTTTTCTAGAAACGTCCTCTTCATTTCCTCAGAACCAGATAGCTCTGATATCATTTTGCATTTCAGTATTATTGGTGCATTATTTTACACTTTCTTGTATAATAATCATATTAAAGGCTTTGGCACAGAAAAGAAGTATATAATGCTTCAGATGAGCTCAGTGAAAAGTTTTATTTTTTATTTATTTTGCAGATAGTTCTACTGTATGAGATGATCTTCTTAATCTAGAAGAAAAAAAGAAAACATTGTTGGTTCTGCTGACAAATGGAGAATTTTACATATCCTACGGAAATTGTCTTTATGCAAGCACATTTCCCTGATGTATAAAGTATATTTTTGTAATAGTTTCCTTTATAACTTACCATATCTAGTTTGTCTGATGTCATGCCCTCAATTTGCAGAAATATAAACAGGTTTCTTCAGTAGAAACTTGGTTATATTTGGACAGTAGTTGAAACACATTATGCTTAGCTTTGATATTATTATTTGATTTTTAAAAATGTTCTAAAGAGGCTTGGTATGTCAAAGTGTACACTTTGGAAGACAAATATGTCATTTGCTAATATTTGTTGCCTTATATCATTAAATTCAAATAGTGCTGATTTTAGCTGGCAAATTTATCTTTTTATTTTTCTCTAACATCAAATGTACATATGTGCCTACAAGTCTGTGCATTTATAGCATGTATATCACATGCATATACACAAATATAAATGTGCAAAATATTTTAAGTGGTAACTATAATTTATCCAATGATAATTTCTCTCATTTTGAAATTCCCTGATGTGTCTCAACCTAGACATAACCATCTTTATTATTACCCTAGGGAAACTATCATCCTAATATTTGTGATAATTATTCCCTTGCCTTTATTTTCAATTCCATTATTTGCTCCTAAACAATATTTCCTGATGAATGCAATTAATCACTGGTCACAAATTATTCTGCACATGACATATTTCAAATTATTTATTTGCAAGATAATTAGAAGACCTAATTGATTTGTCAATGGAATAACCATTATAGGTAACGTGCGTGATAGAGTACTGTATGATTCTTGGCATTTAGTGGAGTGACAGTGCACAGTGAAACACATCCCTTTCAGAGGCATTTATGACATAGACCCTCAGTGTTACATTATTATAATTTGAAATGAATAATTCAACTCAGTCGAATCCAATCATATGTAAGCAGTAAAAGATTGCCATATAAGTGTAAATATATTATTATTGAGAATGAAGACACCTTTTTACCTTTATAATTGGTATAGAGTTCCATTAATTTTAGGGTTTGGAGGCCTATAATTATATAGAAAATTAATCATATATTTTGGCTTTTATCACTAGCTTTTTTAAAACTAAAATAATACTCAAACACAAGATACTGTTTAAATAGTTACAACCTTAGATCAGCTGAATTAAAAATAATAAAATTTTGCCTCATATGCATTTCTGATAACAAGGTGGCATTTACTAGTAACTTAAAATTAAAGCAGCTCATGCTTGGATTCACCATAAAAATGTGCAGGAAGGTGCATAGTTTAAAAAACTTTTAAGGGAATATGTGAACATAAAATCTTAAAACCACTTATCAAATTCTATAAATCAGCTTCTTAGAAGTAACTACCCTGTCTTCAACTTATCTGCTGACATAAAAAAAATACAATCTTAAAATTTTAAAAAGTCTGATTCGTGTTTTAACTCCTTAAGTGATCTTATAAATTTGTTTGAATTAAAATCTGTCTCTTCTGTCACTTCTTCTCATAATAGAAACCAATTATTCTGGTTTAGTCTTTCAGTTTCTTGAATCTTCTAAAGTGTGTTATAAATTTTTATATCTACTTATAATTTTGCATTTCTGTGCTTTTCATATAATAAAGGCCTTTCATACCAAAAAAAAAAAAAAAAAAAAAAAAAAAAAAAAAAAA
>NW_004567104.1:66385341-66410153 GCF_000260355.1 Condylura cristata | reverse complement strand
AAAAGAAAAGAAAGAAAGAAAAAACAAACCTAACAAAAAGCACAAAGATATCAAAATACTGGTCAGCTAGTGGGAGATGGCAAACAAGCAAAAACCTTGACTTCTGTGTTGAAGTTTTGGGACTAAGCACCCTTTAATACTTTCCCTGTCTCCTTGACCTCCCCAGGCCACCGTGCTATCACCTCCTTAATCTTGCCAATATAGGACAAGGTCACTGCATTGACCTGGTAGCACATTGTTCTCTAAGTACAGTCAGCTTTTCTTTACAGACTTCAGAAACAGATCAAATTTGTTGCAGTCCGTTTTTTTTTTTTTTTAAGATTTATTTATTTATTCATACAGAACAGGTCAGAGGCTGCGAGAGGCTTCACCAGAGACAGAGTGGGGAGCAGAACAGGTACACTGCTGAGGGGAGCAGTGGGCAGGCCAGGAGAGGTCTGCCGCGCCATGTGGTCACCTTCGGGGCAGGCAGGGATCGAACTCATGCTGCGGAAGTGGCTTAAGCTTCTTAGTGCAGTTCAGTCCGTTTTTTTCTAAAGATTTATTTACTTATTTATGCATACAGAACTGGGGTATAGGCCAGAGGTACAGGAGTTGTGAGAGGACCCACCAGAGAGAGAGTGGGGAGCAGAACAGGCTGACTGACGGAAGTACATTGCTGAGGGGAGCAGCGGGCATGGGAGGAGAGGTCTGTGGCGCCATGTGGATCAGCTCACTGGCTGCGGTTAGCTTCGTAGCGCTTTAACCCGTTGCTCCACCAGCAAGGACCTTGTTGCTGTCCAATTACTTTTAGATTTATCTTGTTAATTTACAATGCTGTCTATATTTTGTGTATATGTTTGTACCACTTCGATTACTGTAGTACATTTCCTCTCCCACGGTAGTCAATCATGGCTCTATTTCCCTTTGCTCCCCAAGCACTATGACCCTCCTTGCTTCAGTCAGATTTTGAAGGTTGAATTAGGTTTAGTGTCGTCTGCTCCTTTCAAGGCTCAATGTTAAGTTGAAACCTGAAGCCAAGCTCTATACACCCTATATTTGGGAAGCAGAATGATTACACATATGCTCGATGCCATTCATTCTGCTTCAGTGTGCTCCTAAGTATCATTTCCCAATTTATGAATAATCTATGTTGTGTGCACTGCTACTCTTTCCCATTTGAATCTCTTTTCTTGCATCACAGATGGTGTGACCAATATCTGTTATCTGATAGTTATTTGATGCCCTGTGGTAAATGGAAGATTTTTGACCAATGCCAGTAACAACTGTCAAAGATCTTTCTCAAACAGATTTTAATGTGCAGTTACTTTAGTGGCTTTCACTTTCCAAACTTCAGAGGCTTAGCTGAATCTGCCAAATGGTAGGATTTGCATATCTCTTTTATAGATACATGTAATATACCTCAGTAGCTGACTTACCTGAGTAACTGACAGATGATGACTCAACCTGATTGTCTTGAATGCTGTAAGTCTTGTTTCCATGCAGTCACCAATCAAATTCAGATTTTGTTGACTTTAAATATCAAGTCTTTGTACTGATAGAATAATATAACTGACTTGTACGTATTAGAGCATTAAAAACCTTCTTTTTCAAAGGGATAAAATGCTGTCTGTGTTTCTTGAAGACTGAATATGGTGACTTTTTGGGGACATCTTATAGAAGTAAAATATATTATTGTTCTAATGGAAGCAGGTAAAACCAAAAACCCTTCAGTTATCTGCATAACAATTATTCCCACAGACACCAAAAAGCTACTAAAAAACTATAATTTACCAGCTATTCATCTACCACTATAGTTTTAATCAATACATCCATGGAAGTGGAGATATTTGATTACATTCTGTGATGTTCTAGAAGTATAAGAGAATATCCGTTTAATAAAGGAAGTAAATGAACTTGTGTCCCGGGTTTATTGTGCATAAAACTGGCACTGCATGGTCATTAATAAAATAAAAGGCAAATGCGGCTGCTTTTTGTTAAATGAGGTTCTTCAGGTATAACGGTTGACTTCTACTGAAAATGTAATGCATTCTCTTTTTCAGACCTCTCTGGATATTTTTTTTTTTATATTGATTATTAAATCTTCTATGTAGTTGTTTGCTGCGTTGATTTAAAAAGTATTGTCTGCTTAATATTGGAGAAAGTAATCGTGGTCTTTACAATCTCTTGATTTTAGCCTACTACAAGTGATAGGAATTTTAACTTGGAAGTGTTTGCATAGATGTGACTGCACACAAATAGAGTATTTGTGGCCCTCCCTGGTGGTGCAGCGGGTTAAAGCACAGCTTTAAGAAGCTAAAGTCACTTCCGCATGAGTGCGATCCCCGCCTGCCCCGGAGGAGATCCAGGTGGCTCGGCAGACCTCTCCTGGCCCTCCCGCTGCTCCCCTCAGCAGTGTACTTCCAAGATCTGCCTGTTCTGTTCTGGTCCCCGCTTTGCCTCTGCTGAATACTCTCACCGCCCCTGCACCTCTGGCCTGTACCCCAGTTCTGTATACATAAATAAATCAATCTTTTTTTTAAAAAAGGAGCATTTGTATTGGTAAATGTTGATCTATCAACTTATTTGCCTCCTTTTCTTATGTTTTGAATATATTTTTTAACTATCTTTTTTTTTCATGCAGCTGTTTATATAATGGAATGTCTGGTTTTTATTATTTTACTAATAGTTAACCTGTCACAAATATGACTCTGTAGGAATCATGTTTTGAGGTAAATTTTGACCACAGAATTTGACTATTCAAATATCAGTTAGAGACAAAGAATTGTCATTTCTAAGTCATAATTATAAACACACAAAATTGAATAACACATTTATGTTTTTTTAAAAAAAGGTTTTATATCATAAAATTTCAGGCCATTATTAAAAACTATTTTCTTTATTGTTTACATTGATAGCAGAATTTTTCAAAATTATGTTAATTTTGATGCAATATGTTCTGATATTTAAAAGTCTTTGGTGTTACTTCTGAGATCCAAATGGAAGAAAAAAACAATTACAACAATTTTGGGCATTTTTTTATTATTTTTTTTGAAGGCAACTATGTTTTGAAAGAGAAAACTTCAACAAATGCTAACTCTAGAGTTTTATTGACTATGCTGAGCAAGAGCAACACGTATTTTGTAAAAATTATCCTCAGTTATTTAATAAACAATTGCTTTCAATATCTGATATCACTAATCTGAACAGAAACTTAAAAATGACTCATTCCACTTTTTTAAAGAGATCTGCAAAAGGAGAACCATGTTAACTACTAACAAATCTTTGGTCTATTTGATTTACTTCATAGAAGAAGTTGGCTTTGAGCTATATAACTACCATTACACCTATAAGAGAATTCAATTTTTAAATAGGAAAAAAAAAAAAAAACTTACCCCAAGGATAATATGTTTTGTGAGAGCTTTTGTGAATTCATGAATAAAGCAGCGCATTTGAGTCATTACCATCCACTCATGTCAACTAGTTGACAATGTTTTGCCCTCTTACGCCTAGAGTTTACAATATGTTCATTCTGCGATATGAACAGATGGCCTGCATGCCTCAGATACATTTCTAAGAATTTCAAACATGAAACATAAAAGAGAAACCAAAGCAATACCAAAAATTTAAATTTATTTTACTCACAAAACCAAAATAGGATTAAAAAAGGAAAACTTACTGGAAAGCATGGGAAATAGAAATCTATCAGAAATGAAGACTAAACTACTAAGAGTTACAAATAAAAGCTGAAATGCTAGATTATTAATTCAGGTGATTCTTTATTAGATTATTGAGAGTTCAGGGAAGGATATAAAAGTCATTAAAAAACACAAGCATGGCCCTCCCTGATGGCACAGTGGGTTAAAGCACAGCACTGAGAAGCTAAAGCCACTTCCACATGAGTTCGATTCCCGCCTGCCCCATGGCTAGGCAGACCTCTCCTGACCTGCCCACTGCTCCCCTCAGCAGTGTACTTCATTGATCTGCCTGTTCTGCTCCCTACTCTGTCTATGGTGAAGCCTCTCACCGCCCCTGCACCTCTGGCCTGTACCCCAGTTCTGTATGCACAAATAAATATATCTTTAAAACAAAACAAAACAAAACAAAAAAAACCACAAGCATATTATCCTGAATAGAAGCATTTGGTCTGCAAATCATGAGGCCTAAACCAGTGATCACAATTGTCCATTTAATTCCCTGACTCTTACCAAATGCCCCTCAACACTCAAATAGCAAAGTGTTTGTTTGTGAAATTCTAGCAAAAAGGAGGAAAACCTAAATTATTTCAGAGAAAATAAGAAACACCAAACTAAATAACACTAACAACTAGAAGATCATACAAGATGATCAGAGGAAAGAAATCTCTGTGCCTCAAAAGATTAACATCAAAAGCGCAAAGAGAGTTGAGCAACGTGTTCTTAATCTGGATTTAGAATGATTTCCAGCTTAAAAGTCTATGTAAAGCTACCCTATTAATCAAGGCTCAGAGAGATTAAAAGTGTTTTGAGATATGTGGGGATAAAAAGCTAACCTCTACTGAATTCTTTCTCAAAAAAACTACCAGATGCAATGTTTCTTTAAAATGAAGCAGCAAAAATGAAAGCAAGATCAGAAGAAATGGGAGGATCCAGAATGGGAGGGGAAGGAACAAAAAACTTTACGGGTCCTCCCTGGTGGTGCAAGGGGTTAAAGCACAGCACCACGAATCTATCCACAGATGCTGCAGCATGAGTTCGATCCTGGGCCAGGGAGATGACCCCCATGGTATGGCAGGCCTCTCCTGGCCCATCTGCTGCTCCCCTCAGCAGTGTACTTCATCAGTTGGCCTGTTCTGCTCCCCACTCTTGTCTCTGGTGAATCCTCTCACCACCCCTGCTCCTCTGGCCTGTAGCCCAGTTCTGTATGCATAAATAAATAAATCTTAAAAAATATATATGGCAGGCCAAAAAAGCAAGTATTCCAGTTTTAAAAAAAGAAGATAACAGTACTTTCCATGATTAGAGATTGGAAGTAATAAATTATCCAGTAGAATAAACATGTAGGAAATAGCAATGGGAAATATTTAAGAACTCCAAGATGATCATTATAGAAACTTCAGCAACTTGGAAATTATGTGCAATGATTGACTTAGGGGTGGGGGAGTGTGAAAGGATAGTCATCAGTTCATTGTTTACACATATTCATAAGTAATTCTAATGTCTGTTTTGCACAGTGGACATCTAGAACTACATTTGTAGAGGTCTCCTAATCTAAAGAAAAAATAGATTTTAGTATCAGGACACAATTTAAGTCTGCCAACTTTCCAAAAGGTGATCTCCAGTCTTGGTATTGCAGAGGCTAACCAGAGGCGCTAGAGCTTGGCAGTGGTACTCAAACAGTCCTTTCTAAGCAACTCTGTCCCATATTGCAGGGTAAGATCATTAGCCCACTTCCCAAGCCATTCATTACCAGGCAAACAATTTTCCAAGCCTCTGATTCATTACAGTAAAGTTAAATGGAATACATAGACTGGATTCTGCTTTCCTCAACATGTACATAACATACACAAAAGACAAAATTTAGAGAAAATTTCTTAGAGGTTTATAGTGTAGAATAAAGACCAGAATAATTTACTAAATTATTAGAAATAATAATTTAGTAAATGATTAATAGTTTAATCATTTACTAAATGGCTTCTTGGTATATTTAGTTATGTGAATGTATCCTCAACCATTATCAGTACTGGACCTCCCTGGTGGTGTAGGGGTTAAGTCTCAGTGCTATCAAGCTATTGCTAAGCACCAAGGCACCCGTTTGATCCCCTGCCAGGGAACTAACCCACCTGGCAAAGCAGACCTTTCCCTTCCTTGCCCACTGCGTGCCCTCAGAAGTGTATTTCAGTAGGTCTGCCTATTCTGCTCCCCATTCTATGGTCAATTATCTCATCCCCTACAACTCTAGCTTACACCCCAACTCTTATATGCATAAAGAAATAAAAATAAATCTTAAAAAAATGTTATTAGCAATGACTGTAAAGGAATGATTGAACTTTGACGTTGGTAAGACTTCAAGATGGGTTAGATCAGCAGAGGTCATTATGTTAGGGAATTTAGCCCATCGTTTCAGGATTATATGCTTTTCTACAGAAGTGAGTTGTGCAAAATGTTGAGTTTTCACTGAAAGGTCGGCTCAAATCTACACCCATGTTTGCCAATGAGAGTACAGTTCAAATACCTTCCTGCAAAAAAATTATTGTGTGATTTTCATTGTTTTGAGAGCACTATGTTAAGAGTGTGACTCATTTAGAAATATATATATATATATATATATTTTGTAAAAGTTCACCAAAAATGTTTCACCTGAATCTGGTAGGAATTAACAGACTAGCAGAAGATCTTTTATTGAAATTGCTGGGAGAATACTGCTCTACTTTCTAAGGAATTAAAATATAAGCCAGGGCAGCTTCTGATGGAAGCCTCAGCTGTACAAAGAAGGGGAGACAAGCCCTTCGAACTTGTGGTGTTATTTGCATGAGGCTTATGTTGTAATTCTTAGCAATACATTTGACTCTTTGCACTCTCGGATGGTAGTAAATTGTATTCTTGCTGACAGCAAAAGTAATTGCTTTGAACATTATAGCAGTGATTGTTGAAAAAGTTTAACAAGGTTTTCTTACCCCACTTCTGCAGTCTCTGCATTTCTTTTTACATAAATAAATGAGAAAAGACAGAAACAACTCTGGTAGCTGAAAAATGAGATATTGGTATGAACAATATTGCTCTTTTTATAGGGGGGACCATTCCTTAATTATTTCCAGTTCTTTTGAATTATGGACATTTTAGGAAAGTTTTATAAAGAGTATCTAGCTCAGCCTTCACTTACTAATCCATGTCATTTTGAAAGTCTGCCTTGCAGTATTGAAATGATGCAAAAATTCACAACAAAACAAAAACACCAGTGATTATAATTCTGACAATGTCTGTCTCTGGTTCCAAGGTCACATCTGTCTTCCCTTTGGATTTCTGCCACATGCTGTCAACCATATTTTGGTGTCTACACTTAATTTTTATTTTATTGAGTTGAAATTTGTGAGCCTAGAAACCAAAACCCCTTGATAAAATATTGAGCCATTTCATCTGTATCTGTAACTTTCTGGTTTCTATATTATGGGCATGGGATTCTTTCATTATTAGTCCTTTCTGCATCTCCTATAGTCTAGCATCAGGCCACCTCAGAGCCTCCTACATACAATCCGATCAGTTTACAGCTTTTGTCTGATTTCTGTGATCCGTGCTGTGGAGTTCACACACTTGTGTACATGCCTGCATTCTGACACTGCAGTATTCCTTGACCATTTCTCTGTGATATATTTAAAAAGAAAGGACTATTGTAATGTTCTTTGCATTTCTGAGACTTCAGAAAGGGCCCAATATATTAACACACAGTTAAAAAAATTTTCCATAAGAGCAGCAAAGGGGCATGGGAGTGAAAAAATTCTTCTTTGTTTAACTGAACTTCTTACCCGTGTTAACTCAACCACATGAGATTTGTGGGCAGAAAAGGCTGTGCTAAGAGAAGCTAATCAGAGATATATGTATATTCTTTCTCCTTCAGTGCTCTATAATTTGAAGTTGAAATATTTTAGAAATTGTTAAGATCCCATGTAAGGTTTTTCCTGCCTTACTATCTCTACATAGTGAGAATTTGACAATTCCATGTTGATTATTTTGAATAAACATGATAAAAAATGAGTTTCTAAATAAAAAGTGTTGCATCAAAAAAAAAGAGACGGTCATCTCTACTCTTTAATTGTATCAACTTGTTATTCTTTATATTTTAATTGAAATAACAATGCCTAGTAACACTGTGTTATAATGCATACCATTATTCTGAATGTTATGATAATGTCTCTTTTTCACATGAACTTAAAATGTAGCAAAACTAATTGAGTTGGCATTTTTGGAAAAAATAATTCCCAAGGAATCTATCATTTTAATTTATGATAAAAAAAAATCAGTATCCAAAAGAAAAAATATATTTCACATAGCAACATTTGTAATGGATATATGATGGGAGACTAGAAATACCTTGTCTATATGGCCTTGTACATTCCAACAAAAATCAATAAAGGTGAGATAAATCTGGTGTTGAGAAGAAATGGCCAATGTCTTCTCACTACAGTACAGGTGTGCTGGTTGGAGCATAGGACAGAGAATCAAAGGACCAGCACCCTCAGGCAATTTAAATCATCTCTACACCTGCATTTCCTCTTCCTGAGAACCGGCTAACTGCCAGTCTACTCTGCTGTCTCTCTGAGACTTTGTAGTGCAGAGCACAGGTGAGAAAAAAGCAAGTGTAGTTATGCCATTATTATCCGTAAAAGTTCTTTTGCCTATTGTTTTCTTGGATTCCCCCATTAAGAGAAAAATGGAACAAATTAGGCCCTACTCAGCAAGAACTAATGAACCAATTTACCCAAAGATTCTCTCACATATCAAGGTTCTAAATGACTTACCTCATATAAATTTGAATGGCATGTAGTGCCTCCCTGAAGGTGCAGGGTTAAAGTCTCAGGGTTTTCAAGCTGTTATCAACCAAGATGGTGACAGTTTGAACTGCTGCCACATGACTCAGCAGACCTCTCCTGACCCGCCCGCTGCTCCCCTCAGCAGTGTACTTCAGTCAATTCACCTGTTCTACTCCCCACTCTGTCTCTGGTGAATCCTATACCTTACTGTCCCCCCACCCCAAACCCCTGCACCTCTGGCCTAGACCCGAGTTATTTTATTAATAAATAAAAAAAATCTCTAAAAAGAATATATTAAAAATAATTTTGAACAGTATGCAAGTTGCAGAACTAAGCACAAATAAATGACAGAATTTAATGTACCAGGACACAATAAGAATTTCTTCTCGATTAAAAGGACAAATATATCTTGAGCTCACTGTTATTTCTTTTCTCAACCAAACTGGTTCCATTGTGTATTAACTATGTGGCTATAAATGTGCTCCTTTACTTCTTGAAGGCAGGTGCTATCTCAAGCTTTTTCCAGAATTATACCTCCCTGCTTCTTACCTAAATGCCTGTGAAATGTGATGACATAAGTATTCATCATTGGGAAGACCTGGGTATCTTCTTTCTAAAGGCTAACATGAAAACAAATTCCTACAATTCCCTATCTTAATCTCCCTGCTAAAATTAGATAAAAATCTCCTTCTTTTTATAATGTGGCCTGTGTTTTTATTAACACTAATTATCAGGTATCTGATAATGTTTGAATATATGTGTTCACCTCAAAATTTGTATTTTGAAATTCTGACCCTCTGAGTGATTAGATTTGGAGGTAAAACCTTTCCATGTTAATTAGGTCATAAGTCTGGAGCCCCACTGAAATCATTAATGCCCTTATAAAGGAGACCCCAGAGAACTCTCTCATATACCTTCTGCCATGTGAGGACAAAGCAAGAACACAACTCTCTATGAACCAGGAGGTGGATCTTTCTCTGACACCAAATCTATTGGTTTCTTGATCTTGGACTTCCAAGCATCCAAAATAGTGAGAAATAAAAATTTCCTAACTCACCTAAGAACTTAGAAACTAAGAAAATATGTATTAAAATTATGTCCATGTATCTCTTTCTCCTCTTCTAGAATTTATGCTCCTGGATTGAAGAACATCAACTCTTGTTTATCTTGTTCTTATGGAGATTAAATATGTTGTACATTAAAGCATATCTAGTTGACAATAACAATAAATAATAATGTAATTTTCATATGTTCATTATATTCTAGAGCAGTGGTTCAGACCTCACAAGCATTAAATAGATTTGATGAATTGAACTGAATATAAAGTCCCTTTGATAAGAATTTGACAGATGTGCTGAATTTGACAGGTTATGGGTTGAAATCCTGTACTAAATTTATCTTTTAGATACTTTCAACGACTTTTTCTTCTCATTTCCATGAGATATTCTCAACACCCCCACTTCCATTTTTTTTTTAAGTTTCCCCATTTCTTTCAAGCAGAACGAATAAGCAATCTTCTCATTGGCTTTTTTTTTTTTTTATGTTTTCTTATCATTTGAGGTCATGAGAACATATGGCACTAAGACACAAATTTATTCAAGGGTAAACACTTGATTATCACTTTTGCATCCATTACAATTCAAAAGGTAAGCAGTGTATAATTTTGTTCAGTAAATATTATTGAAACAATGTTTGATATATAATATCAGGAATATGCAATCAAGTCATCTATAATAAAGAAAGAATAATATTGTATCTTAAAAGATTTGAAGTTTTGCCTTATCAAGACATATTGGGAATATAGTGGTAATTGAGTGAGTTCATTCAACTTATTGATGCTTGAAAGAAATCTGAATCCTTGGAATTAGTGTTTTTTTGTTTTATTTTTCATTTTGCATAATTCACAAGTAGTTTCATTGATAGATTTATTTTGCTCCTTCATCTTCAAGACAAGTCCTATAAGTTCATGTGAAACCTAGGGTCAATACTAGAATTATGCCCAACTTATAATGAATTTTCTAATATCAAAGAAAAAAAATGATTTTATTGAAAAGAAACTTATAATGAAAGAAAGGGACATATTACATTTACAACCAGAGTCATCTTTTTGAAATAAATCTTAGGTTAGATTAATGCTTAATCCTTTAAAGAACCCTATTGTGCTTCTATATATTTGGCATTCAAGACCTTTGTCTTCTTCAAACTCTTCCAGCCCATTTGTTATGTGTTTCCCTGAATCTTTGTCATTCAGACTGTTAACATGTTCTCCCAAAGAACAAGAGGCTATTTGTCCTGAATCAGTGATACATGGCTTATACCTAACAAACAAACATGAAACATTTATTGGTAGAACAGACATTCCAATTATTTTCTGATTTTTTTCTTTTACAGTTGTGTTTTTGGTTCAAAGTTCAGGAACAATTTATGGCTATAAAATGCCTCAAATCTCTTAAAACTCGTTGGATCATAACTCTCCTTTACTGTAGTCACTGTCTCTTAGCCTTGTTCTGTCACAAATTGAGTAACGTGCCCTTTGTACCTTTTTTTGATTATGATGAACACATTGAGCTGGACAGGTCCAAGGAGAGAACCCCGTGTCCTCACTTGCAAGACCTCCAGCTAGCTGACATCTTCCTCTGTGACAGGATAATAAATTAGACGGTTCAATCCAGTGTATCTGATCTGTTTTCATTCAGACAGTTCAGATAAATGAGGGGAAAATTGCATAATCTGGAGAGAGGCCTCAAGACCCTGGTCAGACCTGAGAGGGCTTCTACACAGGGTCAAGCTTTGAAATGACTGCACATGAGACATAGTAATCTCTGTGGGTCCTCACACCCTGAGGCCTGTCTGACTGCTGAGGACAACTCATCCTCTCTATCTCCTCTCAGAAGGAAGATTTTCTGGGAGTCTTTCTGAATCACTCTCCTGAAAGCATAACTTCTTTATTCTTTATGGTTGAGCTAATTTCCTTAGGAGCTATTATTCCACTAGCTGATAGTCATAGTTAAGCCTATAGTTTCATAATTTCCCAATGTTTCCCCTCACAATTGAAGGTCTATTTTTTCCTAGTTATAAATGTCTCATTGACTATGTCCTCTTTGTCATGAGCCTCAGCCTCCAATAATCTACCATCTCTTTAGAAAGTTGTATACCTTCATGTGACTATCCAGGTATATCTATTCTTTCTGAAAACCCTAAGGAATACAGAGCACTTCTGGATATCCCTTCAACAATTTCTCTATTTTTTTGTTGCGCCTAATTTGTACATTATAAATGTCTGGTGACTTTCCTTTTTTTTTTTTTTCAGAATTATTTATGCATACAGAACTGGGGTACAGACCAGAGAGCTGGGGTACAGACCACAGGTGGGGGATGAAAGGATTCACCAGAGACAGAGTGGGAAGCAGAACAGGTAGATACATGAAGTATACTACTGAGGGGAGTAGTAGGAGAGGCAGGAGAGGTTTGTTTGGTCATGTGGGTCACATCCCTGGCTGGGGATGGAACTCATGCTGAAGTGGCTCTGCTAGCTTCACAGTGCTTTAACCCGTTGTGCCACCAGGGAGGGCCCTGGTGACTTTTTCCTTTTAATCCTAATGAGGCACATTTTCAATTATTCCCTCCCTATTAGCTTTGACACAGGTCCTTACACACACACACACACACACACACACACACACACACTTCTCTGTATATTTTTAATAACTTCCCTCTTAAAAACCAAACTCAAATGTGACAACAGATAGAGGTGAACATAAGGACCACAATGCTTCACCATATTTCAACCCTGTGATCCTCTTTCTCTTTGGCAAGTAATATTATGATCTACTTTCTTGAAATGGCTAATGAGATTTTTAAGTGACTTTCCATCTTCTTCTCCTTATAATATTTGACTTCTAATGCTGATATCTTGTGGGAAGGCCAGGAATTTCTTCTTCAAAATTGGAAGCTGACCAATACATAAATATTTTCAAGTTAAATCCATCTTTCTCCCACATAGAGGAAAACAAACTTCAAGCCTCAGTCACAGAAATAGGGCATTGCAAAAAAATGTGATTAAAGAAAGAAAAACTTCAGCAGATAAAAAAAAGCTTTTATTATAGATGAAAACTTCTATAATAAGTGAATACATAAAGGAGTAACGTATCTTGATGTCACATCCTCTGGGAAGGTGTTTGCATCCTAGTGTAGGCTAGATTCTTCTGGCGTGCTTTCACTCCTCCTCATCTGTACTTCTTTAGTAGAGCTTCTTCCTTTGATATATTGATTTATATCTAATTTCTTCACTAACTAGTAACACATTGGGTGACAGAAAACTCAATGGAATCACCTTTGTCTACCTAGCAGATAAGAATCACAGTGTCTGGCATAATGTCATGATTGATGAATATTTGATATCAAATGTGAATTTGAAAGTTTAAAAGAATTTTCCCCCTGATAGAATCAAGATAGTAGAGACTTTCACATCCAAAGTCATTTGGCCAGTTGAAATAATATGTGTGAATATGAAGATCTCATAGCAATGTAATAACGGAAATGATAATGTTAAGTTGTATTTTCTTCTTGGGAGGCCAGTTAGATATTGTTTATTCTTATATATTTTTGACTATTTCAAATTGCTTGATCACAGGAGGGTTTCTTCCTTGGTATGTATTATTTATATGTTAAGGTCATTCCATCTAACCAAGGCATCATGACAGAATGATGTTAAAACCCAGCCCCAGAGTTCCCCAGTCCCTACCAACCACATGCGATCAGGCTGGCAGGTTAAAGTAGAAAGTTAATGCTCAATTATAGCAATAATCCACTTTAAATTCATTCAATGATAAATCACTGGCATCCAGTATACCAAGACCCAGTTATCCAGAATGGTGGCAAATTGTCATGCTGCTCAGTGCAAGTATCAGATTCATACTCTTGGAAGTTGTGCTGAAAGGAAACTGGAGAAAACTGACTGTGTGGTGAAGAGAATACGCAGTCTTCTGACAGGAAATTCACAGGAAACGATAGTCATCTGATGCTGTTTGCAGATCAGACCATATATTGTCATGCTACACATTTTGTGATCTTCCAAGTAGAACATGAGGTATCAAGTCATCTCACACTCTTAAAATAGAGACATGAAAGAAAGAGGGATTACAGCCTCCATTTTATTTCGTTCTTCCAATAGGATCTGCAGGGGCTTAAGGATGAGAGATGCTGATTTGCTGAATCAACCCGTTTAGATGAAGTGATTCTTGAGACAGAGAAATGAAAAATGCACCCAACTGTGCATCTGAACACTGGCAAAGTACTGGTGATACTGTCTGAGTTAGAAATGCTCATTCTGATAGATCTCATATACACTTGAATCATGCAGGAAAGATAAAAGCTATATGAAGT
The DNA here is from genome assembly GCF_000260355.1 of Condylura cristata. Lineage (NCBI taxonomy): Eukaryota > Metazoa > Chordata > Mammalia > Eulipotyphla > Talpidae > Condylura > Condylura cristata. The sequence continues at coordinate 66,396,283 of NW_004567104.1, read as the reverse complement.
CAATAGTAAATGTCACATTTGCAGTGCCAAGTGGTACTTTTATGAATATACTTTTCATCTGGAAATGATATGAAAAGGGAAGAAATATACACTATGTAAGCACATATCCTATAGCTTTGTCTCCTAAACTGTGTCTACATATATTGAAAACAGTACTTTTAAAATAAATGAAATATATATTTTAAACTCCATTTGGTTATTATGCTACATGGAGAGATTTTCAACAGAAATTGTTTTTGACAGATGACAGATTTGCTGTAGTGAGTGTCACCATATAGGACACCCCAAAACTGGCTTTATAATTGATCAGAATGAGCAATCTGAAAACTCTGTACCCCCCCACAGGTCCTATCAAAGTATCTTATAAACCTAGTTAATGTGTATAAATGGTTCTTCAATTAAATTATGGACAGAAGTGATGAAGACACAATAAACAAACATGCAATTTGTCTTCAAAACAATGAAAGAGCAAGTCTTATTTAGTTAATGAAGTCTACCTCATCCACTACACTTCTGTATATTGTTTCCAAAATTGAATTTAACTTTAAAAATATATAAATATTTGCAACATATTTTTTTCATAAATTATGTTGTTCTTGTGTATACTAGTGGACACAACTTTTAGTAACTAACCTAATATTATGTGAACTTAATCCCATAGTTTAATTTCTGTGTGATAAGCTCTCTCAGAAAACCAGCATTAAGTATTAACAATTGAGTCAAATAGTAAAATATCCATTTTGTTAATACATTACCTTTATCAGTTAGAGCCAGAAAAAAAAAAAAGCTTCCTTAAGTAAACAATAAAATGTAATTTTATCCATTCTTCCAAGAGACTTTTGCTATTGTAGATGTCTTCAGCTATTATACTATGCTTTTCCCCTCATGAAAGCAGGGATTTTTATTTGGTGAAAATAACATTTGCACCCCATGCCAATGAAAATTTGAATTGACGTTTGAATCTAATTCCTGAAGTATGAAAGAAATGTGGAGCTTAAACTTGTGAGTTCAAAAGGGGAAGGAGTAAACAGGAAGAAGAGACTCATTTTACAGAAACAGTCTTCTTAATGGGAAAGTGTTCATTAATATTACTTAATTTCACACATATATAAAATCAAAACTGCCCTCATTTGTTTTATTTTCTCTATAATTTCCTTCATTTAAATTCAATTTCTTCACATCAGAACAAGTGAGTGTGAAAGGCTGTTCATGAACCAGGCTGCTCAATGGGTCATCCCTCAGAAGTGTGGCATCTCCTGAAGATGTTGAAGTAGGACATATAGATATACCTTATTATACTATCCATTGCTTTACTGCACATTATAAACAATGTCTCCTTTACAAATTGAAGGTTTATGGCATCTCTATATTGAGTAAATCTCCATTTTCCCAGTAACATGTGCTCATTTCGTACACCTGTGTCACATTTTGATAATTTACATATATTTCCCACTTTTTCATTGTTATTATTTCTGTTATGATTATTTGTGATGAGTGTTGTTTTATTTTACTTGTAATTGCTTTGCAGTGTTATGAACTGCATTCATATAAGATGATGAACTTAATGTTCTGTGTGTTTTGACTGATCCACTGACTGTGGTTTTCTAGATCTCTCTCCTTCTCCAGCGTCCTGTCCTCCATTCCCTGAGACACAACAATATTGCAATTAAATTGATCAATAACTCTATGATGGCTGCTATGCATTTAACTGAAAGGAGGAACCCCCATCTCTCACTTTAAATCAAAAGTTAGCATTGATTAAGCTTAATGAAGAAGGCATTTAAAAGATGTCATAAGCTGAAAGCTAGTCCACTTATGTGAAAAAGTCAGAAGTGTGACTTGAAAAAACCTTGAAGGACATTAAAAGTGATCCTTTTAATGAGAATGATTCTTGAGGGCCCTCCCTGGTGGCACAACGGGTTAGAACGCAGCACTGCAAGCTGGCCGCAGCCACTTCAGTGCCAGTTCCAACCTTGGCCCTGGAGCTGACCCACATGGTACAGCAGACCTCTCCTGTTTTGCTCGCTAATCTCCTCAGCAGTGTACTTCATCAATCTGCCTGCTCTGCTCCCCACTCTGTCTCTCACGAATCCTCTCACCACCCCTGCCCCTCTGACCTGTACCCCAGTTCTGTATGCATAAATAAAAAGAAGAATGATGCTTGATTTACTCTGTATGCACTCTAGATGGAACAAAATCTAGATGACAGCATATATGTTAACAACCAGGTTTTCCGACTACTTTAAATTCAATGTTCTGATCTACTACATAGAGATAAAGGTTTCTGTCAAAACACTACTACTCAATGACAATACATCTGGTTGCCAAGAACTTTGATGGGATTGTCCAAGGAGATTCATGTGATTTTAAAGCCTACTAATCAAACATCCTTTCTGCATTCTATGGTTAAAGAAATAATTTTAATCTTATTTTTTTGTAATTTATTTGTGATTATATAGGTTTTCATCATTGTATGTATAGTCTTGTTATTGAAGAGATACATTTAGGAAGGTTACAGCTGGTGTGGACAGTCATTTCTCTGATAGGACTAGATAAAGTCAATTGAAAACCTTATGGGAAACACACCATTATTGAACCAATTAAAAACATTTGAAATTCATTGGAGAGGGAAAAATAACAACATTCATGAGAGTCTGGAAAAATTTGTTCCCAACTTTCATGGTTGGGATGACTTTATGGATTCAAAATTTCAGTGGAGGAAGTAACTGCCTAAGTAATTGGAAACAGGAAGAAAATTCAAAATATCTGTGGTGTTGAAGATGTGACTGAATTGGGGGCAATCCCATGATAAAACAGGTCATTTCTATGGCTGACAATGAAAACCTTACATTAGGAGAGAGAATGAAAAAGGCTTTATTTTCCTATTGATTCTAATTCCTTAGTTTTCAAAATAGATAATTTTGGAATTTAAAAGTAAATATCCATACTTTTTTCATGATGTGCTGAAAGTTTCATTTTGGGAAATTTTTTGATCTGTTTCCAGGTCATGAACTGATCAGTGGAACATATGATATCAACATCCTTCATCTATATAAGTCTCTGATGTCTAGTGAGGTTCATGCAATTTGCTCTTTAATCATGACAAATTGCTAGTTGAGCAGTGGCTAGACAGCAGCATTACTTGGACACATAGCACCCCTGACACATGTAAAGGTTATATAAAAGAACTAAAAGTTAACCTCTACTTGAACTCAATTCTTCCCATAAGCCCAGTATATTCTATGAAAGAAAGGAAGAGAACTACCTTTCTCTGTTTTCTCCAATAGTCACAGAATCATCATATTAGATTACTATAGCAATTTTTATTTAAACATGGAGTCCGGGAGGGAAAGTATTTTCTCTGATGGGAATATAAAGGAGAATGATGGATATATTCAATCATGTATTTTATGCTTATGTTCCTTGTTTTGTATTGCTTTCTGCCTTATATGAGCTTCTTTTTTGTGAAGAAAATTCCAAGAAGTTGTATATATCTAAGTTAGAGCAAATGATTGAAAGGCTACATGAAAGAAATGAAAATGGCATGATACAGAATGGAATACTACATAGCCATTAAGTGACAACTTTAAAATGATATGACACAGACATATGTATTTAAATGATCAGTAAATATAAACAAGAAATATGATATCAATAGGAATAGAAAAATATAAATATTAAAATAGCCTTTACAAAGTGCTATTTCAGCTCCAAGCACTCATATAAAAATACTACTATATATAAACTCAGGTATATTTATATATTTCTATTAGCTTGCTTATTTCAAACAAATAATAAACTGCAGGTTTGTGATTGAAATGTAAGTTGTTTTGTTACACTGACTATACTCATAGATTTTCATAAGAAATTTTGGATTTTATGAAGAGCAAGGTAAGTCATTGCCTTGACAGGATTTGAGTGGAAATGATGTAGACTGATATGCTTTATAAAGGACCAAACCTGCTGTCAGTAGTACAGATGGATGGTAAAACAAGCAGATAATATTCAGTTTGATGACCCAAAATTGTGGAAGGATTACAGTGATACAGAGGGTTTAATATGAATACAATGAGAAGTAATCACTATGAATATATATATATATATATATATACATGTATGTTTGTGTGTGTGTGTTTATATGTCTATGTATACACATAGTTTTTCTATATCAAGTAATATTGGTTTTCAGTTTTTTAAATTAATGCCTATATGTTGCATTATATTTGCCACCAAAATGCAAAACCACCAGAATGTGATGAAGGAATTAACAAAGTTGGATGCACAATTCAGAAGTCAAAGGATAGTGTGCTTTGCCCAAGCGCCTAAAGAGGTCTCTCACTATACTGTTAGTTTATATCATAATTTCACCACTTATAGGAACAATATCTGTGGCAAATGTGTATTAGTATTGTTTATGTTAGGATTTGTGTGTGAATTGTTGTGTTTGCCTCTAATGGATGCTTTTTGTAATTTTAAAGAAAAGAGACTAAATTCATTTTTGCCATATTACCATGAAAAAAATAACATAATCTTCAAAAAAAAAATATGCCAGTGACAGGTCACTGAGATACTTATGCAAAATTCTGTTGCTTGGTTTCCTAGAGCTTTGCAAATGTTAAAATGCTGTCACAGATTCTATTATACTCTTTTCTTTTTATTGACATTTAAGGACTCTTTCCTCTTTTATTTTTTATTATTTGTGTCATGGATTTTAATACTGGGAACAATTTAATTCTGGGGCAACTAAACAGAATAAAATTTTCCCAGAAATTTGAGAGATACTTATTCACAATGGGATTAAGAGTGACAGAGAAAGGAATTAACACATCAGCAATGATCATCCTAAAATAAGTGAGTGGAGAAACAAGTAGAGAGTGATCAGACTCTTGCTGCTCTAAAGAGAAAGATGAAGAGCAAAGTCCCTCAACATAAAGTAGTCCTATCAAAAAAATATCTCAAATATATGCGATTGCTAATTTTTCTAGTTTGTTAAATTATATAGCATTTTGGTGTTGTTATTCTCAATGCTCTCTTAATTATTAAGTTAGTTAGTTTATGTCCATTTTAACAGGCAGCCCCCAGGTTAATATTATACATATAGTTGGATGTGTAGACTAAGTTCTTTCAAGAAAGGACTTGTGATTGAGAAAGAATGACAAGTGGACATCTGATATGTCCTTTAAAGAAAGTGACAGCCTTGGTAAGCTTACCTGAGATGCCCTGCATTCTACTGTGAAACGTAGACAGCGATCGAAAAAGAAAAAATTTTCTTTCAATGCAGGAAACTCTAATGGGGAATATTTGTTCCAGTGATGCCACCAGTTGGCCAGTCCTTATCATCTGCAGTATAGTTCTGTTTCTTTTGATAAGTTTTCTTGCACTTTCTTTTTATAAATATCAATATAACAATAATCTCAACTTGACATTGTGTTGTTGCAGGATCCAACCTGCTAGAAATATCTTCTAACATGTACTTGATAATGGTTTTGACTAGAAACATTACCTGCCATGACTGATAATGAATGTGGACTGAGAGTCCAGTCTGTTCTATGCATAGTGCTTGCTCAGAATTATTGGCTGGATGGTATTATTTTTATTATAAGAATAACCTAGGCAAATTGGTAGTAGTATAGGACAGTAAGCTGTTTGAGTCATTTCAGGGATATTAAACTCACAAACTTCTTACTGACTTATGGTTAATGAGTATCCTCTCTCAAATTAAAAAAAAAAAATGTCCCTTGAAAAATTATGGCTCTAAGTCGGTAAGTCTGCAGTTGTATCTTTGGGCTGCTATTGGATACTTCCAGAGATACCTAGAACACATCTGATGAACAAAGTTAGATTTATTTACTCTTTTCATTGAGGGTAGATTCTGAGGCATTTTTGTAAGTGATATTAGAGAAGATTGATATACCCTATATAATAGGGTATATTTTAAATAAGTATTTAAAATCTTTGTTTGATGTGCTATATTTGATGCCACACAATTCTATGATTTCATGTCTTATTACTATTTTTTTTTAAGGAGGACAAAGGAATAAGGCTAAAACTACTTGTTAATTAAGGAGCAATTTCTCACTGCAGCCAGGAGATGGAGATTTGGGCCCCTTCTGTTGTTTAGGCAATATTCTCTGTGTGTATATGTATAATTATGGAATTCTTATTTTTATTTTTGCCTCAATCATCACCATCTTGTAGACACTTTTTCTACATTGGGGCTTTGATATTCTGATACTGTCTTTTTTTTTTTTTTTTCATGGCATCCTGTTATTCATCTGTTATCATACCAACTTCAATGTGATGACTGTTGTAGATTGTTTTATTGCCTTTCTCAAGGGATTCATGGTTGAGATCGTATCTGTGTCTGATAATATTTCTATTAAAGGGAATGATTAGATGACAACAAGCCAGCGGACACACAAAGGAGATAAAACAAAGAACATAACTCTGGTCTTCCCTCTTGGCTTAGAATTGACCAACGTTATTAGTACCCACACTGAAATACTTGTGAGCACATGAACAATAAAACAGAAAAATGTGTAACCACATGTTTGGAAGGAAGAAAAAAGATTCTACTGAACAAGAACAGGACCTTACATAAGAAATCCTCTGTGTCTGTACTTACTATTCACCACTTTGGAAAGTGAATATGGCTATCAGAGTAAATGAACATGCTATTTCAGTGGGAAAATTTTAACAAAATATATTTAAACTGAATTCAGATGTCCTGCTTTTAGACATACTTTTTTTTTTTTTTAAGTTGAGATAAGTTATATAACCAGAAGCAGGAAATTTTAGCATCTCTAATCCTATGGCAGAAAATAATTAAACTTGGGAAAAACTAAGATCCATTAGAATTTATATTTTTTATTGTGGTGTAATTGACATAACATTAGCTTGGCTTCAGATGTATGCTACAGTGATTCAATATTTTTATACATAGTGAAATGATCAGCATGGTAGGTCTAGTAAACACAGGCCAACATGCATAGTTATTATTTTTTCCTTGTGATAAATACTAAGATTTATGATCTTAGTGAATTTTATATATGCAGCATAGAATTATTAACTATTGTGGACATATTGCACATTATATTCCTATGGCAAATTTTATAATCGGAAGTTTATATATTTTGACTCCTTTTCCACTTCATCTTCCCATCCCCTCCAAATTCTAAGATCTTATGTTCAATGATTAATAACTGAAACAAGAATTGTGCCTATGAGATGCTACAGGGATCATGGAAGAACTGAATCCCAGTTACCTGGCTTTGCTTGTAGTAAGGGCTACATTAGAAAAAAAATTTAATTGGAAGAAAACCTTGGATAACCAAGAAGTAAACATCTTTAGAACCTTGGAAAGATAGAGTTAGACTTGGCAAACATTGTCTCTCACCAGGAGGCTTTTTAGTGAAAGATGCTAGCCAGCCACAGAAGCAAGAAGCCAAAACAGGTTATGCCAATATGGGATAAACACAGGAACCGATGTATTCAAGCCAAGACAAACAACCCTAAACATCAAGGTGAACCCAAAGGAATGAACACAAATTACTCATGTCAGAGTTCTATAGACTCATGTAATTAAGTGAAGAATGAGCAATTTAGGGTAGGGTAGAGGGAGATTCTAAGACATGAGACCCAACAACAAAAAAACAAAACAAAACAAAACAAAAAAAACGCCCAGTTGGTTGTTTTTTTTCCCAGAAGCATAATATTTATGTTGCTTTTCACCTGTGAACCTACAAGATGTAAGCAGTTTCCAATCAATTGATCTTACCAGACATATCCAAAAATTCTGAAACACTAATTTTGTAACAGGAAATGGGAAGCTTACTTGTGAATGAATAACTACTGTATTTTTTTTCTTAGAAATCTAAATCTATAGTAAAAATAAAAACATGCTACCTCAGTATATTTAAAGACAGTTAGATTTTATAAATATCAATGTTCTTGTTTGCCCTGAAAATTACCTACCATTCTTTCTAACTAATTATGAAACTTAGAATGCTTACTTTACAATATGCAGCCAGATTCCAGAGAAACTGAAGGAAAGGGAAAAACAAAGGTAATCATCACCACTAAGAATAGAACCACTAAAAAGATGACTTTGCCAGTTCACAGACATATTATTGAGAAACAGTAACTCAGCTAGAGTCCCAATAATCCTATATCAGAAAATATATACAGGCATCCAGATGTTCTTTACCTGTGTGAACATTTACCTTACAGGGAAAAATTAATAACAATTTCCCCTGTAGATTGGATATGAAAACTGCAAGTCCTGCAAAAATAATCTTTTAAACATCAGCATTTTATAGTTCATAGTTGTCACAGAGATAAGAAGTCTCGTTTTGCGGCACCCGCCAACTACTCTTTTGAACTCAGAACCTCCCATTTGGTATCATTTCAGCTGGCTCTCTGGTCTTCCAGGTGCTCAGCTGAGTACTGTGGTCCAAACTCCCTGAGTCCCAAGCTGTGATCTTGCAATTACTCCAATGTCAGCTTCTGGCACTGAAATAGACAGCTCTTTCTTGCATATTTGCATTGCTTTTTCACCTTTTCCATTTCAGTCTCAGGAGCCAAGAGTCAATCCCATATCTATTAACAAAATTGGGTTCATGCAATGTCCTTGCTGAAGAGACAGCTTCACCAAATGTAAGGTATATATTTGGTTTACTTACTAATATATATATATATATCTTATCCTTGAATCATGAAGGATAAAACGATCTTCAGTTGACGACTTCTTGTGTTCTACAATCTTGTGCTGTTGTAAGAAATGACTGGACCAGACTGCAGTGTTGAGTTAACTGCTCTCTTTCTTATGTGGTTTAAATGATTATTTATAATTTATTACATAGAGTAAAAGGGAGTGGTAAGACTGCAAATGTTGGTGTCAAGGTGGCCGGAAAGATGTTGGAAAGTCCTCATAAACTGATGGTGGAGGAAAATTACTTGCCAGAGAAAATCCTCAGTATGGATAAAAATCCTCTCTATTCTGGAACAGAAGCTTGCAAAGACTTGTATTAAAAGATATTATGTCATTGCAAGGTTTCAAGGTTTTTCAGAACAGGATACCTGTTTTGCTTGGGGGTAATATTACAGGATTCAAATGAAAACCACTTGTGATCCAGCCTAGTGAGAATCTCAAGATCTCAGACAGATCAAAATGTACAATTTACCAGTGTACTACAGGAGCAGTAATAAGTCACTGATTAGCCACTGCCTCCAGGAAGCCCTGGGGCTTCCTGTGACTATGCTGGGGAAATGGAGAAGCTAGTTTAGAGAACAATATAAGCCACTTCCCATTCCCATAATGATAAAATCCCCTAAAGATACATCTTTTTAGCATCCCTGTTGTTAAGCAATTCATGGCAATGTTTTTCTTCCCAAAAAAGCAGCCAAAAGAAAAAAGCTAACAACCTCTTAATCTTATTGAGACCTATGAAAGCTGAGTGAGTGTACATTCTTCTGTTGTTTCACACTAGATCGCCAGACTTATCACACAAGAAACTTTTTTAGTTTGTCCTGATTTCACGGCTTATATTAGAATGTCCTCCTGGATCTGAATCCAAGTAAATACAGCAGACAGAAAAGCGGTCCAAAATCTGCAGGAGGATATCAGATCCTTTGAAGAGCAGACTTATCTAAAATCATGACTGCATTGTTTAAAAATAACCAGTTAGTTAATTGCTTGTAACACACTATCTCTGACTAATTCTAGTGTCAGGCATTTTTTTTTTTTTTTTCTTTTCTCTCTCTCTCTCTGTTCGGTAGTTATTCATGGACAGCAGTCCTGCCAACATATACTGGCTCACATGTGCAGCTAAAACAATTGCTTTCTCAAATCCTCATTTAATGTCTGACCATTGCCAGCTTCCTTACATTTATTTCAGAATGCTGCTTCAGAATTTGCAAGTAAATGACAGAACCACCATTACCTTACAGTCACAACTTTCTTCTCTTTACATTTAAAAACTCTGTTAATATTCATATCAGTGCTCCAGATTCAGAAATTGTTTTATGTTGCCAATCTTATATAGTGTGAAACTAAACATTTTATAAAAAATTCCTTTTTAAAATATAATTTGAAAAATCTTAAGCTGATGACTCTAGTCATGAAATATTACCACTAGTTGCTCATAAATATTTCCTGTAGCATAATGGCTTCTTTTTTTTTTCACAAAAATATTAAGTCTAGCTTTTAAATTTTGTGAGATAATGAAACTTAGAATGCTTACTTTACAATAAGCAGCCAGATTCCAGAGAAACTAAAGGAAAAGGAAAAACAAAGGTACTCATCATCACTAAGAATAGAACCACTAAAAAGATGGCTTTGCCAGTTCACAGACATATTATTGAGAAACAATAACTCAGCTAGAGTCCCAATAATCCCATATCAGAAAATATACACAGGCATCCAAATGTCTGTGTACATTTTTTCACAAAATATTAAGTCTAGCTTTTAAATTTTGTGAATAGAAAAAGTGCATAGTACAAAATTGGTTTTATATATGTTTATGCATTTTTCTTGAATATTTTTGTGAAGAAAAATTTTAAAACCAAAATAAAAACCAAAGTGTAACTGGCCCTCTCTGGTGGCACAATGGGTTAGGAAGCAACCATTTCAGTGCAAGTTCCATCCTGGCCTCCAAGGTGATCCACATGAGGCAGACCTCTCCTGAGATATCTTGCCTGCTGCTCTCCTCAACAGTATGCCTCCTAGATCAGCCTGTTCTGCTCCCTGTTCTGTCTCTGGTGAATCTTCGCACCACCCCTACATCTTGGCTTGTACCCCAGTTCCAGTTCTGTATGAATAAATAAATAAATCTTAAAAAAATGTGTAATAGTGTGATTTCCTTAGCAAGGAGAGGTTTCAGATTCTGTGCCCTCCTCTAAGGAAGGATGGAGCTGGGCAAGGAACCTGGAACCTCCCCTTTCT
>NW_004567104.1:66336364-66384361 GCF_000260355.1 Condylura cristata | reverse complement strand
GAACTTTTCCTATTTTTAAAGCATTTTTTTGGCGTTCTATATAGTTTTCATGGCAATTTTGAGATATGAATTGCTTTTTGATACAATTAGGAATTATGCATATAAGTTATCATATTGAAGCTTTTTCCAACATTTCAAGTTACTAGTTCTGTAATTTGATTGCTTGTATTTTTTTTTTGTTGTTGTTGTTGTTGTCCAGTAAAATGAAGTCTAATTGTAAAAGAATATCCTGAAAAGTTGCACTTATTTACAAAATGTCAATTATTAAAACAATTAAAAATCCAAGTTATCTTCACTTATCAGTGGCATTAACATTAATATGCTTTGTTTTTATCAAGTATATAGTTTAAGATGTGAATTTAAAGGAAAATTAAAGGGAAGAACACTATAATGAATCAGGGTGATTGCAACAAACTTTTAGGAAAAGCTTTATAAACAAATCAAATTATATTAAAATAATAATCTATAATTCCCTTCAAGGTCTACTAATAATTTCATTATTCAACATGGTGTCTGTCCAGGTAAAGTAATATGACTAGCCTCAATAATTTGCCCACTCTTTTAAAACTTATGTAATTAGATTGTAAATCTTTTTAATGCAATTTGACCTTTGTACATCTTGAACCAATTTTACCTGATCTTGCCTCTTTCAATTAATATGTTTAGTAATAGGAGCTAAGTACTCTAGCTATAAGGTGGGCTTTAGTAGATGGATGGTATGTTGGGCAAATCTAACTGAATTTTATACTTAGTGTCTCCAGAAATATTTATCCTCTAAATATTTTAAATCTTCCAACACTTTGGATTTGGGTAATGATGATTTCTATAAAATAAGGAATGAAAACTAGTTATGATGTGGCAATAATTACATTAAAAAATTACACTCTAAAAAAATAAGATTCACATGCTATGTATCTCCTGTCAGTTCAGTTAACCTGACAGAATGAGGAATTAATAAACTACATTTAACATATACTTTGGAAAAATATCAGATTCTGAAAGTATAGCTTTGGAGAGTTTCCATGGAGGTCATCCTGCAAAAAAATTATCAAGGTCATGGAGAAAATGCCAGCTAGGTCAAGGAAGTGTCTCAGTGGTGAAGTTAGTGCCCAGAGGAGTTGTAAGCAAAAGGGAAGTGGCTGATGGGACATCTAGAACAGAGAACAGTGTTCAAATCTTGCCTCATGCAATTTTCTTATGTGTCTTAAGACACATTGCTGAATCTGACCCCTTTTTTATATATTTAGAACCAGATTAATTCATTATAAGAATGAATTGATGAATTAAATTAAACACAGAAGTGTAGGTAGCAAGTTTAGGTGTAATAACTGTGATATGTTGCTGATGCTCTACCACTGAGATAGTGACAATGATGATGAATAAAGTATAGTCACATGGAGACAACTTTTTACAGGGTAGCCCAGAGTAGACTTGGGCTGCCTCTCTGTGGGGTCTCACCTTTGCTCTAAATGTAATTTTCTGCAGGCACACACAGAAAGGGTAATAGATTTATTTACAAAAAAGGAGAAAGGAAATCAAACAATCCAGGGAAAGAGAGGGATACAAAGTAGCTGGAATACTTTACCAGCTGCTAACTTGGAGCTCTAGTCCCAACCTAATGTTCTTAGCCCCCTTCACACCATCTGAGAGCAGTTGCTCCAGAGAGAGAGAGCCTACCTCTCCAGAGTGACAGTTGGAAAACCGCTCTCTATTTATCCCCCAAAGTCCCAGAATGCCTGCTTAGCTCCGCCCTTAGGCCCTCACAGTTCTCTCCCTGTTACTGCTGGGAGTTGTAGTTTTCCAATCACTGGAGTAAGGGGTGGAACCCAGAAAGCTGGAGTAGGGGGTGGGGTCCCTAAAGGTCCCTGCACAAGACTCTGCAGAGTTCCTTTAGGACATCCTTCCCCTTAATAAACTGACTTAGGCTTGATATTTTATATAGCATCCATCCCAAATATTGATATAGGTTTTATCCTGCTATGTATTTGTAGACTATAACTCTCTAAGATCTACTGAATGTAGGCAGTCCTCTAACTGTATGACAACATTGGGAACACAGACTGGCTTATCAAATCATTATATATATATATATATATATATATATATATATATATATATATATATATATATATAAAATCAAGATGGACTAAATATATCATACCTAATGACTGTTTTGTCTTCATAAGTTAATACCTCAGTGGTTAAATATCAGTATATCTCCTTATAAACCAAACCAAAATAAATGTTTCTATGTGGTCAGTTAGCACAGAATAGGCACAATAAAAATATCTTTTTGTCAGATTATAAGACATTTCAAATTTTGATTTTTACCTACACACATACACATAGCACAAACACGTGAGATATGCATATTCACCATTCTCATTACAGCAAACTTGAAAATGATTCATTACACTTTGATGATCAATTGCTGGTTTTATAAAACCCCAAAGTGAACCCAATTGTAACAAAAGTTTGTCACTCCATTTTGTTTGTTGCATCACATAAAAGGCAAATACAGCCAAAAGTAATCCAAAATACAACAATACTGCTTCCTAGGTTTATAACTACATTTTTTTTTCCATACAAGCTCAGAGACTAATGCATTTAAAATAACTATAAATTTACTTGTATGCATACAAATGATAAAGATGTGGGCCCTCCCTGGTGGCACAACAGGTTAAAGCACAGCACTAAGAAGCTATCCCCAGTCACTGCAGCACTGAGTTCAATCCCTGGCCAGGGAGGTGAACACATAGTGCAACAGATCTTTACTGCCTGCCTCTACTCCTCTTAGCAATCTATTTCAGTTGATCTGCCTGTTCTGCTCCCCACTCTGTCTCTTGTGAATCCTCTTACTACCAGCAGCTCTGGCCTGTACCCCAGTTTCTGTTTGTATACATAATTAAATCTTTAAAAAAGCAGGTAAGGTTGTAATTTTGTTACATCAGCAACTGAAATGGATGATTTTAAAGCTGTAAAGAACAGAGTGTGTATGTTATTGAGCAAAGTTGATAGGAATATTAAAGAAGTGAACACACTGGATCATGTCCCTGCTTTAGGTGAGTGTAACTAAGGTTTAGAGATTGCCCACCTTCCTTTTGATATCATCTAGCACATGCTCTTTGTGGTCGTTTGAAAGGTAGAGTGAGATGTGTGGCATCTACCTGCTAAAAAAGATAGTGGTGGGTCTTGGATTGGGCACAAAGAGACCTTGGTAAGAGGATCTTAGCAGTCTGCCATTCTAGAACATTGTCAACATTCTTGTCACCATCAGCCAGTCAAAAAGAACTCTGAGCACCAAGGCAGGTGGTTTATTTCATTGATCCTCTGGCTGATTCATTCATTCCTTAACATTTAAACCACTAACACATTCACTGTATTTTCTTTCCCCTTTGTTAATGTTTTGGGTCAGCTTTGATAACAAATTCAAATAAAGACTTGTGCCTGGATATTACTTATTTCAACGAAAATATAAAAGAAAAAAAACCAGAATCTCAAAAAACAAATATTTGAAAACTGAAAAAAAAAGTTTGTTATTTAGTAATAACATTTTCTCTTTAGTCTGACGCTACTCAAAATCTCCAGTAATTAATGAACAGTTGAGGCGGTAAATAGGTGACACATGTCTATTTCAAACTTTGATAATTCCTTACATTTAAAATACATGACTTTCAGTATATTGGTACCTATAAGCATTTCATTTCCAGCTAAGGTAATGAGTACATTAGAAACAGAATGTATATAAAATTATTATAATTTAGTTGCTTTGAAAGGACAAATGTGGGGACTACAAGAAAATGAGTAGTTGCTTGAGTCCATGAGGGTGAATGTTTTAAGAACCAACATGTACTTAAGATTTACTGTAATTTCTTGCTTAGTTCACGCCCACTTCTTTGATTAGAGTTAAAATTGCCTTTGGGCATATAATACATTCATCTCTATAGAAATGAACATTGGAATATATAGGTATAGAGGGAACAAAATATAAGAGTTTGTCCAAAGAAAGCAGTTCTATCTAACTGCCACATTTTAGGAAACACCGAGTAGTTTATTTGTAAGCAGTTGTGTGTTACATTATTTTTATTGTTTCAGGAAGACAGACTGACTATTGAAATACCCATGATTAAAATATAAGGTAAATGCATATTCATTTCCTTTATCTTTTCTCTCAGAGCCCCAATGTTTTGTGACAATTTTTTCCTCTTTTTTTCTTTTAAGATTTATTCATTTATGCACACAAGAACTAGGGTACAGGCCAGAGGTGTGGGGGTGAGAGGGTTCACCAGTGACAGAATGGAGAACAGAACAGGCTGATAGACTGAAATACACTGCTGAGGCAAGCAGCGGGTGAGGTCTGCTGTGCCCTCCCTAACCTGGGATCAAACTCTTGCTGCAATACTGCAGATAGCTTCACAGTGCTGAGCTTTAACCCCTATACCACCTCGGAGGCCCCACTTTGCACTAATCTCTGTCAGAATATGCTCTACCAATCAAATTTCTAATTATCTCCTTCTGATTCCAATACTGTTATCTATTATAGTTTCGTACCACTGTCTATTTTCAACAATTCATTTAAACCATAGAATTTCTGCTTTTTTCACGGTCATTCTTTATAATCTGCTCTACAGATGGGCACTAGGACTCAGGTAGACAAGTGAGAAGAGCCCTATATATGTTCTTGCTAACAATGATGGGGGCAATTGTCATTTTGGATCATTAACTATAACAAACTGAGGGATCATTTCAGTAGAACGAAAAGAGCTTCTGTAAGACATATGGTGAATGAGTTTACCTAAACCAAACTACTTATATTTTTATCCAAATAGTTAAACTGTAGAATTTGTGGGAATGTGAATTTGCAGCAGATAATAATATGCATATATACTTACTTCATGTAATATTTTCTTTTCTTTTGACACAGTGGTCACTTTTACATATAATTTAATTATGTATTTTACATTCAATCATTGAATTTTTTTAACATAGTATCCACTAGGTTAATTTTTGAACATAACTACTCAGCTAATACATATTCAAAGGGGCAGAACTCAAATTTTCTCATCTAGTTGAAGATGTTTCCTTACTTCTAAATCCATCTTCCCTTTACGACCTTTAATTATATCATAATACAGATTTATCTATACCCTTTTCTGCACTTGTCTCAAATTCTATGTATCTCCTCTCTCAGAGAGTGTGTGCAGTATATTTAGAACTGCCCCAAGAGATGGAAGTTTCTCAATACCCCATCACAACTCCTCCCTACCAAGCTCACATTATTCAATGTGGTATAGCTGCTGTAGAACACAGGAGTGGTAAAAGTACAGTCCTACAAATAATTCTTGGTAACACGAGGCTTTCTCTGTGTGAAATTTAACAAGCATTTGATTTACAGGTATTCCACACACATAAAAGGAGTGAGGTTGCATAGAGAGACCAATCCTCATATGAAACCTCCTTCTTCCCAACATTCAGAAGCTAGGACTCTTGGTGAGTCAACTTAGATAATTCAGCTATGAATAATTCAAAACAGCTCTTCTCCTAAAAAGATTTAGACGGTTAAAAGCCGAATGGAGTCTCAAACTATCTATCTTACCTATCTTTTTCCTAATGGCCCAAAACCATGCTAAAATTTAGGGAGCGTTTTGCTTTTACTGGTAGTATACAAGGGAAATATATTTTCTAGCATCCAAGACTGGAATACGGGATACATTTTGGAAAGAGATTAGAACTACTGGACGGGAATTGAATGAGAATAAAAGCACGAGGGAGGCGTTTATCTGCTCATTTGTTCATTCCTTCATTCATTGATTCATGGGCGAACCTCAGAGCATGTTTCAAAATTGGTACGGGTGCAAGTAGAGAAATAAAATATTCTGGGATTGACTCATTTATTTTCCCATCTCACACCTACAATATCCTAGGGACAACCAATGAGGATGAGCGCTCATAGATTACGCTACATGGGAAGCGTAACGACGCAGAATCACAGCAGCTTTTTTTTTTTTTTTTTAATATTCATTTTTGCGCATGTGCTGTGGCTTTCCTCCTTTAGCCTTCCTCTGGTAGTAACTGAGTGTGGCAGGTAAACTAAAACAAGCCCTGTACAGAGAAAAATGGGATTCCAAGGTCAGCTGACTTGAACTCAAATATATTTGACATTTATGCTGAATTCAACGACAGAACAGTTTAGGGCGTTTCAAGGAGACTTTTCTTTCTCTGTACTTTGCTTGAGGTGACTTGCTTTGTGGGATGGAGGTTCTAAGGGGTCTCCTGGTTTCCCAGCTTTTCCTGAGTTTCTCCCTGTTTTCTTTCACACAGTTATTTACGTAACAAAATTTATACATTTAGTCCCATATTAGCATTTGCTTCCTAAGGACCTGGATTAACACTAGCGCCTAGTAAATATTTGCTCCTGATTTTATTTTGTTATGGTAGACCCTTCCACATATTTAGAGCTGGAATATAGAAGTCACTCATTTATTTATTGATTGATTCATTTGTTTACTTACTTTGTGGCCTCTAATTTCTAGTGTACTTGTTAGATTACCTTTTATTTCATACTTGAAGCAAAAATACTTTATTACTTTAGTACCTGAACACTAATTTATTTCAAGTGACTTTTGGTGATATAAATGTCAGAACACATATTTCTTTCCTTTAAAAACTCTGTAAGTGCATGTGTTTTAATTTTATTTTATAGAAATGTCAACATTTCCCATGCTGAAAAAGTGTCTACACCCAATGCCAGCATTTCAAAAACACTTTCATTATTAAAGTTTTGCAAGCTGCAACTTTTGTAATTGATGGAAAATTTAAAATCAAGAATACATTATGAATTTATAAATTAAAAGATCTTACAGTATTCAATATGGTGCAGATGAGAATGGAGAAGTTCAGACATTCAAAATTGTAATTCTTTACTTAAATTGCTAAATCTTTCCTTTTCCCTTTATGACATAAGCTAAACTTCATACATGAACTCAACCCAAACGCTGTGATGAAATTCACATATCAGATAAATGCTGCCAATGTTTTGCTAATTTCCATCAGGAGAGATAAACACCTTTTTCTACTTGTTTTTACGAGTTTGTCACAAGCAAAACTCATTCATTGTTTTGTGCAAACACAACATATCGCACCACAGAAGGAGTAGCTGAGGGTCAGCGTCCACCTCAGCTTGCTGCAGAGGCCACACGATTTTTGGTGGATGGGAGAATGCCCGGATGAAGTAAAAATCAAAGAAAAAATGTATACGTATTGTACACAGCCACCGGTTTTCTTTACTAGAGATTATGCAACCATATCTACTGACTTCATGTGACTTTCATCCCATCTGTTCATGTCTCTGTGCTTTCTTACTTTAAGGCAGTCCTTTCTCCCTATGCAGCTGACAGTAAGTTAATCAGGTTTAGGGGCTACAGAATAATACAATACATAATGGGGCAAGATAACTGGTCTTAATGTGTCCCTTTCCTCTGCTCAAAATGTCACTGCAAATGTAAATGCTCTGAAGCTTTGTCAAGTCACACTTCATGGAACAACTAATGTATAATTTTTAACATACTTGACTGCATGTAAACAGCGCAAAACAAGTTCCTGTAACTCTTGTTGAGTAGGAAAGACTCCTGTGGGAATGCTAAAGAATGATCCTTCACCCTAGAAAATAATTCTGAGAGGAGAGCAAAACCATCTCAAAAGGAGGCTGCCATGTACCATCAAGTACTTGTGCTACTAAAGAGGCCCTTTGACTCCATTCAGAAAGGATTCATGGATACTTGTGGTTAATTAAAAGCTATTTAAATAAGATACTTTTCTTCTTCCAGAATTCTGGAATTTCCTGTTCAGAGATGTTATGAGGAGTAAACTTTCTCCTCAGACTCCCTGGGGCACTTTCTGCTGGGCTTTGCAGACCTTCTCAGACAAAGGCCCCTTCCTAATAGTTCTGGCAAATCTCATGGCAGCTTTTATGGAGCTTCTGCCTTAGTAATAAAATCCTCCTTGTTTCTGAAGAGCCACTGTTTAATTTCAGGCAGTCCCCATGGAAAATGAAACACTTTTATACAAATGTGGGAGGGCAGTAATGAACACTTTTATGACCCATATAATCAAATCCCTCTTTCTCATCATTGCCACTTATTTGCTTATCTCAGGCTGAAGGCTCCAAGGTCCCCTCCTTTCACCAATCCCATTTCATAATAAGGCTACTCAAACTATGCAACTGCCCACCTGTGGCACAATGATGTTGTTATATCAGAGAAAAAAAAATCAAATTTATTTTTGATTCAACATAACACTGAGTTTCTAAGTTCCTTGCATTTCCTCCTCATTAATCTTGGCTCTGCTCTGGTTCAAGAATAAACCGGATTATTTATCATAGAATAAAATAATCTCAATATTTTCACAAATAACTCTATAAGTAGCTATAAGTCAATTAATAAGATTATATCTTATGTAAAATCTCAAAAAGTTTTATTTGTATTTCACTGTATTTACAGAGGGCTTCACATTTTTATTTTACTTTTTAGTTTCGAAGTTGCAAATTCTATAAGCAGCTAATTTATTTAATTTGTTTTAACAATAGGGCATGGATTAGAGTAGAGGTGGGGATCAAGATCTCAGGCACAAAGATTAGAGAAAGTTGTCAGAAGGGAGGAGAATAATAATGACTAGCAAGATAAGCAGAAGCTGAGGTGGCCTCTGCTCCCCTGGAGAAGACATTTGTATAATCCTTTGAGCACTGACTGTGATGAATTTTACTTGCCTGATTATTAACCGGCATCCTATGGCACTGTGGACCTTAATATTGTTGAACATTTCTGGGCCTTCCTGGTGGCACGGGGATTAAAGAGTCAGCACTATCAAGCTATTTCCAACCATAAGGCATGCGTGTGACCCCTGGCCAAGGCGCTGATCCACATGGCACAGCCTTCCCATACCGTGGTTCTGGACGTTTAGTTTATAAGTCCTCTGTGGACTATACCCCAATTGTGACTTTTACCATTCTCTTAATTTAGTTTCAAGTTATATTTTATAAACAAGCACTCATCAGTTCATGGTCTTTGGCAAAGATCAAGCATAGTATAAATGATAACTTCTGCTTTCTCTAAGGTATTGGCTTTATTTTATCAATTTAAGTCATATTTCTGAAATCTTCTGCTTACATATTAAAGTTGTTTAAGTGAAGACAAGAGTAATTACTTGCTCTGGTGTTTTGATTGACTCATTCAAAATTGCCAATACTGGACTACTTCTGATTCACAAAATTTTATATTTCATAAAGTAATATATGATAGTTAGCTTAATATCATGTACTTGGGATTATAATGACTACTTTCCAATATCCTCAAACCCAGTATTTTAATCCATACTATCTTTGTGCTCACAGTTGACTTTTGAATTGAACAAACTAAATTTATAAAAAATTTAGGGTTTCCAAGTGTGTGTGTGCTTTATGATTTCAGATCAACACCCAATAGCCTGTAATAAAATCAACTAGCTTGTGGAGGTTAGCACACATTAAAAGAAGATGTACATCAAGTTCCAGATAAAGAAAGAAACAAGGTTCTTATCTTCAAAACCAATGACCTTTTAGATGGCAGGTAGTCAGCATTCTTGAAGTCCTGGAACTCAGTCGTGTTCATTTCATGCACCCTCAACCCTATGTACCCACCAATAATGGTTCTAAAATCACACAAAGCAAAATCTTAAAAGATTTGAAATATGGCTTGGGGAGTTGAAGAAACTTTTGGAAGGTCAATTCAATGGGATTAGTCAAGGAGAGAATAAATGACACAACCCACTTTTCAAGAGAATAAATACTAAAGAAATCGAATTGTCAACAATTTAGTTAAAATTGTATTGTCGACAATTTAGCTAAAATACAAAGGATGCTCCCCCCTATGAAGTGCATAAAGGTTCCTGGTCAGATGACCAAATTCAATTCCACTCACAGACACATGTTTTGCCAATGATTGTTCTCAAAATTCTCAAAATGGGGCCAGCCTTCCCTGGTGGCAAACAGGTTAATGTGCAGCAATGAAAGCTGTCAGCAGCCACTTTGGCACCAGTTCAATCCCTGGCCAGGGAGCTGACCCACACAGCCCAGCAGACCTCACCTGTCTCCCCTGCTACTTCCCTCAGCAATGTGTTTCAGTAGATTTGCCTGTTCTGCTCTCTATTCCTTGATAAATCCTATCACTTCCCCCTCACCTCTGGCCTGTACCCCAATTCTTTATAAATAAATCATTAAAAATATTCAAAATGATCAGATGCAATGAGCAAACTCATGAAAAGTCTAGCTTTCTGAAACACAGAATGAAGATACTTTTACTATATACTCATGTTTTTATCCCTTTAAAGTCTTAGGAAAAAGAACATTTCAATATATTCATTATCATTGATTTATTTTTGATAAATCATATAGTTTCATATATCTTAGGGGGAATATTCCTGGCCTGCTTTTATTTGAACAGGATTTCTGTTGTATTTCTAAAAATTCTGCTAGAGATAAATTTTTTTAAAGATTTTATTTATTTATGCATACAGAAATGGGGTACAGGCCAGAGGTGCAGCAGCAGCAAGAGTATTCACCAGAAACAGTGGGGAGCAGAACAGGTACATAGATAAAGTACACTCCAGAGGGGAGCAGCCGGGGAGACCACGTAGGTGGGGATCACACGACCACAGAAGCGGCCTCGGCTTGACTTAGCTTCTCAGTGCAGCTCTCAAACCCTATGCGCCACCAGGGAGGGCCCAGATAAACTTTTAATTCTATGTAGACATATTATTTAAAAGTGGTTTTATTTCTTTTTATTTTATGCCGCGCCAGCACGACAGCAGAGATGGTCTGAGCGAAGGACGTCAGGATTAAAACACACACTTCTTGGTCAGCAAGCAAAGGCACACTTTATTCTTCTCTCCTTCCCTATTTATACTCTTCAGCATGGAACCTGGGGCTGGGGGGAGGCGGAAGCTCTCAGCAAGTGCATCAATAACATGCGACAAGAGAAACAAGGTAGCAAACACAAGGCAGGAACACTTCCTGCCTCCTGTTTTTCTGTTCCAGCACCCATGGCTCATTCTTTGTTTCTACACAACAGTGTGCATATGATTCTGTGGGGGAGGTGGGGAGGTCTGTCCAGGCAAAGGACCCAACAATTTTACTTTACACTTTAAGAGGACAGGTTTGTTAGGGAAAAGGGAAAGAAAAAGCGAATCACTTGTACTGTCAAATTTGGGCAGTAGAGCTGCCCTGTAGGTTTGCAAAGAGAAAAAAAAAAAATTGTGAACAGAAAGGTCTACATAGCCACAAGCCGGCAAGAGAGCGGCTATAAACTTTAAAAATGATATAAATGTCCTCATGAAATATTGTATGTACATGTAGATTTTTAAGTAGATTTTGTTTGGTTTGGTGTTGCTTTGTTACTCATGACTGAGAAGATAGTGGTAGATGAAAGCACTTTGGAGTTAAAATGTTTTCTTTACAAGTATCAAGGTCTTTAAAAACTATGTTCTTTTAACTAAACATACATTTAAAAAATGTTTCTCTTATTTATGTCTCTCACCTTAAATTTGAAATCTGTGATTTAAAGGCAGTCCACCAAAAGTCATTGACATTAAAATTTAAGTTTATTAGGGCTCTCCCTGGTGGCACAATGGGTTAAAGCACCACATTATGGAGCTCTCCAAAGCCACTGCCAAAAGAGTTCAATTCCCGGCCAGGGAGGTGTGGCAGACCTCTCCTGACCCACCCAATGCTACCTTCAGCAGTGTATTTCAGTAGATCTGCCTGTTCTGCCTCTCCATTCTGTCTCTGGTGAATCCTCTCACCCATCACGCCTCTGTTCTGTACCCCAGTTCTGTAAGCATAAATAAATAAATCTTTAGAAAAAAATTAAGTTTACTAAAAAGTCCACAGCATTTTTCCATCTTTATCTTCTGGCAATTCACTAACTGAAAAATTCTGCACCTTTAAACATATTTATAAAGATAATAGATAATTAAGAGGGGTTCATTTATGGTATTAAAAACAAGATAATTACTTATTTCTATGCCCTAATACATAGCTTACACTACATTTTTATAAACACTTGCCACCTGTTTCTGTCAGTTATCATCCCCCACTTCCCTGTTTTGTATCCTCTCTTCCCTCCATTGTTTGAATAGATATTCAAAGGTTTTGGATTATTAATCACACAGAACTGTTTGAAACATGTCTTTGCCCCAAGACGTCTTTCAAATAATTAGCCTCTTTGCAAGTGTTCAAAGATGTAGGACATTATGCCAAGATAGTAAAGTCTCCAAATTATTTGCTTCTTTTTGCTGATCTGCATTAACTCAATCTTTCATTTTTTTTTTAATTTCCAATTGTTGAATAAAATACCAACAGAAGATGGCACTGTTTGTTCATTGTTTATAAAAATATCAGCATAAATTTCTCCACTTGGAACAAAAAGGATAAACAAAATCCACCTGCGAGAGAAACACCTTTGCTAGAAAATGGAGGAGATTCATAGTGGAAGCATATTTTATTTAAAATTGGAAGAGATAGGAATTTAAAATTTAACATGGAACATAAAATATGACAGCTTTGTATTGAAATTGTAGCAATAGATCACTTAAAAATACAGTAGCAGTTATATAAGAATGTGATCACACACATATGAGATATAAAGGTATGACATAAGCACCAATACTGATTTTCCAGGTTTTTGTTCCATTTTTCAAATCATGAGGCCTTAGACTAATACTTATCACTGAAAATAAATTACTTTATCAATAAAAAGGTAAGGGGCCTCCCTGATGGTACAATGGTAAAAGTCACAGCACTATGAAGCTATCCACAGCCATTGCAGCATGAGTTTGTTCCCAGCCAGGGAGGTACCCACATGTTACCTGTTAACCCACATGTTACCTGTTTCACCCACTGCTCCTCTGCTATTTCAGTGAATCTGCCCAATCTGTTTCCCTCTCTGTCTCTGGTGAATTCTCTCACCCTCCAATAATTTTGGCCTCTTCCTCAGTTCTTAAATGCATAAATAAACAAAAAAAGATAAATCTTAAAAAAAAAGGCAAAATGCTTACTCTATTTTTGAGGATTAAGTCAAAATATAGTTGGATGTTCATTTGAGAGTTACTGTTCTTACTATAATGGAAGATAAAGAAGATTCAGACAAAAAAATCTGTGTTTTATTATCAATTTGCAATACCAATCTAACTTTTAGTAAAAGCAGGGCTAGTGTTGATTTGGAGGCATGAATAATAGGACTTATAAAATGGATAGCACATCAGTTTTAAAGGGCATCCCAAAGAGGGGCTATTAAATAACATCCAAGTTTTTAGGAGCAATAAGCTAATAAAAACAAGAAGTAGAAAAACATTTACTTTTTTATTTTTATAATTATAGCCTAACACTATTACATATATGTAGACAAGTATGTCTGAAAATAAAGCGAGATAGAAAATTTTGTCCCTTTGGGATTATCCAAATTTACAGGCAAGGAAAGTTACTCAAATCCAATCTGCAGTGACTGAATGTGTATATTTAAAATTATCACACATAGAAATGATGAGTTTATCTTTTTAAGAATTTAACTCCAGAAAAAACTTAAACTTTCAAAAAAAAAATCAAACAGATGTTTCAAAGGAATTTATATATTGCAATATCCATCCCCCATCACCCAGGGGTAAGATAAATTGCTAGTATTCAATAAAAGTCCATTTTCTCTCCTTGTTGGTTATATAGCTATCTTATATATTTCCAGTTTCCTTCTAAGTTAGATTTAGCTACATGACTGACTTCTAGTCAGTTTAAATTAAAGGCTTATGTGTTATTATTATGTGAAAGTTTTTATGAAGTAGGTTTGCCCTTTAGTGAAGTAACAAAGATAGGAGTTTGCTTGAGCTCCAGTCAACAGAGAAGAACATTTTATCAGTGACATTTAGAATTACCACTGCCAAACATCTCTCATTTCCTCAACTAGTAACTAGTAAGATGCAGAAAACAAAGGGCTTAATGAAAAAATGAAAAATGAAAAAAAAAATCTGGTTCCCTGATCATGCGAGTATTTCACCCCCGAGCCAGGAAAATCTAATTTAGATCATTGGGTGAGAAATCAACTTCTATTGTGTTTGAGTGTCAGATGTTATTGTATATAGTTTTCTAGCCATCACATGACTCAAGTGTTCATATCTGGAAATGATGTCCAGAGTATATACAAAAATATTTCCTTTCCCCTGTCTTAACCACTCTCCTTCTACTATAGTATTGCTATTTAGTATGCTTTTGCTTTTCATTATCTTCACTCAGTAAGATGGTTTTGCTTAAAAAAAAATACAGTATTATTTGTTCCTCTTTGACCTTCAGTGAACTAGAACAAAGACTTTGCATTTTCTATTTAGTTGACTGGTACAATCAAATATTGCAGTTTGATCAGATAGTCAACCTTCTCTTGATCAATTTATGAGAAAAATACTCATGGCCACCAGATGATTTCTGACCTCCTCCTCATTATGAACAAGAATATAATTTCATCTAAAAAATAATTATTAATTCATAATATATACTAGGCTTTGTACCAAGTATTAGAATTCTATGCATATGTGTGTAATCACTTCCTTCATGTGTGAAGATGTATATTTATCAAGTGAGTAAACAGGAACAATAAATAGTCAATTGGGATAACTGCTAAACAAAGAGGATTCATCGTGTTGTGTTTATAATAAGGATAATAGAGAAAGCACACTTGGGTGTATTAATAACTAAATTCTTGTTTAAAGAAAGCATAGGTGCCCACTAGTTGACTTGGGAAGATAATTAAGAAAAGCATTTGTAAAAGCCATATGATAGAGAGACAGGAATTTGGTCAAATGGTGGAATGGAAAGGAGGATAGAGATTTTAGTTAGGAGAAGCAGGACTTTAGAAGAATGTGGTCTTAATAATTTTAATAGAAAGTTGCCATTAGAAGCTTTTTAAAAAGTCATGACATAGTTAGAAGAACATCATCATACATGGAAGATAACATGTGCTAGATTATTGCAGTATTTCAAATAAAAAAAGCTTGATTTAGTTTGAATGTGTGTATATGAATAATGTTAGTGGATTTGAGAGAAGTAGGAAATACCATCAACTAGGCTTTTAGTGTATTTTAGATTATTTTGAGAAAAAACCTTTCAAGGACACAATTGTCTTGTATTTATAACACCATCATAGTTGAGCTCCTTAACTCTGTCTTAAAGGAAAAAAATCACAAACATTTGACCTTGGCATTTCAATGGTCAGAGTAAAATATCTACTAGTTTTAGTAATGAGTAAGAGGATTCATATAGACACAATTATGGAGAAACAATGGTTCAGCTTTAAGGAACCAGTGGATGCATTTCAATGGTCAGAGTAAAATATCTACTAGTTTTAGTAATGAGTAAGAGGATTCATATAGACACAATTATGGAGAAACAATGGTTCAGCTTTAAGGAACCAGTGGATGCACTTACGTTTAAGATGGCGAAGAAGTGAAATGGAGGAAAACAAAACTTGGTATTCCCACAAATTCCTTTTATCAGTGGTTGTGTGATAATTAATAATTACAAATCCATTTCCAGAAAAATTACTCGTGGCATAGATACTTCATTCTCTTTGTAGAAGTTCCTACAAAAGGTGAAAATTGGTTTCATATTTCCTGCATCAAAAGTTTTATGTTTATTATGGGACTTTTTTCCCAGTGGAATTTTTTCAATATTTACGTATCTTAAACCACTGCCAACATGTCTGAGTTTTTCTCCATTCCTGAAAGGTACACAATTTTATGTCTTTACTATAATTCATGGTGAAAGAAAGTAAAGCAGTGTTTCCCTTTGCTAGATGGAAAGCGTCTAACAAGTGCTATGAAGGAATATTTGAGAACAAAGCAAATATTTTTTAATCACATTTTGTTACATGGTATGTGCAAATCAAAATTCATCAAGCTGAATATTTAAGATATGAACAATTTGTATATAAAATTTTAAATTAAAAATAAATCAGATTAATTTATACTGGATAGAATCAAAATTTGTTTTGGTTACTTGTGTGTCTGGTAAACTTACTAAACATAGAGTAAAAATGGACATTATAACTTTGAATAGAGAGAATGACATGACCACCTGATTATTTTTAAGGTAATTACATTTTTATTACATTTTGAAAACAGTTTAGACCGCCTTTCTGAATGTAAAGATAAAACAAAACCAATAGGTAAAATTAATAATGAAAGAAACATATCCCATTTCAGAATTTCAGAATGGCCTCTAAGAGCACGTGATGATCATATATGTGTGTATACATATATACATATATACATATGTATATACATATGTGTACACACACACACATATATATACATATGTATATATGTCTAAATGCCCTTTAAAATGCCCACAAACACAGTGTATCACAATACACTGATAAAGTTTTCTGATTCTACAAGTTATAAGTTGAAATAAATAGTGAAATAGTGGTCAGGGAATTTAGAGATATTTCTACAGGTAATGGGATTTAGCTAGAGGGAATTGGAAATTTTTGCTAACTTTAAGATCTTTGGATGATAAAATTTGTATTCCAATATACCAGCAACTTATCTTAAATTCCCCCAGCAGAGCTATTCTTATATCTGAAGGCTGCACTTAACACACTGTTCATCAAGCTCAAGGTCTATCACATTTAACACATTTGTCATCACCGTTAAAATAGTGTATTTATAAATGTTCATGGAACATGTAGTAGTTTATGGAAATTTTAAATATTTTTATGTGTTTGTTTTAATCTTGTTTAATGACTTCCTAGTTCACATTCTGTGCATTACAGCATTTACAAAGAAATCTAAATAATCCATTGTTTCTTAATTGCTAAGGTAATGTATGAATATTAATATCATTTTAGTCTCTGGTAAAGTCATACTTAAAAAAACAAAAAACTGCCCAATGGAAAAATAAAATAACTGATCTGCTTGATAACCTCAATTTTATCTCCTGTTAAGGAGAAACTGTCCATGCAGTATTAATATAATCAGTTAGCAGAATTTTATATTTTCTGGATTATAAACTTTAAAAATATGTAAGTTTATAATACATACATCATATCTAGGGAGATAATTGATGTAAAGTTATCAAATGGTTATTTTGATAAATGTGAGTATATTTAAAAGCTACAGAACACAATAGAACTCTAATATCATCATAAAGTCTGCAGAAATAGAGAGTATTAAAAGAATGCCCCAAATGAAATCAAAACTAAAAATGTTATTCCTAGTATTCACTGATATGTTAACTGGAACTGACCAGTTAGAACAGAAATTGGCTGTTAGGAGTTACTGGCTTATATTAACAACATATCTGTGTTGACATAACATTAAAATCAAGGCAAAACTAAATTGTGCATGTAATATTGTTTGTTTCATAAAATAACCCTTTGTCTTATGTTCACATTTTCTCTTGGATTACAAAAACTTTATTACATGTGTGTAAAGTGACTCAGAGTTAAATTTGGGTATGTTGGTCTAAAGTGCCCTTGAAGAGCATGAACCTCTAGATCAGCATCATAAAAGGGGTGAGTAGAGGTTTTGTGTTGTTCAATCACGCATGTTCTATGCAAAGACATGAGAATACCCTCTCAGATCTGTAGGGGAAGGAAGACATCCCCAGGACTGTCTTGAGGGATGGATACTGGTTTTTTCAACTACACAATACACATAAATAAGACTGTAAGTCCCATTTCTTTAGGTTGTCTTCTAGCTAGGAGACAACATGAATGCTAATACCCAGGAAATTATTTTATAGCACTATATATACAAATATGATAAGACAGTATAGCCTGCAGACAGTCTCATGCCTAATAAGATCACCCAGAGGAGAGAACTGATTATATCAAAACATATTTAATGTGAAAAAGATTTTCAGATGCAATGGATTCTATTTCTGTTTTGGGAGGGATGTAAAAAAATGCTAAGTGTACTCATGTATAGCCAGTAAATTATATATATCTATATATAGACAGTAGAATTTTGAAGTGTGAAAAGAACAAATCTGGGTGAGAAATAGCCATATGTGAACCCTTATTTCATCTTCAACAGGAAGTCTAGGACTTCCTACATATACTTAGATTGTCCCTTAAGTTAACACAGTAACTCAACTCCCAAAATACTCTACTAAAAAAATACAGTATTTTATGTATTCCATGAATCACACTTGCAAAATTGTAGGATATACAGATTTGGCCCCCAAAGATGTCCTGGTTCTCATTCCTGGATGAGAACCAACTGTGGATGTTGCCTTATATGGGGAAAAGAACTTGCAAATGTGTTAGCTAAGGATTTTAAGAAAATGAAATCATGTTGCATTAACCATGTGGGTCTTAATCTCTTAGAAGGAGGGGGGGGAAATGTGAGGTTAGAGAAGAGAAATACAACAATGCGAGGAAGGTAGCAGAAAAAGGATTGAAACGACTAAAATTTGAGGAATGTCAGCTGCTTTTAATCCCCAACAAAGTATGGTTCTTTTCCTGGAGCCCTCAAAAAGAATCAACCCTACTGACATATTGATTTTGGTCTTTTAGAACTCAGTTTGCTCTTCTAACTTCAAGAAAAAAAAAAAGAGGGAATAAATTTATGTTGTGTAAGTCAACTTAAGTTACCCCGGTTTATTGCAATGCAACAGGAAACTATTAATTATTTTTTTAAGCTAGATTATTCTGGGCCCTCCTTGGTGGTACAGCAGGTTAAAACACAGCACTAAGAAGCTAAAGTCACTTCAGCATAAGTTTGATCCCTTCCTGCCCCAGAAGTGACCCACATGGCACAGCAGACCTCTCCTGACCTTCCTGGGGCTCCCCTCAGAAGTGTACTTTGTCAATCACCTGTTCTGTTCTCTATCTCTGGTGAATTCTCTCACTGCCCCTGCACCTCTGGCCTGTATAGTTCTATATGCATAAATAATCTTTTTTTTTTTTAAAGGTTTATTTATTTGTGCATACAGAACTGGGGTACAGGCCAGAAGCTCAGGGGCGGTGAGAGGCTTCACCAGAGACAGAGTGGGGAGCAGAACAGGCAGATCCACGAAGTACACTGCTGAGGGGAGCAGCGGGCTGGTCAGGAGAGGTCTGCCTCGCCATGTGGTCACCTCCAGGGCAGGCGGGAATTGAACTCGTGCGGAAGTGGCTTTAGATTCTCAGTGCTGTGCTTTAACCCGCTGCGCCACCAGGGAGGGCCCACATAAATAAATCTTAAAAAAAAAAGCTAGATTGTTCTTATATCTTCTATATTTTCATGTTTAGGTAAAGACAACCTTAAAAAATAATGCTTAAATGGTGAGTGGAAAACTAAAACATCCAGAGTATGTGGGGGAGGGGCCAGAAGAGAGCAGGGAAGGAGTACCGCAAAGGATGATGGGAGATTCTGGGTGATTTGGTTGTGGGTGCAATACAGTGGTGATATCTAATGGGGTCCTAATGTCACCTCAATGAAATATAAATATGTAAATGTATTAAGAAAAAAATAAGAATAGGCATTTTTCCTATTCCCAAATTACTTATGTCAAAGCTACATCTATACTGAGCATACTTTCTGACACAGCTAAGCAAAAATCAGTTAACTGAATTATTCCATTCTTTATTGAAACCTACACAACTCATTTTTAATCTGTCATCCTACTACCTACCTATCATCTATCTATCCACCTGCGTAAGTCTTTGTGTTCATGTATGTTTTATGTGTGGAGATGTGAACAAGTGGACATAATTTCACAGTAAGTAGTTATTGAATTACTTCCCCAGTGAGTTATATGACTGGCTTTTGCATCCAATGACTTATAACACTTTAAATCAAAATCTTAATAAATTGAATTAAATGATAAGGTTCATCTTCAAGGTACATCCTTGTATCTTTCCTATATCATTTTTGCTAACCAATCATATGTACCCTCTATGCTGGTTTCCCTGATAATTCTACTGATCTCTTTTTTCTGAAATATTACAATGTTTATAATGCATACATCAAACTTAGCATGAATATAGATGGCAGATAATGGTCAAATATCTTATTCCTTTTCAGTGTGGATGCTGGCAGTTGTTCAGAATTCTGGCCATATTTTCTCAAGATGTTTCCTAATTCAAAACCGTGTTCAAGAATGGAGAAAAATGACCCTGCAACAGATGGGACTGTCGTCTTTGGGTATGAATTCAGTCTTGGCTCAAAATTCCCTCTTATTCTTAAAGAACAGATTGCTTAGAAGAAAATATTTCACTTCACTATATTTCAAAAGTACCCAGTTTTGTCATGGAGAAACTGTGTCTCTTCCAAGTCCACTTTAATTTACTTCATCCTTACCCAAACACTCAGATGCTGTTTATTCTCTCTTCATCTCTTCCATTCACACAAACATATGCAAAATAAGACAGTATAAGTTAACTGCTTAAATAATACTTAGTATTTAATGATTATACTCTTATCTTTACTTTGAAAATTTTAAAACTAGCATTTTATAGTATTAGCATGTGTTTGTTACCTTTAAACCCCATGATAAAATTTTTTTTTTTAAAGATTTATTTATTTGTGCATACAGAACTGGGGTACAGGCCAGAGGCTCAGGGGTGGTGAGAGGTTTCACCAGAGACAGAGTGGGGAGCAGAACAGGCAGATTGAGGAAGTACACTGCTGAGGGGAGCAGCGGGCGGGTCAGGAGAGGTCTGTTGTGCCATGTGTTCACTTCCGGGGCAGGCGGGAATCGAACTCATGCGGAAGTGGCTTCAGATTCTCAGTGCTGCGCTTTAACCCGCTGCGCCACCAGGGAGGGCCCCATGATAAAATTTTAATTTAATTTTTTTACTTTATATTTCAAAGTTGCATCCAAAGTTTCATACACATATTTATATTTACTTTGTCAGTTTATAGGAGACAATCCAAAAGTTGTCATTTTTTAAAGGATTTACTTATTTATGCCAACAGAACTGGGATACAGGCCAGAGGTGCAGAGGAACAGGGATGGTGCAAGGATTCACCAGAGAAAGAGTAGAGAACAAAACAGGTTGACTGACAAAGTACACTGCTGAGGGGAGCAGCAGGTGGGTCAGGAGAGGTCTGCCGCGCCATGTGGGCCACCTCTAGGGTAGGGATCGAACTCATGCTGAAGTGGCGTTGGCCTTTTACTGCTGTGCTTTAACCCACTGTGCCACCATAGAGGGCCCCAAATGGCATTATTATTTTTAATGAAAAGACCATAACATTGCTCAGTGTATTGTCATTAAATAGAGAAGTTTGATCACTGCTTCACAATTACTTTCCAGTAATCTCAGTCTCCCAATCCCCAAATTTCTCCTTCTCTCCAGTTGAAGTCTAATATGTAAATCACAGTAGGAAAAAACAAAACAAAACAAAACACTTTCCTCCTTTCTCACAGTAGGAAAACAAAACAAAACAAACAAACAAAAAAAACACTTTCCTCCTTTCAGAAGTTATAATCACTTACAGACAATCTGATTCCTGAACACAGGCCCTGGCAGGTAAAAAGAAAAGCAATCTGTTCCTGTCAAAAGCTAAAATGTAATCATAATTTTTACATACTCCCTCCCTTTAATGCAATATCATATGCCATATGCTAGTAATTTCAGAGGGAAGGGTACACTTTATGGAGTAAAAGGTTTTATTTTTTTTTCTTATTTTCCCATAATGTTCCTTCTACTACTAACCTCTGATGTTATTAAATCCCACTGTGATATTTTTCTTGCAATGGAGCCTATGAAAAGTACAATTCTTCAGAAATTTCATTAAGACCAGAGCATGAACTGCTGCCTGACTTATCCCTGCACGAACAGTGTTATTTTCATCTTTTCTGCTCCTGGCTCTCACCCTCCATTATGTCTGAGTAGATAAATCAGATCTGTAATTTTCTGGGCAGTGAGAAGGGGGTTTCTATTTGTTAAGCGTCTAAAATCCTAAGTATTATTTATACAAGTTTAAATTAATATAGGTTGACAGCAGATACAGCTTTAAGTTTTTATGACTGCAGGGAATAATGAATAAATATTTTAATTTAACTAAAAACTCAGACCTGTCATTGTCAATGTGTTCTACAATGAAGTAGAAATAAAGGATTTTGCTTTATTTTAATTTTTGCTTAGAAGTATTAGAGTATAGGAAAAGTTTGGGGGGACTGATGAAAGGATTTGCCAGAGACAGACTGGGGAGCAGAACAGGCAGATCTACTGAGGGGAGTGAGCAAGACAGCTGTGGGTCAGCTTTCTGGCAGGATTGAACTTAAGCCACAGCCATTATAGTGCTGAGACTAAATCTGTAGGCTACCAAGGAGGCGCAGAGCAAGTTCACTTTATCCAGTGACTTTTTGAGAAAGGATTGAAGTGGTAAAGGAATATTTATGTGTTACTTTTTGGAAGAGCATCTTTGAGATTCCTTTTGTGTGCATGAGCATATGTATGCATATATAAATTAAAAGATAATCAGTTAAATTAACACAAATAACTAAAACTAACATATGTATACAACCTGCTTACTTAGTTATTGTGAAGTCTTAAAAATCCAAAGAAAAAAATGTACTCTACTGAAGTCAGGGTTACAAGTGTGAGTGTGGAAATAATTATCCTGATAATCAAGTCCAGGGGGAATTTGATGCAACAGGATATATGTCCCCAATCAGAAAAGGGAAGGTGGGATTCAGCCTCTAAGTGAAGGCGTTGGGTGTTGGTACCAGCTCAGCTGAGGTGATCTGTGGTAATAAAGGAGGAGCTAAGTCAACTGGACACTAAACCATTTAGTTACAGCTACTAGGGCCGGGCCATGAGACAGCTTTTTAAAACATGCCGAGAACAGAACATTCTGGAAACTTCCTCATACCATAAAGCAATAGCTGTGTGGACCAAGTTCAGCCAGTCTGCCCATTCCAGAAGCACCCTCCAGCCAAGAAGACACTCATTCCAAACTACCCAGATGGCCAGCATCAGTGAGATCAGAACCTTTTCAAGATGACCCATTCAGAGTACTTACTCTCCTCCCTCTCTGCAAAACACTAAACCCCTTTATTTCAAATCAAGTGTATCAAATCCCACTAGGACCCCTCTGTGTTCAGAGGGCTCTCCTGCCCTTCTTATCTGACAATCCATTTCTTGTTGTTCTGTTCTGCCTAATGCTGATTTTGACATTGAAGTCCTTCCTAGCAAGGTCTAAGGACCCGCCTCGGAGTCTAGTTCTCTGGCCCCATCCCAGTTCAGTAACAGATAGGAAAGTAGAGTGTGAAGGGTAAACTATGTGTGTGGTGGATATTTGTGGGATTTTCTACTAATGCATGACTTTTGCAGAAAAGTAGGAATCAAGAAAATCAGCACAAAATGAAACATCATTTTTATTCTTCAAAACATTTTTGAGAAGAAAGTGATAAGTGGTTGGTGAGAGTGAAAATGTGAAGGGTTATGGCAAAACAAGATTTCCTCACAGCACCCTGAGATGAATGGTTGCAAATTCACTGTGAGTCCTGTTTACTAGCTGTGTTTTCTCCTCTGGCCTGGCTGGAGAGAGCAGTAGCAAAATAAATATTCAGTACAACACAATTTTACCAAATGAATAAAATAAAATGGGGCCAACAAATACTTAATTCTGAGCGAGGAAAGGAATAAAACTTGTAGAAGTTGTAAGTCAAGGGAAAGATGGTAAGATCAAACAATTGGAATTGCAGGGTTATCAATGTTCTGGAAAAAATGAGGTAGAAATAGAATTGGTGATGAGATAGTGAATCACCTCTAGTTAAGATCATAGGAGAGTCATGAAATTGATCATCTTTAAAACAAATACATGTATTCCTAAAACCAGACACACCGATGGCCACATATGTTATTTTGAACTTAGGATGAGTATTGAAGGAAAGAGGTTACAGAGTCATGGAAACATTTTCTTAGATAACTTTGAAAGGACATTATTTCAAAGCAGATATGTTAGAAGGAGAAGGAGTATAAATAAACTGGAGGTTAAAATTGTCATAGATAAAGGAAAATACTCCAATAAAGACAGATCACTGCTGCAGTAGTGTTGTGCTAATGGATTTTGATAACCTAGATTTGAAGCTGAATTTGAGGAAGAGGGTGTGGGGGGTGGGGTGGAATCTGAATGGGCTAAGCAGGGACTATGAAGCTTCCAGCTCTAGAAACTCTGGAAAACTGCCCTGGAAAAACAAAGGCAGTGAGCAGGAGGTGGGTGTCTTATGGCGGTGATACCTCATGTGCATATCTCAAGTTTACCTCAATTAAAAGTAACTAAATAGGGCCCTCCCTGGTGGCACAGCAGGTTAAAGCACAGCACTAAGATGCTAAAGCCACGTCAGCATGAGTTTGACCCCTGCCCCTGAGGTGATCCACATGGCACAGGTCTCTCCTGACCCGCCTACTTCTCCTTTTAGCAGTGTGATTCATCAGTCGGCCTATTCTGCTCCCCACTCTGTCTCTGGTGAATCCTCTCACCGCCCCTGTGCTCTGGCCTATATTCCAGCTCTGTATGCATAAATTAATAAATCTTTAAAAAAATTAAAAATAGTAACCAAATACAAATAAAAAGTAGCCACCTTTGAGAGGACTACAGGGAATACAGTATCTTCAGGGAAGATTCAGATTTCTGTCAGATATATATAAAAAATTAAAAAAAGGAATGTTCAGAGAGACAGTTCAAGATATGGGGGATTTTGATGAAGGTAGATTATGAATTCCAGAGTAGGGAACAAAAGAGTCTCAAGAAGTGGACAATGGCCACTTGGTGGTGGGAGAACTGTGATAACAACACTTGAAAGGGGATAAGCTGTACCTCTAAAACACAATGTTGTAAACCAATGTTGCCCTTTAAGATAAATTAAAAAGTAAGACCTAGGCTGCAAGACACTGCTGTATGAGTTGTATATGCATATTTGGAGACTTGGTGATCTATAAATTCAAAGGATGCATTATTTAAGGATATGGACAGGAAAGAGGAAAATTTGATAAATGCTTATTGAAAAATATAGAGTGTAATTATGAATGTCTCTTTGGAAAAGCAGGAATTGAACAGTAATAAGAGAAACTAAAGCAAGAAAAGTGTAAGAAATTAAATCTGGCCACACAGGAACATGTAAAATATTTTCTTCCAACTCTACAAGACCACCATCATGAGAGGGAATTCATTACTGTGGTAAGATGATGGCAGTTGAGGGAATTGCTCTTGTAGAATGTCTGGATTCATTTATCACAAGGAATGAAGGAACTATGGAAGAAAGTGCTGAAGAAGTCTGTCACTGCAATTTTAATGCAGGTTCCTGGGTAACATCTCTCAAGAATGTAAGAGACATGAAAGCCATTGATTTTCTTCAGAATAAAGAATGTAAGCTTATCACAATTATAGAATTGGAAATAAAGTTCATGATAATTTATTTAATAGCAATAGCCCAAAGCATCATCGAGGTTTAAAAAGGAGGTAAAGAGGATTCCTCCTGGTAGTGCAACGGGTTGAAGTACCGCCTTATGAAGTTGTCCAAAGCCACGGCGGCACAGGTTCAATTCCCAGCCAGGGAGTTGACCCATGTGGCACAGCAGATCTCTCCTGACCTGCGCATTGCTCCCCTCAGCAGTGTATTTAATCAGTCTGTCTGTTCTCCCCACTCTGCTCTCGTTAATCCTCTTATCTACTACACCTCTGACCTGTACCTCACTTCTGTAAGCATAAATAAATAAATATTAAAAAAAAAAGATATAAAGGCCCTCCCTGGTGGCCCAGCGGGTTAAAGCACAGCACTGAGAATCTAAAAGCCACTTTCACATGGTGTGGCAGACCTCTCCTGACCCGCCTGCTGCTCCCCTCAGCAGTGTACTTTGTCTATCTGTCTGTTCTGTTCCCCACTCTGTTTCTGGTGAAGCCTCTCACTGCCCCTAAGCCTCTGGCCTGTACCCCAGTTCTGTATGCACAAATAAATCTTAAAAAAAAAAGATATAAAAAATGAAGTATAAGAAATGTCAAATATTTTTTCATTATTTGTTCAAGTGTTACTAAAATATTAAATAAAATGTTTGTAAGCATTTACATTTTTCTGGACCATAGTATTTTTATTTTTTAATTTTTATTCCATAGTACATAAATGTTAATGTTATAATATTTTTAGCATTCACATAATACGCCCTTTCCTCAACTTAATAAGTATTGATTATTTCACTATACATCATAAAGAGGTAACAATACTGAGCTTAAATAAATCAGCAAATTATGTATATTGTTATATTTAGGAAAAACAAGAGAAATATGAATGATGAGAGGGTTAATATAACCTAGTAAGTTTTATTGTACTGCATTGAAAGTTCTATTCTCTTGTTATTATTATTCAAAAGAAGCAGGAGCCAATTCATCCAAGACAGTTCATAAACTCAATACTTTTAGTGCTCTATAATTTTTTTCAGATCTGTTTCAATATAAAACAAATCTACCATGCAGGTAAAATCAAATTGTAGAAGGAAAATATAGGAGACAATAAGCTTCAGAACAGAAACGCGTAATTTCAAGCACTCCTCTCTATTTGAAGAGAGCTGCAAAGCAAAGGGGAGAACCATTTCTCAAATATGCTTCCTGCTGTTATGAAATACCCTGGGCTAGATCCACAGGACATATGGACAGCTTGGGAAATGGTTGAGTGCTCTTTACCTACATTACTCTACAAGTTGTTTATCACTTAAATAATACGGTAGTTTTGATTTCGCTGCTCCAACTGGATTGGTTTGTTTAAAAAAAAAAAAATCATAGTCTCCAGTCTTAGATTCTTGTGGTCTGACATATTCCTGCTGTACTTATTTCTTACTTGCTATGCACACTGACTCGCTCTTGATTATAGGCTGCATTCTTGGGAGTTGGCTGACTTTGATTGCATTTCAGGAGCTTGTTGATTTTCAGGGTAACCACTGTTTATACTAATTAATGACTTGCTTACTTTACTCAAGAAGAGAATGCTGATGATTCTAGGAACGGAAAATAAAAAACAACAACTGAACATTCTATTATTTTCCCAACTTGATTAGTGAAGCACTGTTAATTCAAGTGTTATTATCAATAGCTGAAGAATGGATTTGTTGTAGAAAATAAATGAAGAAGGAAAACAAAGAGATAAAAAAAGAAATTTTTTTTTTCGTTCTCATATTTTCCCTTAGAGTTGATTTTATTCAGCTATTTACTTAGTTAGTTGGTTATGCATACGTCTGGCACATTAGTACGGTAGGGAAAGAGAATTATGTCATTTTCTCTTATTAAAATAAAGTATCATGAATCTACCACTCTCATTATGGATTTCCTTTACAGGAAATAGGGGTTATGAGTGTATCCAAAGAAACAGGGAAGTCATTTTAGATATTAACATACAGGTTTGCACTGTTAACAAAAAAGATACCAGACCAACAGCCTTTCTAATCTAATGCTTCACTATTCCTTTTCAAGACTTGTGAGAAAATATATGTCATAGACCTATAAAGGAAGGATAGAAGACATAATGAATTTTAAGATTAATTCACTCTAATAACTTAGTACTAAACATCAGTAGTTTATTTCTTTCTCTTAAAGAATGATTATTCAGTTTTCATAAATAAAACACTCAAAAAATAATAGCTTTCACAATGTGAGTCAAGGGTGTGAACAGAAAATAGATGAATTTCCTTGGGCTGTGTCTACCTTATAGGGTATGACAGTTGCAGTCACTCATTATCTGTTTATTCTAACCAGATATCTTGTGTCTTTATAATCTATCAGTCATTAAGCTAGGTTGTTGAGTATTAAATAATGGACAAATCCAATGTTTATCTTGTTACTAAAAACAAATTTTTAAGTTTCTCCAGGTTCAAATTTGTTAAAATTTACATGGTAATATGTGATCATGTGCCTTTACCAAATAAACCTTTGTTCATATAATTTATTGCAATTTTGATATCTTACTTATTCTTGTTTATGAACTGTTTTTCTATGTCTTAGTATTCATTCATGCAAATTCGTAGTCATTATTTTATTTACATTACTTTTATTCACTAAAGTTAAATTCATTATTCAAATTGGAAATAATTCATCAATTTACTTTTATTGATGATGATAATGAACTTAAACGAATAGTAAAATTCAAAAACATTTGATTTTTTAAATAAATATAAAATGCAAAAGATAAAGTAAGTCTACCCACATAACACAAATTTTAAAACTTTCCAAAAGCAATTTTTAAAGCTTTAGGAAATATGACTTTGATAATAGCTCAACACTCTGTTCTTTAACAGAAACACAAACAATTTATTAATTTGAAATTTAGAAATTTTGTTTTCCCTATGATAGAAATTCTACAAATATATGTGGAAGTAAAATATATATATATATATATATATATATATATATATATAGCAGTAAAAATTCATTAAAACTACAACATGAAAGTCAATAAGCATAGAGACTTCTGGAAATGAAATCACAGAAAAGGAAAATATTAATTATAATTAAAATATTAAGTATAAGTTTGCCTATTATTGAGATGCTCAAGAAAGACAAATAGATTATAAAACTGAATACAAAATGTTGTAGAAAATTGAAATTGTATTAAGAGCACAAATAAAGACTGATGCATACATGCTAAGACTCCCAAATTTAGTTCAGTGTTGTACTTCATAAAATATTTAAGTAATTTATTCTTTAGTTGCAATTGAATCCTTGCCATATGACAGACCTTGTCATGAAATACAAATAAAATGAAAATTAATTATGTAATATCTTGACTACACCAAGTAGTAAAAGTTAGGTACCAGCCAATTTACTTTAGACATATCTGTGGGGCCAGACATTTCCAAAATGCAATCACCTTATAACAGTGTTTCTCAATCTTTCATTCATCATCACTCCAATAGGGAAATGATGCTTTTTATTTTTTTAAAGATTGATTTATTTATACATACAAGGACTGGGGTGCAGGTCACAGGTGGAGGGGCAGTGAGAGGATTCACCAGAGACAGAGTGGGGAGCAGAACTGGCAGATCGATGAAGTACACTGCTGAGGGGAGCAGCGGGTAGGTAGGGAGAGGTCTGCCATTCCATGTGGGTCAGCTCCTGGTTGGTGATCAAACTCATGCTGAAGTGACTTTAGCTCCTTAGTGCTGTGCTTTAACCTGCTGCACCACCAGGGAGGGTTCATTTTGTTTTTATTTCTAAGGTGATGTTTTAATTTATAGTAACATTGAAAATCATGAACTTTGCGATATTTTCATATTGCTTTATTGATTAATGTATTGTGCCAAATATTCTAAAAGCATAAATACCTATGGAAAAGAAAGTTTCATAACCTTCTATTGTACTGGTGACATCCAAGAGCATTAGTCAGAACAGATCTTTCTTATGAACCCAGTCAACCACTTAAACACCACCTCCCACTGTGTACCTGTCATCATTCCACACTAAGTGTGGCCAACCTTGAGTTCATGATTTCTTTCCAAACTCTACCATGATCCAGTGCTCTCTAATGCAGAGATGATATTATTCTTTCCTATTATGTAAGATTCAGCTGAACTTAGAGTCTCAGAAACGTGAGAATCATGTTTGATATCTCCCCATATCTACTGAAAGTTTTATTTTATGTCTAAGCCCTATAATTTTGCTTCTTAAGCACATCTTAAGACCATCCACTTCTCCATATTTACTGAGTAGTATTAGTATTAGCTACTTTATTTCTTACTTAATGATTGCCTTACATAATGACAGGTATATGGGCCCTCCCTGGTAGCACAACGGGTTAAAGTGCAGCACTAGGAAACTAGCTGCAGCCATTGCAGCAATCCCTGGCCAGGGAACTGACCCACATGGCACATCAGACCTCTCCTGTCTTGCCCGCTGCTCCCCTCAGCAGTGTATTTCTGTCAATCTGCCTACTCTACTGCCCACTCTGTCTCTGGTGAATCCTCTCAACCCCCACTCCTCTAGCCTGTACTCCAGTATATATAAATAAATATTAAAAAATAATGACTAATATAATCCTTATATCCTTATACATACAAACACAGATATTTCAAATATTTCAAAGCAAATCTGTCTTTTCAAAAGAATATTTAGCCATTTGTCCTAACTTCAAATTGCTGTTGGCCCTTCCAATGAAGAATGAGACAAAAGAAATGATCACAGTCATTTCTTATTTTTGCTTTCAATCCTGTCACTATCGATTATTTTTCTATGTGCCTCAGATAAGACACTACACTTGCCAAAAGTTTGTCTAAAATACTCTTCTATTACTATCTTCCTCATCTCTCAACCCCATCAAATCTTCTCAGATCCCTTCTTGATCTGCAACTTAGGTCAAATCTTTTTTATCATGTCTCATATTATTAATTTTCTTTCAAAATGCTTATCAGAGGAGTGACTTGATTTTATTTTATTGATCAATTAATATTTGTTTCTGCTCTCTGTTCTAGGCTTTCTGACATAGGAGTGTGGTTCTTAAGATTGCTGTTGTTTATTTTCCAAGCACCAAGTTTCAAAACTGTAACATAATGGCAGTAGGAGTTTTATGATGGTTTTTTTTAACCAATAACCAAAATTTCAAGAGCATCAGTTTAAATAGTCAAACATATTCAATAAGTCAGTAAATAATTGTATATAGATTGAACATTATCAGAACAATTTATAATTGTAACTACCTGAAACTCTGTAAATCCTCTTTCCATTCTAACAGAACATGTAAGTATGTGAAAAGAACAGTAGTAACAGGTTATCTAGACCAATTTGAGATACTCCATTTATCATTTCTTGCTATATTGATCTGAAGGCATCAACTATTAGTAAATGTAAAAACTACATTTTCTGGAGTTGATAGAGAATCAATTCATTAATTATGGAGATGAAAATCAGGTCTAAGAGGATTTAAAATTTTTAGTTTTAGGATTTCAGTTAAACTATAAGGAAATTTTGTTTTTTTGTCATAAATTACAGCAAACTATTTTCCACATATCTTCTTTAGAAGATCTAGCTTCTTATCTAGAAATCTGTGAAGTATTTTAGCATGAAGAAGAATCTTTTGTATTCTATATATTTTTATAGTAAGTAGTTCATTGTTATTTTATTAATATGATTTGGTAGATAGCTATTAATACATACTTGACTCTAATTGGTTTCCACACATTTCGTTCTACTATTCACTGAAAGTAGAGTTTATTGAATGTTTAATGTTAGGTTTTTCCTCCTAGTATCCTATATTATTAGTTTGATTTATAATTTTTTGGCTATTTATTTTCCACCTATACTAAAAATATATTCAAGTTTGACTGCTTGTTAAATATTTGCATTTTATTCTTATAGGAAACATAAGGATATTTCCCAAGGAAAATATACTAGAATGATTATTAGAGGGTTTGGAGGTAGGTCTCTTAATTCCAGTACTATACTGTATCTGTGTTATTTAGTAATAGAAATAACAGTAAACAATAGCTCAAATTTGGAATGTTATGTGTCTAGAAAGTATACATTTAAGTATATCGTGAAAATGCTACTGAAAGAAAATGTTAGTTAATGCATATTGTGAAATTGCTACTTAAACATTTTTTTTAATTACCAAAAAAAAAAAAAAAAAGACAAGGATCACATTGAATGTGGATATGCATCCTTTTTAGAATGGAATTACTCCAAGCAGGTTTCATTTTCTGATATTAAACATGTAGGATGGGTGTTTAAGCAACTTAATCAGGTCAAAGAGAATGTTCAAAGATTTAAAC
Organism: Condylura cristata; assembly: GCF_000260355.1. Taxonomy (NCBI): domain Eukaryota; kingdom Metazoa; phylum Chordata; class Mammalia; order Eulipotyphla; family Talpidae; genus Condylura; species Condylura cristata. The sequence continues at coordinate 66,352,607 of NW_004567104.1, read as the reverse complement.
CAAACAAACCAACCAACATTTTTATAGTTGTGAACAATTTTTACATAAAAAGAGATAAAATATCTCTTTGTACCTAACTGGATAAAACTTTCATTTTTAAAAGACTAGTTTTATGAGTTAAGCTAAGTTTTTAGCAACTAACTCTAAGAAGTGCTGTAATGGTGAATTGCAGGACAAATACACAGGCCCTGGGCCCAGTGAATGGTCAAGGTCAGCTTCCCCCCGATTGTTTTTCCTCCATGTTTTCTACAAGTTGAGTTACATTATAGGAAAATCGATTTGTTTAGGAATTTAGTTTTCAATCTGAGACTAAGAAACTCTGCATCTGACAGCTTTCATAGTATAATTGCACTTTTTACAAAACAATTATAGAAATTACAGTGCTATACATGGAATTTTTGCTAAAGTGAAAAATAAAAAAATGCTATCATAGTTGCAAATATTAAGCCCAGTGATATAACAACCCATTGCTAGACCGAACAGTTTAGAAATGTATGCTGTGAATAATCACGGCTTCCTTGGGGGCATCGCACTGTCCATAATATAAGAATTAATGAATTCAGCATATGCTGCTACTGAATACTAACACCCACTGAATGTTCATGAATGATGCATTTAATATACTGAGTATGTAACTACTAATTTTTTCCTGCAGAGCTGTTAGCAAATACTAATTTGCACTACTCACAACCATATGTGACATTTCCATTTTTAATGTTATACATTTAATGGAAATTTAATTAGTATTCACTTTAAAATGGTAAGTGTCCTTCATAAGATTAAGCCACAAAATGGCTGTTTTTGATTTGATTCATGGTGGACTTGCAAGATGAATGAGAGGCAGTAAAATTTCTGTTGGCATTTTAATATGTTAAAAGGTCAGTAAATATTAGTAGATCTGCAAAATTATATAGAACAGCAGTGTGCCTCCACCTAATTCACTCCATAAACAAGGCTTCCACAATTGACTTCTATAGACTTCTTTGTCGCCACTTTATATAAATAAATGATTCTTAATGACTGACATTTGTTGAAATCCTACCAGCTTTTTTCTATTGTCCAATTACTCTCTACGCATCAAAATTGCTTAGGGGTTAACATGTGAATTTTGGCATATTCAACACTTGTTACCTTGACTCATAAATGTCCACACTTACCAAATTTTACAGTTTTTCCATTATTCTTGCCTAATGATGAAAATGTGACTGCTGTCCTATAGTCTTGTGAAATGAGATTGCGGATCATGGTTTTCACCTCTCCAGATATTTGGTATACTTACTATTTCCTTGTTTTCCTTTTTGGTGATTTCATTACAGACTAGTTTGTACTATATGTATAAATAACCTAAAACATTAACCCTTATTTGTGAAATAATGAGGAAGACAATGAAACAAAGGTTTCATCAACCATCATTAGCTTTGTTTTTGGTAGTGGTAGAGAAACAGGTTGTTTAAGAATATGTGAAGTGAGTCAGTATATAATAATGTTTAAAAACAGAACATCTTAGGGCCCTCCATGCTAAAGTCACTTCAGCATGAGTTTAATACCTACTCTGGAGGTGATCCAAAAATTATATAAACAATGATAATTTTCATATAAAATATGCTATCATAAAGACTGTGGAGATTAAAATATTTTTGATGAAACTTTGGAAATTGCTTTCATGTTGGAGAATAACTTGCTTCAACAAACCTTGGGACAGAATTTATATTTATTACCTATTTTTCCTTGACTAAACTTTGCGAGGTGGTTATAAGATGCTCAACAATTGACTGGACGCATTGGAATATAAAAACAGCACTTCATCAGTACATGTTGACTTCAAATATTTAGACTCCTCAAATTAAAACTTTTAGTACATTATAAATTTAAGCCTGATTCTCTTAATGAGCTAAGCATTTTTAGTTTCCCTCTTTGCTCCTTGATTATCACCATTGATGTCCCCAGTTTTTGGCTGCCACCATCAACTTACAGTTGGGACATTGACCCAGAAGCTGCACTGCGAATGTGATCACATATTTCATATAATTCAGCATAATGGGAAAGTTGCAGTACAGAACAGACTTTTCAGCTGCCAATCAAAACGTTTTAAATTTTATTAACTAATTTTATTAACTATTAACTTTTTAAAAATCATACTCCTGAATAGGTGAACTATCAATGAAGATGCACCCTGCCCTGGGTATCACTTGGTAGGAATGCTCTGGGCTAAAGATTCTGGAAAGATCAGGGAGAGAAGCATTGCCATTCTCTCTTTAATCAAGCTGTTTTTTTTCCTGTCACTTCGCTAGAAGCAAATAAAATAATAAGATTTATTTACCTTTTTTTTTTAAAATACACTGATTGCCCAGTTCTAAGGAAACAATATAAACAGAAGCATCAGAAATCTGCATGAGCTTCAACAGAACATGATACCTTGCCAAGAATTCTGCCAAGGAGGCAATTTTGTAGGAGAAACACTTCCTTCAGTTAGCTTCCAAATTTGTAGTTTGAAGATTTTCATTAATCAAAACAACTCAAATTCAGGATACAGAAAACACTTAAAAAAAAAAAAAACACTCCTGATGTTGGAGCTTCTACCTTTTAAAATAAATTTGCTCCCTGGGCCCTCCCTGGTGGAGCAGCGGGTTAGAGCACAGCACTGAGAATCTGAAGCCACTTCCGTATGAGTTCGATTCCCGCCTGCCGCCTGCCCCGGAGGAGACCACATGGCGAGCCAGACCTCTCCTGGCCCGCCCGCTGCTCCCCTCAGCAGTGTACTTCATCGATCTGCCTGTTCTGCTCCCCACTCTGTCTCTGGTGAAGCCTCTCACCGCCCCTGAGCCTCTGGCCTGTACCCCACTTCTGTATGAATAAATAAATAAATCTTTAAAAAAAAATAAAATAAATTTGCTCCCTTCAATGCCCTTTTGGAACTCTGAGAGAAGTTCTTGTATATTTCTTTCCATATTTTCATCTTCCACCATGAGGAGATAATGTAAAAAGCCTACCTCTAATCCCTAGACACATCAGAAGCTCAGTCAGTTCTGTTTTCCTTTGGCCATGAGATTTCCCCACTCACTTTCAGGAATAAACACTTTTAGAATGCAATCTTTGTAGCTTTAATAGCTCCTGGCATTCACAGTCCCTCAAGCGCAAACCTCTTTTTAAAGTCTCCTTGTTCAAACACTTGAGGTTTCTAGATTTAGTTATTCAGGGTTCTCAAACCTCCTAGGTGTTCTACCTCTTTTCCCTGCTTTCTTCCCGCCTCGAGTAGAGACTTTTCAATCTTCTCTGTGTCAATCTTTTGAGTAAAATTGATCTCCTGAAATATTTTCAATCTAACTTTGAAATATTGAATGTTTTATACACATGTCATAAAAGATGTCTTACATTTGCCTGAACTTCTGCTCTACTCTGAGATAGCAAAATTTGTATGTGATTTATTATCGTTTTAAAAACTTTAAAGACTTTGATGGAGATTTGGTAAATCCTATGTGGATTTTCCTTTATACCACTGTTAGAGTGAATGGCACTTATTGAAGATAATTCTGTTAAGTGAACAATTTCGAGTAGTAGATTAATTTTTTTTATGTTTTATTATTTTTTGCATACAGAACTGGGGTACAGGCCAAAGGTGCAGAGGCAGTGAGACGATTCACCACAGAGTGGGGAGCAGAAAAGACAGATGGACAAAGTACACTGCTGAGGGGAGCAGTGGCCAGTCAGGAGAGGTCTGCTGCGCCATGTGGGTCACCTCCAGGGCCGGGGATCCAACTGGCACTGAAGTGGCTGCTGCTAGCTTGCAGTGCTGCACTTTTAACCCACTGCTGCTATCAGGGAGGGCCAGATTAAAGGTTTCTTTAAATCACTAAGGAACTTTGATGTCTATACACACTGACTGCATCTATTGACTATCTGAAATATTGCTGGTCCTTTTTGCTTATTGTTTTGTACAGAGCTTGGGCCCAGAGCTTTGACTCCAATTGATGTCAATACCCATCTGGTAGCCACTATTTTGACAGTCCAGCTTCTGCTTCTACCTTGGTCTTGGCTCAGAGGTCAGTGTTTTGTAGTAGCGTTACAGGGCAGCCCAGTTTACACTGGTGTAAACTGTGGGGCCTCACCTGCACACTTAAAATTCAGTTATACTGCAGGCTCACACAAAAGGGTCAAAATGAGTTTACTTACAAAAAGGGAAAAGAAAAGGAAGCAACAACTGGAATATCTTACCGGGTTTGGCTGAGTGGAGCTCTTGTAACTAACTGAAAGTCCCGAGTCACGCAGTCCGGACAGCTGCTTCCTGAGTGAGAGAGCTAGAGACGAAATGGCGCCCTATTTATCCCCCAAAGTCCCAGAATTCCTGCTTAGCTCCGCCCTTAGGTCCTTGTAGTTCTCTCCCTGGTACTTCTGGGAGTTATTGTTTGCAATCACTGGAGTAGGAGGTAGAGTCCAGAAAGCTGGAGTAGAGGTGGAGTTTACAAGACTCTGCGGAGTTCCTTTAGGACATCCTTCCCTTTAACAGTAAAACACCTGGTATATAACTACTCACTCACCCGGCAATATATTTTCTCTTCTTTTTTTTTTTTTTTTTTTTTTTTAAAGATTTATTTATTTATTTGTGCATACAGAACTGGGGTACAGGCCAGAGGCTCAGGGGCGGTGAGAAGCTTCACCAGAGACAGAGTGGGGAGCAGAACAGGCAGATCGACGAAGTACACTGCAGAGGGGAGCAGCGGGTGGGTCAGGAGAGGTCTGGCTCGCCATGTGGTCTCCTCCGGGGCAGGCGGGGCAGGCGGGAATCGAACTCATGCGGAAGTGGCTTCAGATTCTCAGTGCTGCGCTTTAACCCGCTGCGCCACCAGGGAGGGCCCTCTCTTCTTTTTTGTCTCTTTTCTCTCCTTTTCTCTTTTCCTCAAGCCCCCAGTTCTGTTCCATTGCACTGATTTTGGCTATAGTTAATTATATTAGCAAAGGAAATAAATGCAATCAACATATGCAAGCATTGGGAAAGTTAGAAAAAGCATCTTAATAGAATTGCATGCGAGTGAGGAGATAAATGGAAAATTACATTGCAATTTTTAAAGTGCTGAACTACTGTCCCTGTTACGTTGAAATCTAAAGACATGAATTAGTATGTCTCCAAAAATAATTAAACTTAGAGTACTTCTTTGTATTGTATACACGGATGAGTATTAGAGAGAAATCTGAAAGTAGAGCCATCATGTTAGTTTCTTAGAATTATAGATGCGTTTAGTGAATTGCTTCAATTTTATTTCTTCAGGGAAAGACTAATTTCATTTCAGATTTCTTATAGCAAATAGTATAAAAACTTTATTTGCTCTTTCTGCATTCCTTCTCATTCCCTATGATCTAATATTCATTCTGCCATCAAAGTAATCTTTGAAAAAGTCAGCTCATATTATTTCACTCTCTTAATCAAATCACTTCAATGGATTTTCCACTTCAGCTGGAATAAGTACTGAAATGTTTTACTATATATACAAGTTGCTAACTAATCTGCCCTTTGCACCTTTCCCAATGCACCTGACACCTTGTTCTTTAAGAACTCAATCCTGTGAAATTTTATGGACTTGACTATGCCAAATTCTTCCTGCTTCACAGCTCTGGTTTTCCTCCTCTGTAGGAGGGTTTCTTCCCTACATCAAATATCTGTGTGTGTGAAAGGTATTTTCCAAAATAACATCCTAGTAGCCTTTTGAAGTTTCCTTCTGCATTGAAAAGGACTCACCTGTGTTACCAACAGGTGTCTGTGGAATGTAATTGTGTGATCTGCATTGAAAAGGACTCACCTGTGTTACCAACAGGTGTCTGTGGAATGTAATTGTGTGATCTGGGCCAGGTCACAAATGCAGTGCCATTTTGGCACCTCAATATTGGGTTTCTCAATCTGTGTCAACAGACCTTTTATCCTGAGTCTGCTCAAGCAGCTATGGAAATAGTCACGCGAGAAAAGTCAGGGCCAATCATCAGCAGCCAACACCACAAACCTGAATCATTTTGGAATGAAATGTTTTGTATCCACCAATAATCTACACTGCAACCTCAAAAGAGATATTAAACCAGAACTGTACACATAACCCTTTCTGAAGTCCACAAATACAGAGAAATTAAATTTGTTCTCTTTCTCAATCTCTCTCTCTTTCTGTCGTCTCCCTCCCTCCTCAGTCCTTGTCTAACTCCTTTCGTTGCTTTTGCTGACTCTTTCTCTCTTGATTTCCCTCTCTCATGAGGGATTTATGAGATTTATGTGACTCAGGTGTTAGTAAAATATGTTCAATGTATTAATAAGTAAAATGCATTCAATCAATTAATGAGTTCATTACATTATAAATGTGTACTTGCATGGTTTCATCAAGAACATTTAGCCAGTCTTCAAAATAAAATTTGCACTATATTATGAACAACGTATACCTATAATTTTATCATATATTCATGTTATAAAACACTTCCTCTGCATTTGCAAAATATCTAAAAAATAATGAACATACACTTGTAAGTGAAAATTTGTGTCTTTAGCTAATGACCAACATTTCTTCTTGTTATCTCAAGCCCTCCAATAGCCACCATCTAATGCTTTGAACTCAATTTTGTATTTATGTTCCACATATATTCAAGATAACACAGTATTAGTATCTCTGTACCTGACTTACTTCAGCCATATTGTAACAAATGGCAGAAATCTCTCCATTGTTTATTAAAGCTAATAATAATCCCTATGTGTGAATGCATATATGTGTACACATATTTGTGTGATATGCATGTATATGTATTTCCATTCATCTATGCATTTTGGGTTGTTTTATGTCATGGCTATTGTAAGTAATGCTGCAATGAACATGGGAGTGAACATACATTTTTTAAATAGCTATTTTATTTCACTTAGATACGTAACCAGAAATTTAAATGTTAGATCATATGGTAGTTTTATTTTTAATTTTTGAAAATCTTCTAATCTGCTTCTTATAACAAATGTATCAATTTAACAGAACTAGAGTTCTGTTATCTCTGCATCCTCAATATGTGCTATATTTTGTCTTTTGGATATTCTCCAGCCTAACAAGTGTGGAGTATTAGGTTATTGTGATTTTGATTTGCATTTATCTAATGATTAGCAACGTGCATTTCTTCTTGTACCTGTTGATGTTAATAAATAATTTCAACATGGATTGAACTGGAAGGGATTATGATAAGTGAAATAGAAGATGTTAGTTATAGTGGAATATAGAGAAAATAATTAGTAGAAAAGAGAGAAAAAGTTAAAAGCATTCAATAAAATTCATTACAGTACTGAGAAATTTGGGGGGAGAAGGACACGGTTTGGGGGGAGAGTAAGGTGGAGCACAAGCACTGTGTTCTAATATAGGGGACCAGGTGTGCTTAGGTGGTGGATGCATTGTGGTAATAACACTTAAAGGACTTAAAGGCAGCCCTGTACTCCCCAAACACAAGCGACAATGTAAATCAACATTACCATTATATAAATAAATTATTTCATTGGTTTGTTATATTTTATCAGAAATATTTTGTAAAGGTAACCCCTATTAAAAGAAATAACAGTATATATTTTTTCTCTGTAATGAATAGAACTTATCTGGATTTATCTTAGGTGATGTAGAAATCATTTTGTTTTAAAATTAATATTAATATAAAGTGAATATTGATTTACAAGTAGAAACATTTTATCAAATGTTTACAAAAAGAAAAAAAAATGATCCAATCATCTCTTACTACCAGCTCCCCTTCCTTTATTTAGATTTGGACAGAATGACAGTATTTTCAGTTATTGAGATTTTCATTGTATATTATCAGTAGTCATCTATATTCTTGCAGCTCCTCAGAATAAGAGACTAATAAACAACTGGAACCATAGAGTAGTTTGACTGTTGCAACAGGAAGCTTCTCTCCACTATGTCATTGCATGTGATTCCTTTCTCCAGGCTCCAACAGAGATATGACCTTATTTTTCTTTTGCAAAGCTCTCGTGTGGAAAATGATGCTGGCACCAGAAATACAATGAACAGAGAGGACAAAGGATGCTCAGGTCACCGATAGGGACCTGCTTGGGGTGAAGACAAGTCTCAAAAGGGTTAGCCAGTCAAGTAGGGAGCTAAGAATATGTAATATGGTTGCAGGCCAGCCAAACACCTGCCAAATAGAAAACAGGAGTCAAATAAAAGTAATCAGTACGTAAAGTGACCTGTACTTAAAGGCTGTGAATGTCAAAGGCAGGGATCACTTTTACAGTGACTTGCAGACATTTCCTTTACTAATTGTGTTTCCTTTTGTGTAGAATAGGGATCACAAAAATAGTGCCTGCCCTGCAGGGTTGTTCTGAACATTTAAATCAATCATCCATGTAAACTGCTTTGGGAGATTTGGCACAGAGAGGTCAATAACCCAAGTGGAGTTCAGTGAAGATTATAAACATTTTATTCTCTTAATTAAATAGGAGAGCTTCTGCATAGAATGGAGAAAAAGATAAATTTCGTTAGTAGCCCAGCTGTCAGCCCTCAAACATTTTGGCTTTTTTTTTTTTTTCTCTGTAAATGGGCCTAGTATTGAATTTCATTTGTTATCAGGGAAGAAGGAATTATAGAATACCATGATAAAGGTAAATGGGACTTTTTAGTTCCTTCCCCACATAAAACTCCTTTTTAAAAACCTCTTGGAAAAAAAAAATACTATTTACTAAATTTATTCCACTGTTGCCTCCAGTTTGGAAATATATGTGGCTGAAACAATAAGGGCTGAGTTCTTGTATGCAGTTACCAGTTGAGTGCTGACTTTTCTCCCTCTTTCCACTTAGATTTCTTCAGAGCACTGAGAATCAATGTGGCAATTATAGTCAACAAAACCTTATTTTTAAAGCTAAAAGTTTGCTATTTAAAGTGTAAAAATAACATGAAGTTCAATATGTTAACTAGTTAATAAACATTTATTTGCACAAATGGATATACATTTGTACACAGCTTTCAGTTCTATATGCCTCAAGCTTAGAGCCGTCAAAATGGTTTATGCAAATCTCCCTTTTTTTCCCTTTAAAAGTTATGAAGGACTACAAGAAATCAATTTATAATTTTGAAACCTATAGTTAGTGAATACAATGAAAACCAATTTAAACCCATGTCGGTACAAACTTTGCCCACTAGCAATATGATTAAAGGTGATTATTTTTAAGGAATATTTCTTCTCAAACATACCAAAAGCAAAAAACTATTATTTTCCTGGATTGTATTCTACTCAAACATTGAAATAGTCAATAATAAATATTTATCAAATGAGAGTCTACCAAATTATTATTCATGAGAAGGTTCCCAGCACTAAAATATTGTTCAATGGTTTCCAAGTTATAATGGTTATTAAATAATAATAGTAGGCACCATGATGAAGAAGATATTAGATTTTTTTTTTCTTTTTACAAATATTCCTCTCATTTTTTCCTTAAATACTTAAAAGGCTTTGGGCCCTCCTGGTGGTGCAACAGGTTAACACACAGCATTACGAAGCTAGCCACTTCACGAGTTTGATGCGTGGCCAGGGAGGTGTGCCACATGGCGCGGCAGACCTCTCCTGACCCGACTACTGGTGCCCTCAGCAGTGTACTTCGTGGATCTGCCTGTTCTGCTCCCCGCTCTGTCTCTGCTTAATCCTCTCACCATTCATGCACCTCTAGCTTGTACCCCAGTTCGTTATGAATAAAAAAAAATAAATCTTTTTTTAAAAATTAAAAGACTTCAGTGGTGAAGCCACTAGCTTTATTTCTTCACTAATTGAATTTTCCAGCCTGTATATCTTGTACTAGAAAGGAGATAGGGATTAGGCAAATAGGCTGACAGGCAATTGGCAAATGATAGAAAAGACAGATAACAGAAGGGTGAGAGATACACAGATGCATGGATACATTCAAATACAGTAGGAAAATCAAGGAAAACCTTGATTCATCAGGAGGTGGCATGTTTCCAGTTTGAATTTCAGTTTTTATTAGGACTACCTTATATTTGACTTGTTGCAGTGCCTTGAGAATACTATTTGAATGTCTTGTCTTTCACAGTCTTGCTTCTTTGTTAGGATTTAAACTCTTTTTTTTGTTTGTTTTTTCAACATTTCAACCTGCTAAAACTCTCATTCTGGCCTCTTAGCTTTTGTTTTCCTCTGAGTTTTTTTGTTTTTGTTTTTGTTTGTGACACTGGACAGTATGGATCAAACATGTTTCAAATAAATATATATTAAATACATGGGTTTTTTTTTAGTTTTTCATACTCAAAACCTCTCTAAAATGGATGTTTTGCATTGTTTTTAAAGACTGTGTATTATTCTACTATATAATGCCCCCATGATTTTGTTTTTTTCATTATTACATTAACTCTGCATACTTGCTTATGAGGCTATGAGCAATGCTATAATAAATATTTGTGGATGCATGACTTTAAGTACTCAAGTTTTTATTGCTGTGAGTAGAGTTATATGAGTGGGAGAATAGTTTTTTTTAATAAATAAAGAAGTTATTATTGTAATACATTTGGAATAGGCATCTATACAACAATAAATGCTAACAATAAATGTTCTTATTCTAAATCTTTATTAACCTGTCAGGGACACAATGGTAATTGTGATTTTCATTTCCATTTTCATGACTGCTTAGGAGATTAAACATATATATATATTTTAAAGATTTTATTTTATTTGTGCATACAGAACTGGGGTACAGGCCAGAGGCTCAGGGGCGGTGAGAGGCTTCACCAGAGACAGAGCGGGGGACAGAACAGGCTGACTGACGAAGTACACTGCTGAGGGGAGCAGCGGGCGGGTCAGGAGAGGTCTGCCACGCCATGTGGTCACCTCCAGGGCAGGCGGGAATCGAACTCATGCGGAAGCGGCTTTAGATTCTCAGTGCTGTGCTTTAACCCGCTGCGCCACCAGGGAGGGCCCATATACATTTTTAGATGCATAAATTTGCTCTTACATGAATAGTCTTTTCAAACCTCATGCCTACTTCTGCATCTTCACTAACTTACAATGTGTTAAATCTTTGTATTTACATATTATCATATAAAAGCTACCTAAGTGAGCTCGACTGTCATTGATCCAATTATTTATTTCCATTCCCATAAGTTATTGACTTAACTGTGACTTTATAGTAGCTTTAAATATGAAAGTTACCTTTTTAATAGTCTTTAGAGATGTTTCACATGTTTCTTTTCTAATAAAATTTGGAGATCATTTGTCCAAATAAAAAATGCTGGTGCTATAATTAAATTTCATTATTTTTATTTCTGTATTAACATTCACTTCAGGGGACTGATGTTTATCTCACATTAAATGTAACATTTCCAAATGTCAGATATTTCTATTTTGGTAACTTGCTCTATTTATTTTTTTTGCATGACATCACTTTATAATTGCCATTCATTTTGCCTCACTTTTCATTATTTACCCCTTTACCAGCTTGCAATCCATGAAAAATTGCTTTAGTCACTCACATGCATTTACTTTCCAACTTGTCTCAATCTAACCTCTGCTGATGTCATTTCACTGTTACTTTTGGAAAAACCTTAAATCTAATTTGCCCACTTCTCCACTTACTCTGACCATAAACCACTGCTGTTGCTTGGCACTGGTGGGAAAAGTAGGCTTTCATGCTGATGGGTGGTTCTCTGTGTAAATTGCATGACCTCTGAAGAGCAGCAAGAAGATTGTGACATGATCATGTCAAATACTCTTTTTCCTACCAAAGAGTTATTTATTTATTCATACAGAATTGGGGTACAGGCCAGACATGCAGAGACGATGAGAGGATTCGGCCGACACAGATCAGTGAGCAGAACAGGTGGATAGACTGAAAGGCACTGCTGAAGGGAGTAGTGGGCAAGACAGGAGAGGGCTGCTGGACCATGTGGATCATGCTGTGGGCCAGGGATCGTATTCACACTGAAGTGGCTGCAGGTAGCTTGCAGTGCTGCATCCTAACCCATTGCACCACTAGAAAGGGCTGATGCATTCTTTTTTATTATCCTGATTCAATCCTTGCAATCCTGAGTTACATGTCTCCCTGGTTTACTTCCAGTTAATGAGTTTAGAGACCTTACAATAGCCTCCAAGACCCTACTTCATTTCTGAACACTTCCCTAAGACACTGCTCCAGAAAAGGTGACTCCTCTAGTCATCCTCAAACAGAACATAGTGCATATGCTTCCCTATGCTGTTATGTTTGAGCAGTACACATAAAGATACTTGCTTGGCTCACTTCAGCTACTTGAGTGTTTTGTACAATGTCAGCCTGATCATGGTATTGAGTTTTTAAATAATATCTCTTGTGCTTATTAGGCTGAAGTCTAAGTTGTTTCTCAGATTTCCTGCTACCCCCCCTCCACCTCCCCAATCTACATTGCCTCCATTATCTCTGTATCTTGAATGTTGACCGTACTTTTTAAAATGATGTAATTTCTCTTCTGTAATTAGGTTGGATTAAATAACAATGGTAAAGGGATTTTGAAGCTGTGATTAAATTCTCTGTTCAGTTGACATCAAATTTATCAAAGGATGTACAGAAACATTCTAATCATGTGTTGTTCCTTAAGACAGAGTGTATGCAGCCTTTCTTTCTCTCTCTGAACATACAGATTGCAAGCCAATTTGAAGTTCTGCTGGTGCTGAAAATGAAAGCTTTTGTGTTGTGGAAAAGTTTGTTTTGCAGAGAATAGAAGGGAACTTGTGTAAGTTAAATGTCTTAATCTTAAACATGCAGGAACTGAAATCATGACTAGAAACATTGGAAGAGAAACCCAAGCCTTAATGAAGATTGCTACCCAACTGACACCTTGGATGCGGCCTGGTAAGAGTCAGATGATGAGTAGACAGAAGAAGACTCCACTAAGCAGTGCTCAAACTCAGAAGATGCATTTTGATATCAGCTAAGTTTGTGGAAATTTATTATATGTTAATAGAAACTAATATAGCCTCACTCTCAGTTCTCTTTAATTCACTCTAATTTCTTATATATTTTTGATAGCATTTATCACTTTTTTAAATCTGTCACAATACTTACTATTTTTTATTTTATTATTTACTACCTATTTTTTTCTGATACAAATTTAGCTATACAGTCTATTCTGTCCATTGTTATATGATCAGTTTTTATTCACATTTTAAGTATTTCTTCAATATTTCTCTTCCGTTTCACTTTTATTAATTTACATTCTTGTTTGTCTTTTCACAATATAAGCTTTTTTTTCTCTGCTGTGGTCACCATAACTTTCCCACCGCCTAAGCACCCATATTCTTCCATCATAATTCACTGTGTTCACCACACACCCCTATTTTCTCCGCTCTCTCCTTCTCCCCTTCTGGATACCTCTGATTATGGTCAACTTTCAGTGTTGTTATTAACATGTATCTTTGCCTGATTTTTGTTTGGTTCTCTATATCCCATGTATGTTTCTCCTTCTTGCTCTATTCACTTCTATTTTGAATAGAAGAAAATCATGTATGATTTAGACTTTACCCATTAAATAGTTTCTCTGACCCATCAAATTCTTCTTGAGTGAGATTTTGAGATGTATGCCCTTATCGATAAACTGCCATGATAAACTACCCTCAGGATGTCTCTGTCCTTATTTTAAACATTTTATGCCACTGTATCAGATGCAATAACATTACTTCTAATAATGGTTAGATTCAATGAGATACTATGGCATTCATGGATAGCATAATCATAACTTTAAACACATTTGAATGGGGCATACTTTCATGTATTGGGTAGTCTAGGAACTGGAAGTTAATTTCATGCTGGAAAAAAGGAAAAACAATTCATCTTAGGTCATCTTTTGTGCATGACAAAAGATGAAGTGAAATAGCTAAAAGTGATGTCATTTCTTTGTCTCACTTGTGAGTACTTACATTTAAGGGTAAACTTATAGATGGCTCATAGTGAGAAAATTTGTCGTTATTTTTTCTCTTTTCAAGTAAACACAATTATTCTTCTGATTATTCTTCTTACTCAGTTTTCTGAATCTGAATTAGGTTAAACTGTGTGAACTGGTGAGAACAATTAGCATAACCCAGTCCAGAAGCATTTTGTAACTTTCCAGGGAAGCTAAGGTTGCCAGGAGAGAAATGTGTGGCCAGGGACTGAGAGAACGTGTGATTGGAGGACAAATGGGATGTAGAAACTGGGACATAGACAAATTTCACCAACTTTACTATTTCTTTCTGAAACAAAAAAAGAGACAGCATTGTAAAATGTTTAAAAGCCTAATATAAAGCTAATGCAAACTAATGTTGATTCAATAGCAAACTTAGGAGGACTCTTGTTGTTTTTTTTTTTTTTTAAATGAGAAAAAATTATCATCTATTTCAAGAAGTAGTTTTTTACTCTAATAAATAGGAAATTTACTATAAAATCAGTTGGTTTTTATGTTTGAAAAATTAACTAATACAGAATTTCTGAGTGCTAATCTAAATGCATAGTTTGAATAAAAGAGATAATGTTTAAAGTATCTTGATTTGTGAGACCACACGACATATGCAAATTACAGTGAAAATCTCAGGTCTCAAATGGATTAATTTTTCCAAAATACATTTTTTATACAAATTATAACTTTTAAAAATAATTGCTACTCATCAAGTCTATTCTCAATCATTGGGAGTAATTAGACACACGTTTTAAGTGATAAATTTATACCCTTTGCCATTTAATCAGAATACTACCAAAAGAAAATAAGTTAATGAAAACATTATTTTCAATCAATCTTAAGAGGAAGGGAAAATGCACCAATTTAAAAAATGGCAAAGACATTCAAATCAATAAGCCATGACAATTTTGAAAGATTTATGGTTTTTTCTTTGGAGTGTGAATTGTCTTACTGTTTTATTAAAATTGTTGGTAATTAATTCATTCAAAGTGCATGGAAATCTGACTCTGAGAGTTTTAGTAAAAGAGATGCTTGGTATGACAATACTATATAAAATTCAAAAGTGGAAGCTAAAGTTATGGTAAAACAAGGGAGAAAGGATAATAGAGTTGTGTAAATATTCCAAAGTCAAAAAGATCTGGTACAATACAGACTTTGCTCATTATTGGCTATATGTCTTTTTGTATATAGTTATTTAAATAACATTTGCTTCTTAGGGTTATTGAGATGATTTAATAACATCATGTATGCACTTGGTATAGTGCTTTAAAAGTGGTGATTGTTCAATTAAGTCAGCCACTACCATTGCTATTTAAAATACCACATGAAAAACCTGGACTGGGGAACAGTATTGTTGGAGAGAAATCTTTTAAAATGAGAAATCATATTATGAAATAAAATATGTTCTAATAGATAAAACATCATGATAGAATTATTTTGACAATAACAAGTCATTTTATAGGAGACCTCAGTCAAAGAAACATCACCTGACTAGATCTGTTCTAGAATATTTGTAGATTCAGGTGGGGATAAGGATTTGAATCCATTTCAACACAGTTTCACCTATTTTTTGAAAAATATAGGATGTAGTGATTACATAATATAGAAATACCCTTTTTGGAATTAAATCATTTTGTAAACTGAGAATTTCAATATTATTAAACAAATTATTGCATTTGCATACATCTCCTGCCTGTGTCATACTTAGAGCATAATGTGGGTGACATCTTTACAATATTTAATATTAAAGAACACAGTGTAGATTCAACTCACTTTTGAGATTTTAAATATTCTCCCTAAGAAATAAAAAGACCCCAGATCATTCTGAACTGAAAAGATTCTTCTCCATAAGTTAAGCAGTGGCCTTAATAAAAGTTTCCCTGACTCCTCACCAAACATTGAATCATGAAATACTGACTTTAGGGAAAGGAAGTCAAATCACAAGAGATCAAAAAAAAAATTTTTTTCAGTTCCCAGGAATTATTCACACACAAGCAAATGACCCATAACAAAAAGAACATAAGCAAGTGTTGACAAGGCTGTAGAGAAAAATAAATACTTGTGTATTGGTGGGAATATGGACTGGTCAAGCCCATGTAGAAAACAGAGTGGAAGTTGCTTGAAATATTAAAACTAGATCTACCATATGGCTCACATTTCCACTTCCACTCTTAAGTAGCTACCCAAAGGATGCCAAAACCAAACAAACAAACAAAAACACTAAATCCAAGGCATAAATGCATTCTTATGTGCACTACAGCACCATTTCCAATAGCCAAGTTAGGGAAACAATCTAAGTGGAAAGGATAGAATGTTACAGGGAGGGTAGC